>NW_026608456.1:0-300000 GCF_029499605.1 Hyla sarda
CTGAACAGTCGCTTTTTATGTATTCAGCACCTATGTATAATGTTGTAAAAATGCTCTAGAAGCTAAAGTCGCAGAAATGTCACACATATTTGGCCTGCAACTTTCTGTGCGACAAATTCAGACAGGAAAAATCAGTATAAATCCTTAGAAAATTATCCCCCAGTGTCTCCATCTGCTGGCGGTATTGAATAAGCATTGCTGCACTGATGGGGTATGCATTAGACGAAAAAAAAGAAGAAAAAGAAGAATAATACGCCCAGAAAAGAGGCGAAAAGGAGAAAAACGTAAAAAAACGTGAAAAAAAAGTAAGAGGAAGAGAAGGGAAAAAAAGGTGGAAATGGGTTTAAAAGTGATTTCGGCGGAGAAATATATATATATATATATATATATATATATATATATATATATACGCGCACACACACACATATATATAAACGTATTCTCCGTTGAGATATTGCAGCCGCTGCTGTGTCCAGGCCCAGGAGCCTTAGCACTGTGCTGTGATGTCACTCAATACCACTGACATCACTAGGTGTAAACAACATCTCTCCTTTGCTGTGTATGTGACTATGGAGCTGTTTGGTGATGTCGTCTATTATGGCCTTCATAGAAGCAACAGGAGATTGTTGCATCCATCTAGAACCCTCAGAACTACAGTGCTATGATGTCACTCACTTCCACAGGCCTTGCAGAGTGTAAACAACAACAACCCAGCTTTGTTGTGTATGTAACCATAGGGATTTGTGATGTCACCTAGAACCTTCACAGCAGCGACAGCTTTATGAGGAGCATCAGCACTGCTCTGCCTGAGCAGAACCATCACCGCCATAGGTTGTCAAATAACCCGGATTTAACCCACACAGGTAAGTCCAATGGGGTGCAGGCATGTCCTCTATGCTTACAGCTTCCCGTGGGTGTTGGTTTGATACCGTTTGGGGACAGCCAAGGAGGCATCTGCAGGCAACAAAGGTAGGTGTGTGCTTGTGTGTGTGTTTCCTATGCAGATCCTAAGCCCAGTGTCACATGCAAGTAGGAGGAGTAAGAAGGGTTCCTGGCAAATCCGGGTTATGGATTGCATTTAAAAAGGCCCCGTGGGAGTGCAATGGGCCCCTGTCTTGCTGCTTAGCAATAATGGTATGGGTTTAGGTTCTGCTGTGTGTACTGGTGGTTGACTGCCCCCCAGCCCAGAGTGTGCATGGAAAATTGTCTGGCAGCCTCCCTGACAGCAAGCAGTGATAGTGCCCATGAAGGGGACCTTGTTGGGCCCGCCCCTTTCACGGTTATCGCTTCTCGGCCTTTTGGCTAAGATCAAGTGTAGTATCTGTTCTTATCAGTTTAATATCTGATACGTCCCCTATCTGGGGACCATATATTAAATGGATTTTTGAGAACGGGGGCCGATTTCGAAGCTTGCTTCCGTCGCCCTATGCATTGACCCGATATGGCAGTATCTTCGGGTACAGTGCACCACCCCCTTACAGGGTTAAAAAGAAAGATTCCTACTTTCATTGCTACCTGCTTGCTGGCTAGCCAGCTAGCCAGCCCTGTGGGCCTTGCTGCTGCTGCTGCAGCCAAAAAACAAAAGGTGGTGCTGCTGCTGCTTCTGCTGCTTCTGCTTCTGCTTGTGTCTGGCCGCTGTTGGAGCGTCCAGGCACAGGACTTCTGCTGCTGCTGACTAAATGGCCTCCTTAATTGGATCATTTGAGTAGCCAGCACACCTGTGCAGGTAGGGCATGACATGATAGGCAGCTGCCTTGATAGCGGGTGGGTGCTGAATGTTCCTAATTGACAAAATAAGATTAATGCTTATGAAGAAATATAAAATCTCATCCCTTCCCCAATATCGCGCCACACCCCTACCCCTTAATTCCCTGGTTGAACTTGATGGACATATGTCTTTTTTCGACCGTACTAACTATGTAACTATGTAACATAACATGGGGGGGGTCTCCTGGCTGTTCACACAGGTGTGTCATTGCTGTACATTGACCATGCATTGCTTCTGTGGTATTGCAAAGGCAAAGACAAATGCTTCCAGCCATCCATTGCACTAATGGATTGGTCATCAGCTGGCTGTCTATGTCCCGCATCAATATAGACCAAAGTACAGAGGGTTAGGCTATGCTATTGTGCACCTACCTGATGCATCAGAAGGTGCGAGGCCCTTGCTAAATTCTGTGCACAGACTTTGAGATCTATACTTTAGACTGTATCTAAACCTGCTCCAACATGGACTGACATTCTGGCCTACTTTCAGCCGATGCGACTTGTCTGTCGCTGAACAGTCGCTTTTTATGTATTCAGCACCTATGTATAATGTTGTAAAAATGCTCTAGAAGCTAAAGTCGCAGAAATGTCACACATATTTGGCCTGCAACTTTCTGTGCGACAAATTCAGACAGGAAAAATCAGTATAAATCCTTAGAAAATTATCCCCCAGTGTCTCCATCTGCTGGCGGTATTGAATAAGCATTGCTGCACTGATGGGGTATGCATTAGACGAAAAAAAAGAAGAAAAAGAAGAATAATACGCCCAGAAAAGAGGCGAAAAGGAGAAAAACGTAAAAAAACGTGAAAAAAAAGTAAGAGGAAGAGAAGGGAAAAAAAGGTGGAAATGGGTTTAAAAGTGATTTCGGCGGAGAAATATATATATATATATATATATATATATATATATATATATATATATACGCGCACACACACACATATATATAAACGTATTCTCCGTTGAGATATTGCAGCCGCTGCTGTGTCCAGGCCCAGGAGCCTTAGCACTGTGCTGTGATGTCACTCAATACCACTGACATCACTAGGTGTAAACAACATCTCTCCTTTGCTGTGTATGTGACTATGGAGCTGTTTGGTGATGTCGTCTATTATGGCCTTCATAGAAGCAACAGGAGATTGTTGCATCCATCTAGAACCCTCAGAACTACAGTGCTATGATGTCACTCACTTCCACAGGCCTTGCAGAGTGTAAACAACAACAACCCAGCTTTGTTGTGTATGTAACCATAGGGATTTGTGATGTCACCTAGAACCTTCACAGCAGCGACAGCTTTATGAGGAGCATCAGCACTGCTCTGCCTGAGCAGAACCATCACCGCCATAGGTTGTCAAATAACCCGGATTTAACCCACACAGGTAAGTCCAATGGGGTGCAGGCATGTCCTCTATGCTTACAGCTTCCCGTGGGTGTTGGTTTGATACCGTTTGGGGACAGCCAAGGAGGCATCTGCAGGCAACAAAGGTAGGTGTGTGCTTGTGTGTGTGTTTCCTATGCAGATCCTAAGCCCAGTGTCACATGCAAGTAGGAGGAGTAAGAAGGGTTCCTGGCAAATCCGGGTTATGGATTGCATTTAAAAAGGCCCCGTGGGAGTGCAATGGGCCCCTGTCTTGCTGCTTAGCAATAATGGTATGGGTTTAGGTTCTGCTGTGTGTACTGGTGGTTGACTGCCCCCCAGCCCAGAGTGTGCATGGAAAATTGTCTGGCAGCCTCCCTGACAGCAAGCAGTGATAGTGCCCATGAAGGGGACCTTGTTGGGCCCGCCCCTTTCACGGTTATCGCTTCTCGGCCTTTTGGCTAAGATCAAGTGTAGTATCTGTTCTTATCAGTTTAATATCTGATACGTCCCCTATCTGGGGACCATATATTAAATGGATTTTTGAGAACGGGGGCCGATTTCGAAGCTTGCTTCCGTCGCCCTATGCATTGACCCGATATGGCAGTATCTTCGGGTACAGTGCACCACCCCCTTACAGGGTTAAAAAGAAAGATTCCTACTTTCATTGCTACCTGCTTGCTGGCTAGCCAGCTAGCCAGCCCTGTGGGCCTTGCTGCTGCTGCTGCAGCCAAAAAACAAAAGGTGGTGCTGCTGCTGCTTCTGCTGCTTCTGCTTCTGCTTGTGTCTGGCCGCTGTTGGAGCGTCCAGGCACAGGACTTCTGCTGCTGCTGACTAAATGGCCTCCTTAATTGGATCATTTGAGTAGCCAGCACACCTGTGCAGGTAGGGCATGACATGATAGGCAGCTGCCTTGATAGCGGGTGGGTGCTGAATGTTCCTAATTGACAAAATAAGATTAATGCTTATGAAGAAATATAAAATCTCATCCCTTCCCCAATATCGCGCCACACCCCTACCCCTTAATTCCCTGGTTGAACTTGATGGACATATGTCTTTTTTCGACCGTACTAACTATGTAACTATGTAACATAACATGGGGGGGGTCTCCTGGCTGTTCACACAGGTGTGTCATTGCTGTACATTGACCATGCATTGCTTCTGTGGTATTGCAAAGGCAAAGACAAATGCTTCCAGCCATCCATTGCACTAATGGATTGGTCATCAGCTGGCTGTCTATGTCCCGCATCAATATAGACCAAAGTACAGAGGGTTAGGCTATGCTATTGTGCACCTACCTGATGCATCAGAAGGTGCGAGGCCCTTGCTAAATTCTGTGCACAGACTTTGAGATCTATACTTTAGACTGTATCTAAACCTGCTCCAACATGGACTGACATTCTGGCCTACTTTCAGCCGATGCGACTTGTCTGTCGCTGAACAGTCGCTTTTTATGTATTCAGCACCTATGTATAATGTTGTAAAAATGCTCTAGAAGCTAAAGTCGCAGAAATGTCACACATATTTGGCCTGCAACTTTCTGTGCGACAAATTCAGACAGGAAAAATCAGTATAAATCCTTAGAAAATTATCCCCCAGTGTCTCCATCTGCTGGCGGTATTGAATAAGCATTGCTGCACTGATGGGGTATGCATTAGACGAAAAAAAAGAAGAAAAAGAAGAATAATACGCCCAGAAAAGAGGCGAAAAGGAGAAAAACGTAAAAAAGCGTGAAAAAAAAGTAAGAGGAAGAGAAGGGAAAAAAAGGTGGAAATGGGTTTAAAAGTGATTTCGGCGGAGAAATATATATATATATATATATATATATATATATATATATATATATACGCGCACACACACACATATATATAAACTTATTCTCCGTTGAGATATTGCAGCCGCTGCTGTGTCCAGGCCCAGGAGCCTTAGCACTGTGCTGTGATGTCACTCAATACCACTGACATCACTAGGTGTAAACAACATCTCTCCTTTGCTGTGTATGTGACTATGGAGCTGTTTGGTGATGTCGTCTATTATGGCCTTCATAGAAGCAACAGGAGATTGTTGCATCCATCTAGAACCCTCAGAACTACAGTGCTATGATGTCACTCACTTCCACAGGCCTTGCAGAGTGTAAACAACAACAACCCAGCTTTGTTGTGTATGTAACCATAGGGATTTGTGATGTCACCTAGAACCTTCACAGCAGCGACAGCTTTATGAGGAGCATCAGCACTGCTCTGCCTGAGCAGAACCATCACCGCCATAGGTTGTCAAATAACCCGGATTAAACCCACACAGGTAAGTCCAATGGGGTGCAGGCATGTCCTCTATGCTTACAGCTTCCCGTGGGTGTTGGTTTGATACCGTTTGGGGACAGCCAAGGAGGCATCTGCAGGCAACAAAGGTAGGTGTGTGCTTGTGTGTGTGTTTCCTATGCAGATCCTAAGCCCAGTGTCACATGCAAGTAGGAGGAGTAAGAAGGGTTCCTGGCAAATCCGGGTTATGGATTGCATTTAAAAAGGCCCCGTGGGAGTGCAATGGGCCCCTGTCTTGCTGCTTAGCAATAATGGTATGGGTTTAGGTTCTGCTGTGTGTACTGGTGGTTGACTGCCCCCCAGCCCAGAGTGTGCATGGAAAATTGTCTGGCAGCCTCCCTGACAGCAAGCAGTGATAGTGCCCATGAAGGGGACCTTGTTGGGCCCGCCCCTTTCACGGTTATCGCTTCTCGGCCTTTTGGCTAAGATCAAGTGTAGTATCTGTTCTTATCAGTTTAATATCTGATACGTCCCCTATCTGGGGACCATATATTAAATGGATTTTTGAGAACGGGGGCCGATTTCGAAGCTTGCTTCCGTCGCCCTATGCATTGACCCGATATGGCAGTATCTTCGGGTACAGTGCACCACCCCCTTACAGGGTTAAAAAGAAAGATTCCTACTTTCATTGCTACCTGCTTGCTGGCTAGCCAGCTAGCCAGCCCTGTGGGCCTTGCTGCTGCTGCTGCAGCCAAAAAACAAAAGGTGGTGCTGCTGCTGCTTCTGCTGCTTCTGCTTCTGCTTGTGTCTGGCCGCTGTTGGAGCGTCCAGGCACAGGACTTCTGCTGCTGCTGACTAAATGGCCTCCTTAATTGGATCATTTGAGTAGCCAGCACACCTGTGCAGGTAGGGCATGACATGATAGGCAGCTGCCTTGATAGCGGGTGGGTGCTGAATGTTCCTAATTGACAAAATAAGATTAATGCTTATGAAGAAATATAAAATCTCATCCCTTCCCCAATATCGCGCCACACCCCTACCCCTTAATTCCCTGGTTGAACTTGATGGACATATGTCTTTTTTCGACCGTACTAACTATGTAACTATGTAACATAACATGGGGGGGGTCTCCTGGCTGTTCACACAGGTGTGTCATTGCTGTACATTGACCATGCATTGCTTCTGTGGTATTGCAAAGGCAAAGACAAATGCTTCCAGCCATCCATTGCACTAATGGATTGGTCATCAGCTGGCTGTCTATGTCCCGCATCAATATAGACCAAAGTACAGAGGGTTAGGCTATGCTATTGTGCACCTACCTGATGCATCAGAAGGTGCGAGGCCCTTGCTAAATTCTGTGCACAGACTTTGAGATCTATACTTTAGACTGTATCTAAACCTGCTCCAACATGGACTGACATTCTGGCCTACTTTCAGCCGATGCGACTTGTCTGTCGCTGAACAGTCGCTTTTTATGTATTCAGCACCTATGTATAATGTTGTAAAAATGCTCTAGAAGCTAAAGTCGCAGAAATGTCACACATATTTGGCCTGCAACTTTCTGTGCGACAAATTCAGACAGGAAAAATCAGTATAAATCCTTAGAAAATTATCCCCCAGTGTCTCCATCTGCTGGCGGTATTGAATAAGCATTGCTGCACTGATGGGGTATGCATTAGACGAAAAAAAAGAAGAAAAAGAAGAATAATACGCCCAGAAAAGAGGCGAAAAGGAGAAAAACGTAAAAAAACGTGAAAAAAAAGTAAGAGGAAGAGAAGGGAAAAAAAGGTGGAAATGGGTTTAAAAGTGATTTCGGCGGAGAAATATATATATATATATATATATATATATATATATATATATATATACGCGCACACACACACATATATATAAACGTATTCTCCGTTGAGATATTGCAGCCGCTGCTGTGTCCAGGCCCAGGAGCCTTAGCACTGTGCTGTGATGTCACTCAATACCACTGACATCACTAGGTGTAAACAACATCTCTCCTTTGCTGTGTATGTGACTATGGAGCTGTTTGGTGATGTCGTCTATTATGGCCTTCATAGAAGCAACAGGAGATTGTTGCATCCATCTAGAACCCTCAGAACTACAGTGCTATGATGTCACTCACTTCCACAGGCCTTGCAGAGTGTAAACAACAACAACCCAGCTTTGTTGTGTATGTAACCATAGGGATTTGTGATGTCACCTAGAACCTTCACAGCAGCGACAGCTTTATGAGGAGCATCAGCACTGCTCTGCCTGAGCAGAACCATCACCGCCATAGGTTGTCAAATAACCCGGATTTAACCCACACAGGTAAGTCCAATGGGGTGCAGGCATGTCCTCTATGCTTACAGCTTCCCGTGGGTGTTGGTTTGATACCGTTTGGGGACAGCCAAGGAGGCATCTGCAGGCAACAAAGGTAGGTGTGTGCTTGTGTGTGTGTTTCCTATGCAGATCCTAAGCCCAGTGTCACATGCAAGTAGGAGGAGTAAGAAGGGTTCCTGGCAAATCCGGGTTATGGATTGCATTTAAAAAGGCCCCGTGGGAGTGCAATGGGCCCCTGTCTTGCTGCTTAGCAATAATGGTATGGGTTTAGGTTCTGCTGTGTGTACTGGTGGTTGACTGCCCCCCAGCCCAGAGTGTGCATGGAAAATTGTCTGGCAGCCTCCCTGACAGCAAGCAGTGATAGTGCCCATGAAGGGGACCTTGTTGGGCCCGCCCCTTTCACGGTTATCGCTTCTCGGCCTTTTGGCTAAGATCAAGTGTAGTATCTGTTCTTATCAGTTTAATATCTGATACGTCCCCTATCTGGGGACCATATATTAAATGGATTTTTGAGAACGGGGGCCGATTTCGAAGCTTGCTTCCGTCGCCCTATGCATTGACCCGATATGGCAGTATCTTCGGGTACAGTGCACCACCCCCTTACAGGGTTAAAAAGAAAGATTCCTACTTTCATTGCTACCTGCTTGCTGGCTAGCCAGCTAGCCAGCCCTGTGGGCCTTGCTGCTGCTGCTGCAGCCAAAAAACAAAAGGTGGTGCTGCTGCTGCTTCTGCTGCTTCTGCTTCTGCTTGTGTCTGGCCGCTGTTGGAGCGTCCAGGCACAGGACTTCTGCTGCTGCTGACTAAATGGCCTCCTTAATTGGATCATTTGAGTAGCCAGCACACCTGTGCAGGTAGGGCATGACATGATAGGCAGCTGCCTTGATAGCGGGTGGGTGCTGAATGTTCCTAATTGACAAAATAAGATTAATGCTTATGAAGAAATATAAAATCTCATCCCTTCCCCAATATCGCGCCACACCCCTACCCCTTAATTCCCTGGTTGAACTTGATGGACATATGTCTTTTTTCGACCGTACTAACTATGTAACTATGTAACATAACATGGGGGGGGTCTCCTGGCTGTTCACACAGGTGTGTCATTGCTGTACATTGACCATGCATTGCTTCTGTGGTATTGCAAAGGCAAAGACAAATGCTTCCAGCCATCCATTGCACTAATGGATTGGTCATCAGCTGGCTGTCTATGTCCCGCATCAATATAGACCAAAGTACAGAGGGTTAGGCTATGCTATTGTGCACCTACCTGATGCATCAGAAGGTGCGAGGCCCTTGCTAAATTCTGTGCACAGACTTTGAGATCTATACTTTAGACTGTATCTAAACCTGCTCCAACATGGACTGACATTCTGGCCTACTTTCAGCCGATGCGACTTGTCTGTCGCTGAACAGTCGCTTTTTATGTATTCAGCACCTATGTATAATGTTGTAAAAATGCTCTAGAAGCTAAAGTCGCAGAAATGTCACACATATTTGGCCTGCAACTTTCTGTGCGACAAATTCAGACAGGAAAAATCAGTATAAATCCTTAGAAAATTATCCCCCAGTGTCTCCATCTGCTGGCGGTATTGAATAAGCATTGCTGCACTGATGGGGTATGCATTAGACGAAAAAAAAGAAGAAAAAGAAGAATAATACGCCCAGAAAAGAGGCGAAAAGGAGAAAAACGTAAAAAAACGTGAAAAAAAAGTAAGAGGAAGAGAAGGGAAAAAAAGGTGGAAATGGGTTTAAAAGTGATTTCGGCGGAGAAATATATATATATATATATATATATATATATATATATATATATATACGCGCACACACACACATATATATAAACGTATTCTCCGTTGAGATATTGCAGCCGCTGCTGTGTCCAGGCCCAGGAGCCTTAGCACTGTGCTGTGATGTCACTCAATACCACTGACATCACTAGGTGTAAACAACATCTCTCCTTTGCTGTGTATGTGACTATGGAGCTGTTTGGTGATGTCGTCTATTATGGCCTTCATAGAAGCAACAGGAGATTGTTGCATCCATCTAGAACCCTCAGAACTACAGTGCTATGATGTCACTCACTTCCACAGGCCTTGCAGAGTGTAAACAACAACAACCCAGCTTTGTTGTGTATGTAACCATAGGGATTTGTGATGTCACCTAGAACCTTCACAGCAGCGACAGCTTTATGAGGAGCATCAGCACTGCTCTGCCTGAGCAGAACCATCACCGCCATAGGTTGTCAAATAACCCGGATTTAACCCACACAGGTAAGTCCAATGGGGTGCAGGCATGTCCTCTATGCTTACAGCTTCCCGTGGGTGTTGGTTTGATACCGTTTGGGGACAGCCAAGGAGGCATCTGCAGGCAACAAAGGTAGGTGTGTGCTTGTGTGTGTGTTTCCTATGCAGATCCTAAGCCCAGTGTCACATGCAAGTAGGAGGAGTAAGAAGGGTTCCTGGCAAATCCGGGTTATGGATTGCATTTAAAAAGGCCCCGTGGGAGTGCAATGGGCCCCTGTCTTGCTGCTTAGCAATAATGGTATGGGTTTAGGTTCTGCTGTGTGTACTGGTGGTTGACTGCCCCCCAGCCCAGAGTGTGCATGGAAAATTGTCTGGCAGCCTCCCTGACAGCAAGCAGTGATAGTGCCCATGAAGGGGACCTTGTTGGGCCCGCCCCTTTCACGGTTATCGCTTCTCGGCCTTTTGGCTAAGATCAAGTGTAGTATCTGTTCTTATCAGTTTAATATCTGATACGTCCCCTATCTGGGGACCATATATTAAATGGATTTTTGAGAACGGGGGCCGATTTCGAAGCTTGCTTCCGTCGCCCTATGCATTGACCCGATATGGCAGTATCTTCGGGTACAGTGCACCACCCCCTTACAGGGTTAAAAAGAAAGATTCCTACTTTCATTGCTACCTGCTTGCTGGCTAGCCAGCTAGCCAGCCCTGTGGGCCTTGCTGCTGCTGCTGCAGCCAAAAAACAAAAGGTGGTGCTGCTGCTGCTTCTGCTGCTTCTGCTTCTGCTTGTGTCTGGCCGCTGTTGGAGCGTCCAGGCACAGGACTTCTGCTGCTGCTGACTAAATGGCCTCCTTAATTGGATCATTTGAGTAGCCAGCACACCTGTGCAGGTAGGGCATGACATGATAGGCAGCTGCCTTGATAGCGGGTGGGTGCTGAATGTTCCTAATTGACAAAATAAGATTAATGCTTATGAAGAAATATAAAATCTCATCCCTTCCCCAATATCGCGCCACACCCCTACCCCTTAATTCCCTGGTTGAACTTGATGGACATATGTCTTTTTTCGACCGTACTAACTATGTAACTATGTAACATAACATGGGGGGGGTCTCCTGGCTGTTCACACAGGTGTGTCATTGCTGTACATTGACCATGCATTGCTTCTGTGGTATTGCAAAGGCAAAGACAAATGCTTCCAGCCATCCATTGCACTAATGGATTGGTCATCAGCTGGCTGTCTATGTCCCGCATCAATATAGACCAAAGTACAGAGGGTTAGGCTATGCTATTGTGCACCTACCTGATGCATCAGAAGGTGCGAGGCCCTTGCTAAATTCTGTGCACAGACTTTGAGATCTATACTTTAGACTGTATCTAAACCTGCTCCAACATGGACTGACATTCTGGCCTACTTTCAGCCGATGCGACTTGTCTGTCGCTGAACAGTCGCTTTTTATGTATTCAGCACCTATGTATAATGTTGTAAAAATGCTCTAGAAGCTAAAGTCGCAGAAATGTCACACATATTTGGCCTGCAACTTTCTGTGCGACAAATTCAGACAGGAAAAATCAGTATAAATCCTTAGAAAATTATCCCCCAGTGTCTCCATCTGCTGGCGGTATTGAATAAGCATTGCTGCACTGATGGGGTATGCATTAGACGAAAAAAAAGAAGAAAAAGAAGAATAATACGCCCAGAAAAGAGGCGAAAAGGAGAAAAACGTAAAAAAACGTGAAAAAAAAGTAAGAGGAAGAGAAGGGAAAAAAAGGTGGAAATGGGTTTAAAAGTGATTTCGGCGGAGAAATATATATATATATATATATATATATATATATATATATATATATATACGCGCACACACACACATATATATAAACGTATTCTCCGTTGAGATATTGCAGCCGCTGCTGTGTCCAGGCCCAGGAGCCTTAGCACTGTGCTGTGATGTCACTCAATACCACTGACATCACTAGGTGTAAACAACATCTCTCCTTTGCTGTGTATGTGACTATGGAGCTGTTTGGTGATGTCGTCTATTATGGCCTTCATAGAAGCAACAGGAGATTGTTGCATCCATCTAGAACCCTCAGAACTACAGTGCTATGATGTCACTCACTTCCACAGGCCTTGCAGAGTGTAAACAACAACAACCCAGCTTTGTTGTGTATGTAACCATAGGGATTTGTGATGTCACCTAGAACCTTCACAGCAGCGACAGCTTTATGAGGAGCATCAGCACTGCTCTGCCTGAGCAGAACCATCACCGCCATAGGTTGTCAAATAACCCGGATTTAACCCACACAGGTAAGTCCAATGGGGTGCAGGCATGTCCTCTATGCTTACAGCTTCCCGTGGGTGTTGGTTTGATACCGTTTGGGGACAGCCAAGGAGGCATCTGCAGGCAACAAAGGTAGGTGTGTGCTTGTGTGTGTGTTTCCTATGCAGATCCTAAGCCCAGTGTCACATGCAAGTAGGAGGAGTAAGAAGGGTTCCTGGCAAATCCGGGTTATGGATTGCATTTAAAAAGGCCCCGTGGGAGTGCAATGGGCCCCTGTCTTGCTGCTTAGCAATAATGGTATGGGTTTAGGTTCTGCTGTGTGTACTGGTGGTTGACTGCCCCCCAGCCCAGAGTGTGCATGGAAAATTGTCTGGCAGCCTCCCTGACAGCAAGCAGTGATAGTGCCCATGAAGGGGACCTTGTTGGGCCCGCCCCTTTCACGGTTATCGCTTCTCGGCCTTTTGGCTAAGATCAAGTGTAGTATCTGTTCTTATCAGTTTAATATCTGATACGTCCCCTATCTGGGGACCATATATTAAATGGATTTTTGAGAACGGGGGCCGATTTCGAAGCTTGCTTCCGTCGCCCTATGCATTGACCCGATATGGCAGTATCTTCGGGTACAGTGCACCACCCCCTTACAGGGTTAAAAAGAAAGATTCCTACTTTCATTGCTACCTGCTTGCTGGCTAGCCAGCTAGCCAGCCCTGTGGGCCTTGCTGCTGCTGCTGCAGCCAAAAAACAAAAGGTGGTGCTGCTGCTGCTTCTGCTGCTTCTGCTTCTGCTTGTGTCTGGCCGCTGTTGGAGCGTCCAGGCACAGGACTTCTGCTGCTGCTGACTAAATGGCCTCCTTAATTGGATCATTTGAGTAGCCAGCACACCTGTGCAGGTAGGGCATGACATGATAGGCAGCTGCCTTGATAGCGGGTGGGTGCTGAATGTTCCTAATTGACAAAATAAGATTAATGCTTATGAAGAAATATAAAATCTCATCCCTTCCCCAATATCGCGCCACACCCCTACCCCTTAATTCCCTGGTTGAACTTGATGGACATATGTCTTTTTTCGACCGTACTAACTATGTAACTATGTAACATAACATGGGGGGGGTCTCCTGGCTGTTCACACAGGTGTGTCATTGCTGTACATTGACCATGCATTGCTTCTGTGGTATTGCAAAGGCAAAGACAAATGCTTCCAGCCATCCATTGCACTAATGGATTGGTCATCAGCTGGCTGTCTATGTCCCGCATCAATATAGACCAAAGTACAGAGGGTTAGGCTATGCTATTGTGCACCTACCTGATGCATCAGAAGGTGCGAGGCCCTTGCTAAATTCTGTGCACAGACTTTGAGATCTATACTTTAGACTGTATCTAAACCTGCTCCAACATGGACTGACATTCTGGCCTACTTTCAGCCGATGCGACTTGTCTGTCGCTGAACAGTCGCTTTTTATGTATTCAGCACCTATGTATAATGTTGTAAAAATGCTCTAGAAGCTAAAGTCGCAGAAATGTCACACATATTTGGCCTGCAACTTTCTGTGCGACAAATTCAGACAGGAAAAATCAGTATAAATCCTTAGAAAATTATCCCCCAGTGTCTCCATCTGCTGGCGGTATTGAATAAGCATTGCTGCACTGATGGGGTATGCATTAGACGAAAAAAAAGAAGAAAAAGAAGAATAATACGCCCAGAAAAGAGGCGAAAAGGAGAAAAACGTAAAAAAACGTGAAAAAAAAGTAAGAGGAAGAGAAGGGAAAAAAAGGTGGAAATGGGTTTAAAAGTGATTTCGGCGGAGAAATATATATATATATATATATATATATATATATATATACGCGCACACACACACATATATATAAACGTATTCTCCGTTGAGATATTGCAGCCGCTGCTGTGTCCAGGCCCAGGAGCCTTAGCACTGTGCTGTGATGTCACTCAATACCACTGACATCACTAGGTGTAAACAACATCTCTCCTTTGCTGTGTATGTGACTATGGAGCTGTTTGGTGATGTCGTCTATTATGGCCTTCATAGAAGCAACAGGAGATTGTTGCATCCATCTAGAACCCTCAGAACTACAGTGCTATGATGTCACTCACTTCCACAGGCCTTGCAGAGTGTAAACAACAACAACCCAGCTTTGTTGTGTATGTAACCATAGGGATTTGTGATGTCACCTAGAACCTTCACAGCAGCGACAGCTTTATGAGGAGCATCAGCACTGCTCTGCCTGAGCAGAACCATCACCGCCATAGGTTGTCAAATAACCCGGATTTAACCCACACAGGTAAGTCCAATGGGGTGCAGGCATGTCCTCTATGCTTACAGCTTCCCGTGGGTGTTGGTTTGATACCGTTTGGGGACAGCCAAGGAGGCATCTGCAGGCAACAAAGGTAGGTGTGTGCTTGTGTGTGTGTTTCCTATGCAGATCCTAAGCCCAGTGTCACATGCAAGTAGGAGGAGTAAGAAGGGTTCCTGGCAAATCCGGGTTATGGATTGCATTTAAAAAGGCCCCGTGGGAGTGCAATGGGCCCCTCTCTTGCTGCTTAGCAATAATGGTATGGGTTTAGGTTCTGCTGTGTGTACTGGTGGTTGACTGCCCCCCAGCCCAGAGTGTGCATGGAAAATTGTCTGGCAGCCTCCCTGACAGCAAGCAGTGATAGTGCCCATGAAGGGGACCTTGTTGGGCCCGCCCCTTTCACGGTTATCGCTTCTCGGCCTTTTGGCTAAGATCAAGTGTAGTATCTGTTCTTATCAGTTTAATATCTGATACGTCCCCTATCTGGGGACCATATATTAAATGGATTTTTGAGAACGGGGGCCGATTTCGAAGCTTGCTTCCGTCGCCCTATGCATTGACCCGATATGGCAGTATCTTCGGGTACAGTGCACCACCCCCTTACAGGGTTAAAAAGAAAGATTCCTACTTTCATTGCTACCTGC
The DNA here is from genome assembly GCF_029499605.1 of Hyla sarda. NCBI lineage: Eukaryota > Metazoa > Chordata > Amphibia > Anura > Hylidae > Hyla > Hyla sarda. Next base: position 15,190 of record NW_026608456.1, read on the forward strand.
TTGCTGGCTAGCCAGCTAGCCAGCCCTGTGGGCCTTGCTGCTGCTGCTGCAGCCAAAAAACAAAAGGTGGTGCTGCTGCTGCTTCTGCTGCTTCTGCTTCTGCTTGTGTCTGGCCGCTGTTGGAGCGTCCAGGCACAGGACTTCTGCTGCTGCTGACTAAATGGCCTCCTTAATTGGATCATTTGAGTAGCCAGCACACCTGTGCAGGTAGGGCATGACATGATAGGCAGCTGCCTTGATAGCGGGTGGGTGCTGAATGTTCCTAATTGACAAAATAAGATTAATGCTTATGAAGAAATATAAAATCTCATCCCTTCCCCAATATCGCGCCACACCCCTACCCCTTAATTCCCTGGTTGAACTTGATGGACATATGTCTTTTTTCGACCGTACTAACTATGTAACTATGTAACATAACATGGGGGGGGTCTCCTGGCTGTTCACACAGGTGTGTCATTGCTGTACATTGACCATGCATTGCTTCTGTGGTATTGCAAAGGCAAAGACAAATGCTTCCAGCCATCCATTGCACTAATGGATTGGTCATCAGCTGGCTGTCTATGTCCCGCATCAATATAGACCAAAGTACAGAGGGTTAGGCTATGCTATTGTGCACCTACCTGATGCATCAGAAGGTGCGAGGCCCTTGCTAAATTCTGTGCACAGACTTTGAGATCTATACTTTAGACTGTATCTAAACCTGCTCCAACATGGACTGACATTCTGGCCTACTTTCAGCCGATGCGACTTGTCTGTCGCTGAACAGTCGCTTTTTATGTATTCAGCACCTATGTATAATGTTGTAAAAATGCTCTAGAAGCTAAAGTCGCAGAAATGTCACACATATTTGGCCTGCAACTTTCTGTGCGACAAATTCAGACAGGAAAAATCAGTATAAATCCTTAGAAAATTATCCCCCAGTGTCTCCATCTGCTGGCGGTATTGAATAAGCATTGCTGCACTGATGGGGTATGCATTAGACGAAAAAAAAGAAGAAAAAGAAGAATAATACGCCCAGAAAAGAGGCGAAAAGGAGAAAAACGTAAAAAAACGTGAAAAAAAAGTAAGAGGAAGAGAAGGGAAAAAAAGGTGGAAATGGGTTTAAAAGTGATTTCGGCGGAGAAATATATATATATATATATATATATATATATATATACGCGCACACACACACATATATATAAACGTATTCTCCGTTGAGATATTGCAGCCGCTGCTGTGTCCAGGCCCAGGAGCCTTAGCACTGTGCTGTGATGTCACTCAATACCACTGACATCACTAGGTGTAAACAACATCTCTCCTTTGCTGTGTATGTGACTATGGAGCTGTTTGGTGATGTCGTCTATTATGGCCTTCATAGAAGCAACAGGAGATTGTTGCATCCATCTAGAACCCTCAGAACTACAGTGCTATGATGTCACTCACTTCCACAGGCCTTGCAGAGTGTAAACAACAACAACCCAGCTTTGTTGTGTATGTAACCATAGGGATTTGTGATGTCACCTAGAACCTTCACAGCAGCGACAGCTTTATGAGGAGCATCAGCACTGCTCTGCCTGAGCAGAACCATCACCGCCATAGGTTGTCAAATAACCCGGATTTAACCCACACAGGTAAGTCCAATGGGGTGCAGGCATGTCCTCTATGCTTACAGCTTCCCGTGGGTGTTGGTTTGATACCGTTTGGGGACAGCCAAGGAGGCATCTGCAGGCAACAAAGGTAGGTGTGTGCTTGTGTGTGTGTTTCCTATGCAGATCCTAAGCCCAGTGTCACATGCAAGTAGGAGGAGTAAGAAGGGTTCCTGGCAAATCCGGGTTATGGATTGCATTTAAAAAGGCCCCGTGGGAGTGCAATGGGCCCCTGTCTTGCTGCTTAGCAATAATGGTATGGGTTTAGGTTCTGCTGTGTGTACTGGTGGTTGACTGCCCCCCAGCCCAGAGTGTGCATGGAAAATTGTCTGGCAGCCTCCCTGACAGCAAGCAGTGATAGTGCCCATGAAGGGGACCTTGTTGGGCCCGCCCCTTTCACGGTTATCGCTTCTCGGCCTTTTGGCTAAGATCAAGTGTAGTATCTGTTCTTATCAGTTTAATATCTGATACGTCCCCTATCTGGGGACCATATATTAAATGGATTTTTGAGAACGGGGGCCGATTTCGAAGCTTGCTTCCGTCGCCCTATGCATTGACCCGATATGGCAGTATCTTCGGGTACAGTGCACCACCCCCTTACAGGGTTAAAAAGAAAGATTCCTACTTTCATTGCTACCTGCTTGCTGGCTAGCCAGCTAGCCAGCCCTGTGGGCCTTGCTGCTGCTGCTGCAGCCAAAAAACAAAAGGTGGTGCTGCTGCTGCTTCTGCTGCTTCTGCTTCTGCTTGTGTCTGGCCGCTGTTGGAGCGTCCAGGCACAGGACTTCTGCTGCTGCTGACTAAATGGCCTCCTTAATTGGATCATTTGAGTAGCCAGCACACCTGTGCAGGTAGGGCATGACATGATAGGCAGCTGCCTTGATAGCGGGTGGGTGCTGAATGTTCCTAATTGACAAAATAAGATTAATGCTTATGAAGAAATATAAAATCTCATCCCTTCCCCAATATCGCGCCACACCCCTACCCCTTAATTCCCTGGTTGAACTTGATGGACATATGTCTTTTTTCGACCGTACTAACTATGTAACTATGTAACATAACATGGGGGGGGTCTCCTGGCTGTTCACACAGGTGTGTCATTGCTGTACATTGACCATGCATTGCTTCTGTGGTATTGCAAAGGCAAAGACAAATGCTTCCAGCCATCCATTGCACTAATGGATTGGTCATCAGCTGGCTGTCTATGTCCCGCATCAATATAGACCAAAGTACAGAGGGTTAGGCTATGCTATTGTGCACCTACCTGATGCATCAGAAGGTGCGAGGCCCTTGCTAAATTCTGTGCACAGACTTTGAGATCTATACTTTAGACTGTATCTAAACCTGCTCCAACATGGACTGACATTCTGGCCTACTTTCAGCCGATGCGACTTGTCTGTCGCTGAACAGTCGCTTTTTATGTATTCAGCACCTATGTATAATGTTGTAAAAATGCTCTAGAAGCTAAAGTCGCAGAAATGTCACACATATTTGGCCTGCAACTTTCTGTGCGACAAATTCAGACAGGAAAAATCAGTATAAATCCTTAGAAAATTATCCCCCAGTGTCTCCATCTGCTGGCGGTATTGAATAAGCATTGCTGCACTGATGGGGTATGCATTAGACGAAAAAAAAGAAGAAAAAGAAGAATAATACGCCCAGAAAAGAGGCGAAAAGGAGAAAAACGTAAAAAAACGTGAAAAAAAAGTAAGAGGAAGAGAAGGGAAAAAAAGGTGGAAATGGGTTTAAAAGTGATTTCGGCGGAGAAATATATATATATATATATATATATATATATATATATATATATACGCGCACACACACACATATATATAAACGTATTCTCCGTTGAGATATTGCAGCCGCTGCTGTGTCCAGGCCCAGGAGCCTTAGCACTGTGCTGTGATGTCACTCAATACCACTGACATCACTAGGTGTAAACAACATCTCTCCTTTGCTGTGTATGTGACTATGGAGCTGTTTGGTGATGTCGTCTATTATGGCCTTCATAGAAGCAACAGGAGATTGTTGCATCCATCTAGAACCCTCAGAACTACAGTGCTATGATGTCACTCACTTCCACAGGCCTTGCAGAGTGTAAACAACAACAACCCAGCTTTGTTGTGTATGTAACCATAGGGATTTGTGATGTCACCTAGAACCTTCACAGCAGCGACAGCTTTATGAGGAGCATCAGCACTGCTCTGCCTGAGCAGAACCATCACCGCCATAGGTTGTCAAATAACCCGGATTTAACCCACACAGGTAAGTCCAATGGGGTGCAGGCATGTCCTCTATGCTTACAGCTTCCCGTGGGTGTTGGTTTGATACCGTTTGGGGACAGCCAAGGAGGCATCTGCAGGCAACAAAGGTAGGTGTGTGCTTGTGTGTGTGTTTCCTATGCAGATCCTAAGCCCAGTGTCACATGCAAGTAGGAGGAGTAAGAAGGGTTCCTGGCAAATCCGGGTTATGGATTGCATTTAAAAAGGCCCCGTGGGAGTGCAATGGGCCCCTGTCTTGCTGCTTAGCAATAATGGTATGGGTTTAGGTTCTGCTGTGTGTACTGGTGGTTGACTGCCCCCCAGCCCAGAGTGTGCATGGAAAATTGTCTGGCAGCCTCCCTGACAGCAAGCAGTGATAGTGCCCATGAAGGGGACCTTGTTGGGCCCGCCCCTTTCACGGTTATCGCTTCTCGGCCTTTTGGCTAAGATCAAGTGTAGTATCTGTTCTTATCAGTTTAATATCTGATACGTCCCCTATCTGGGGACCATATATTAAATGGATTTTTGAGAACGGGGGCCGATTTCGAAGCTTGCTTCCGTCGCCCTATGCATTGACCCGATATGGCAGTATCTTCGGGTACAGTGCACCACCCCCTTACAGGGTTAAAAAGAAAGATTCCTACTTTCATTGCTACCTGCTTGCTGGCTAGCCAGCTAGCCAGCCCTGTGGGCCTTGCTGCTGCTGCTGCAGCCAAAAAACAAAAGGTGGTGCTGCTGCTGCTTCTGCTGCTTCTGCTTCTGCTTGTGTCTGGCCGCTGTTGGAGCGTCCAGGCACAGGACTTCTGCTGCTGCTGACTAAATGGCCTCCTTAATTGGATCATTTGAGTAGCCAGCACACCTGTGCAGGTAGGGCATGACATGATAGGCAGCTGCCTTGATAGCGGGTGGGTGCTGAATGTTCCTAATTGACAAAATAAGATTAATGCTTATGAAGAAATATAAAATCTCATCCCTTCCCCAATATCGCGCCACACCCCTACCCCTTAATTCCCTGGTTGAACTTGATGGACATATGTCTTTTTTCGACCGTACTAACTATGTAACTATGTAACATAACATGGGGGGGGTCTCCTGGCTGTTCACACAGGTGTGTCATTGCTGTACATTGACCATGCATTGCTTCTGTGGTATTGCAAAGGCAAAGACAAATGCTTCCAGCCATCCATTGCACTAATGGATTGGTCATCAGCTGGCTGTCTATGTCCCGCATCAATATAGACCAAAGTACAGAGGGTTAGGCTATGCTATTGTGCACCTACCTGATGCATCAGAAGGTGCGAGGCCCTTGCTAAATTCTGTGCACAGACTTTGAGATCTATACTTTAGACTGTATCTAAACCTGCTCCAACATGGACTGACATTCTGGCCTACTTTCAGCCGATGCGACTTGTCTGTCGCTGAACAGTCGCTTTTTATGTATTCAGCACCTATGTATAATGTTGTAAAAATGCTCTAGAAGCTAAAGTCGCAGAAATGTCACACATATTTGGCCTGCAACTTTCTGTGCGACAAATTCAGACAGGAAAAATCAGTATAAATCCTTAGAAAATTATCCCCCAGTGTCTCCATCTGCTGGCGGTATTGAATAAGCATTGCTGCACTGATGGGGTATGCATTAGACGAAAAAAAAGAAGAAAAAGAAGAATAATACGCCCAGAAAAGAGGCGAAAAGGAGAAAAACGTAAAAAAACGTGAAAAAAAAGTAAGAGGAAGAGAAGGGAAAAAAAGGTGGAAATGGGTTTAAAAGTGATTTCGGCGGAGAAATATATATATATATATATATATATATATATATATATATATATACGCGCACACACACACATATATATAAACGTATTCTCCGTTGAGATATTGCAGCCGCTGCTGTGTCCAGGCCCAGGAGCCTTAGCACTGTGCTGTGATGTCACTCAATACCACTGACATCACTAGGTGTAAACAACATCTCTCCTTTGCTGTGTATGTGACTATGGAGCTGTTTGGTGATGTCGTCTATTATGGCCTTCATAGAAGCAACAGGAGATTGTTGCATCCATCTAGAACCCTCAGAACTACAGTGCTATGATGTCACTCACTTCCACAGGCCTTGCAGAGTGTAAACAACAACAACCCAGCTTTGTTGTGTATGTAACCATAGGGATTTGTGATGTCACCTAGAACCTTCACAGCAGCGACAGCTTTATGAGGAGCATCAGCACTGCTCTGCCTGAGCAGAACCATCACCGCCATAGGTTGTCAAATAACCCGGATTTAACCCACACAGGTAAGTCCAATGGGGTGCAGGCATGTCCTCTATGCTTACAGCTTCCCGTGGGTGTTGGTTTGATACCGTTTGGGGACAGCCAAGGAGGCATCTGCAGGCAACAAAGGTAGGTGTGTGCTTGTGTGTGTGTTTCCTATGCAGATCCTAAGCCCAGTGTCACATGCAAGTAGGAGGAGTAAGAAGGGTTCCTGGCAAATCCGGGTTATGGATTGCATTTAAAAAGGCCCCGTGGGAGTGCAATGGGCCCCTGTCTTGCTGCTTAGCAATAATGGTATGGGTTTAGGTTCTGCTGTGTGTACTGGTGGTTGACTGCCCCCCAGCCCAGAGTGTGCATGGAAAATTGTCTGGCAGCCTCCCTGACAGCAAGCAGTGATAGTGCCCATGAAGGGGACCTTGTTGGGCCCGCCCCTTTCACGGTTATCGCTTCTCGGCCTTTTGGCTAAGATCAAGTGTAGTATCTGTTCTTATCAGTTTAATATCTGATACGTCCCCTATCTGGGGACCATATATTAAATGGATTTTTGAGAACGGGGGCCGATTTCGAAGCTTGCTTCCGTCGCCCTATGCATTGACCCGATATGGCAGTATCTTCGGGTACAGTGCACCACCCCCTTACAGGGTTAAAAAGAAAGATTCCTACTTTCATTGCTACCTGCTTGCTGGCTAGCCAGCTAGCCAGCCCTGTGGGCCTTGCTGCTGCTGCTGCAGCCAAAAAACAAAAGGTGGTGCTGCTGCTGCTTCTGCTGCTTCTGCTTCTGCTTGTGTCTGGCCGCTGTTGGAGCGTCCAGGCACAGGACTTCTGCTGCTGCTGACTAAATGGCCTCCTTAATTGGATCATTTGAGTAGCCAGCACACCTGTGCAGGTAGGGCATGACATGATAGGCAGCTGCCTTGATAGCGGGTGGGTGCTGAATGTTCCTAATTGACAAAATAAGATTAATGCTTATGAAGAAATATAAAATCTCATCCCTTCCCCAATATCGCGCCACACCCCTACCCCTTAATTCCCTGGTTGAACTTGATGGACATATGTCTTTTTTCGACCGTACTAACTATGTAACTATGTAACATAACATGGGGGGGGTCTCCTGGCTGTTCACACAGGTGTGTCATTGCTGTACATTGACCATGCATTGCTTCTGTGGTATTGCAAAGGCAAAGACAAATGCTTCCAGCCATCCATTGCACTAATGGATTGGTCATCAGCTGGCTGTCTATGTCCCGCATCAATATAGACCAAAGTACAGAGGGTTAGGCTATGCTATTGTGCACCTACCTGATGCATCAGAAGGTGCGAGGCCCTTGCTAAATTCTGTGCACAGACTTTGAGATCTATACTTTAGACTGTATCTAAACCTGCTCCAACATGGACTGACATTCTGGCCTACTTTCAGCCGATGCGACTTGTCTGTCGCTGAACAGTCGCATTTTATGTATTCAGCACCTATGTATAATGTTGTAAAAATGCTCTAGAAGCTAAAGTCGCAGAAATGTCACACATATTTGGCCTGCAACTTTCTGTGCGACAAATTCAGACAGGAAAAATCAGTATAAATCCTTAGAAAATTATCCCCCAGTGTCTCCATCTGCTGGCGGTATTGAATAAGCATTGCTGCACTGATGGGGTATGCATTAGACGAAAAAAAAGAAGAAAAAGAAGAATAATACGCCCAGAAAAGAGGCGAAAAGGAGAAAAACGTAAAAAAACGTGAAAAAAAAGTAAGAGGAAGAGAAGGGAAAAAAAGGTGGAAATGGGTTTAAAAGTGATTTCGGCGGAGAAATATATATATATATATATATATATATATATATATATATATATATACGCGCACACACACACATATATATAAACGTATTCTCCGTTGAGATATTGCAGCCGCTGCTGTGTCCAGGCCCAGGAGCCTTAGCACTGTGCTGTGATGTCACTCAATACCACTGACATCACTAGGTGTAAACAACATCTCTCCTTTGCTGTGTATGTGACTATGGAGCTGTTTGGTGATGTCGTCTATTATGGCCTTCATAGAAGCAACAGGAGATTGTTGCATCCATCTAGAACCCTCAGAACTACAGTGCTATGATGTCACTCACTTCCACAGGCCTTGCAGAGTGTAAACAACAACAACCCAGCTTTGTTGTGTATGTAACCATAGGGATTTGTGATGTCACCTAGAACCTTCACAGCAGCGACAGCTTTATGAGGAGCATCAGCACTGCTCTGCCTGAGCAGAACCATCACCGCCATAGGTTGTCAAATAACCCGGATTTAACCCACACAGGTAAGTCCAATGGGGTGCAGGCATGTCCTCTATGCTTACAGCTTCCCGTGGGTGTTGGTTTGATACCGTTTGGGGACAGCCAAGGAGGCATCTGCAGGCAACAAAGGTAGGTGTGTGCTTGTGTGTGTGTTTCCTATGCAGATCCTAAGCCCAGTGTCACATGCAAGTAGGAGGAGTAAGAAGGGTTCCTGGCAAATCCGGGTTATGGATTGCATTTAAAAAGGCCCCGTGGGAGTGCAATGGGCCCCTGTCTTGCTGCTTAGCAATAATGGTATGGGTTTAGGTTCTGCTGTGTGTACTGGTGGTTGACTGCCCCCCAGCCCAGAGTGTGCATGGAAAATTGTCTGGCAGCCTCCCTGACAGCAAGCAGTGATAGTGCCCATGAAGGGGACCTTGTTGGGCCCGCCCCTTTCACGGTTATCGCTTCTCGGCCTTTTGGCTAAGATCAAGTGTAGTATCTGTTCTTATCAGTTTAATATCTGATACGTCCCCTATCTGGGGACCATATATTAAATGGATTTTTGAGAACGGGGGCCGATTTCGAAGCTTGCTTCCGTCGCCCTATGCATTGACCCGATATGGCAGTATCTTCGGGTACAGTGCACCACCCCCTTACAGGGTTAAAAAGAAAGATTCCTACTTTCATTGCTACCTGCTTGCTGGCTAGCCAGCTAGCCAGCCCTGTGGGCCTTGCTGCTGCTGCTGCAGCCAAAAAACAAAAGGTGGTGCTGCTGCTGCTTCTGCTGCTTCTGCTTCTGCTTCTGCTTGTGTCTGGCCGCTGTTGGAGCGTCCAGGCACGGGACTTCTGCTGCTGCTGACTAAATGGCCTCCTTAATTGGATCATTTGAGTAGCCAGCACACCTGTGCAGGTAGGGCATGACATGATAGGCAGCTGCCTTGATAGCGGGTGGGTGCTGAATGTTCCTAATTGACAAAATAAGATTAATGCTTATGAAGAAATATAAAATCTCATCCCTTCCCCAATATCGCGCCACACCCCTACCCCTTAATTCCCTGGTTGAACTTGATGGACATATGTCTTTTTTCGACCGTACTAACTATGTAACTATGTAACATAACATGGGGGGGGTCTCCTGGCTGTTCACACAGGTGTGTCATTGCTGTACATTGACCATGCATTGCTTCTGTGGTATTGCAAAGGCAAAGACAAATGCTTCCAGCCATCCATTGCACTAATGGATTGGTCATCAGCTGGCTGTCTATGTCCCGCATCAATATAGACCAAAGTACAGAGGGTTAGGCTATGCTATTGTGCACCTACCTGATGCATCAGAAGGTGCGAGGCCCTTGCTAAATTCTGTGCACAGACTTTGAGATCTATACTTTAGACTGTATCTAAACCTGCTCCAACATGGACTGACATTCTGGCCTACTTTCAGCCGATGCGACTTGTCTGTCGCTGAACAGTCGCTTTTTATGTATTCAGCACCTATGTATAATGTTGTAAAAATGCTCTAGAAGCTAAAGTCGCAGAAATGTCACACATATTTGGCCTGCAACTTTCTGTGCGACAAATTCAGACAGGAAAAATCAGTATAAATCCTTAGAAAATTATCCCCCAGTGTCTCCATCTGCTGGCGGTATTGAATAAGCATTGCTGCACTGATGGGGTATGCATTAGACGAAAAAAAAGAAGAAAAAGAAGAATAATACGCCCAGAAAAGAGGCGAAAAGGAGAAAAACGTAAAAAAACGTGAAAAAAAAGTAAGAGGAAGAGAAGGGAAAAAAAGGTGGAAATGGGTTTAAAAGTGATTTCGGCGGAGAAATATATATATATATATATATATATATATATATATATATATATATACGCGCACACACACACATATATATAAACGTATTCTCCGTTGAGATATTGCAGCCGCTGCTGTGTCCAGGCCCAGGAGCCTTAGCACTGTGCTGTGATGTCACTCAATACCACTGACATCACTAGGTGTAAACAACATCTCTCCTTTGCTGTGTATGTGACTATGGAGCTGTTTGGTGATGTCGTCTATTATGGCCTTCATAGAAGCAACAGGAGATTGTTGCATCCATCTAGAACCCTCAGAACTACAGTGCTATGATGTCACTCACTTCCACAGGCCTTGCAGAGTGTAAACAACAACAACCCAGCTTTGTTGTGTATGTAACCATAGGGATTTGTGATGTCACCTAGAACCTTCACAGCAGCGACAGCTTTATGAGGAGCATCAGCACTGCTCTGCCTGAGCAGAACCATCACCGCCATAGGTTGTCAAATAACCCGGATTTAACCCACACAGGTAAGTCCAATGGGGTGCAGGCATGTCCTCTATGCTTACAGCTTCCCGTGGGTGTTGGTTTGATACCGTTTGGGGACAGCCAAGGAGGCATCTGCAGGCAACAAAGGTAGGTGTGTGCTTGTGTGTGTGTTTCCTATGCAGATCCTAAGCCCAGTGTCACATGCAAGTAGGAGGAGTAAGAAGGGTTCCTGGCAAATCCGGGTTATGGATTGCATTTAAAAAGGCCCCGTGGGAGTGCAATGGGCCCCTGTCTTGCTGCTTAGCAATAATGGTATGGGTTTAGGTTCTGCTGTGTGTACTGGTGGTTGACTGCCCCCCAGCCCAGAGTGTGCATGGAAAATTGTCTGGCAGCCTCCCTGACAGCAAGCAGTGATAGTGCCCATGAAGGGGACCTTGTTGGGCCCGCCCCTTTCACGGTTATCGCTTCTCGGCCTTTTGGCTAAGATCAAGTGTAGTATCTGTTCTTATCAGTTTAATATCTGATACGTCCCCTATCTGGGGACCATATATTAAATGGATTTTTGAGAACGGGGGCCGATTTCGAAGCTTGCTTCCGTCGCCCTATGCATTGACCCGATATGGCAGTATCTTCGGGTACAGTGCACCACCCCCTTACAGGGTTAAAAAGAAAGATTCCTACTTTCATTGCTACCTGCTTGCTGGCTAGCCAGCTAGCCAGCCCTGTGGGCCTTGCTGCTGCTGCTGCAGCCAAAAAACAAAAGGTGGTGCTGCTGCTGCTTCTGCTGCTTCTGCTTCTGCTTGTGTCTGGCCGCTGTTGGAGCGTCCAGGCACAGGACTTCTGCTGCTGCTGACTAAATGGCCTCCTTAATTGGATCAATTGAGTAGCCAGCACACCTGTGCAGGTAGGGCATGACATGATAGGCAGCTGCCTTGATAGCGGGTGGGTGCTGAATGTTCCTAATTGACAAAATAAGATTAATGCTTATGAAGAAATATAAAATCTCATCCCTTCCCCAATATCGCGCCACACCCCTACCCCTTAATTCCCTGGTTGAACTTGATGGACATATGTCTTTTTTCGACCGTACTAACTATGTAACTATGTAACATAACATGGGGGGGGTCTCCTGGCTGTTCACACAGGTGTGTCATTGCTGTACATTGACCATGCATTGCTTCTGTGGTATTGCAAAGGCAAAGACAAATGCTTCCAGCCATCCATTGCACTAATGGATTGGTCATCAGCTGGCTGTCTATGTCCCGCATCAATATAGACCAAAGTACAGAGGGTTAGGCTATGCTATTGTGCACCTACCTGATGCATCAGAAGGTGCGAGGCCCTTGCTAAATTCTGTGCACAGACTTTGAGATCTATACTTTAGACTGTATCTAAACCTGCTCCAACATGGACTGACATTCTGGCCTACTTTCAGCCGATGCGACTTGTCTGTCGCTGAACAGTCGCTTTTTATGTATTCAGCACCTATGTATAATGTTGTAAAAATGCTCTAGAAGCTAAAGTCGCAGAAATGTCACACATATTTGGCCTGCAACTTTCTGTGCGACAAATTCAGACAGGAAAAATCAGTATAAATCCTTAGAAAATTATCCCCCAGTGTCTCCATCTGCTGGCGGTATTGAATAAGCATTGCTGCACTGATGGGGTATGCATTAGACGAAAAAAAAGAAGAAAAAGAAGAATAATACGCCCAGAAAAGAGGCGAAAAGGAGAAAAACGTAAAAAAACGTGAAAAAAAAGTAAGAGGAAGAGAAGGGAAAAAAAGGTGGAAATGGGTTTAAAAGTGATTTCGGCGGAGAAATATATATATATATATATATATATATATATATATATATATATATATACGCGCACACACACACATATATATAAACGTATTCTCCGTTGAGATATTGCAGCCGCTGCTGTGTCCAGGCCCAGGAGCCTTAGCACTGTGCTGTGATGTCACTCAATACCACTGACATCACTAGGTGTAAACAACATCTCTCCTTTGCTGTGTATGTGACTATGGAGCTGTTTGGTGATGTCGTCTATTATGGCCTTCATAGAAGCAACAGGAGATTGTTGCATCCATCTAGAACCCTCAGAACTACAGTGCTATGATGTCACTCACTTCCACAGGCCTTGCAGAGTGTAAACAACAACAACCCAGCTTTGTTGTGTATGTAACCATAGGGATTTGTGATGTCACCTAGAACCTTCACAGCAGCGACAGCTTTATGAGGAGCATCAGCACTGCTCTGCCTGAGCAGAACCATCACCGCCATAGGTTGTCAAATAACCCGGATTTAACCCACACAGGTAAGTCCAATGGGGTGCAGGCATGTCCTCTATGCTTACAGCTTCCCGTGGGTGTTGGTTTGATACCGTTTGGGGACAGCCAAGGAGGCATCTGCAGGCAACAAAGGTAGGTGTGTGCTTGTGTGTGTGTTTCCTATGCAGATCCTAAGCCCAGTGTCACATGCAAGTAGGAGGAGTAAGAAGGGTTCCTGGCAAATCCGGGTTATGGATTGCATTTAAAAAGGCCCCGTGGGAGTGCAATGGGCCCCTGTCTTGCTGCTTAGCAATAATGGTATGGGTTTAGGTTCTGCTGTGTGTACTGGTGGTTGACTGCCCCCCAGCCCAGAGTGTGCATGGAAAATTGTCTGGCAGCCTCCCTGACAGCAAGCAGTGATAGTGCCCATGAAGGGGACCTTGTTGGGCCCGCCCCTTTCACGGTTATCGCTTCTCGGCCTTTTGGCTAAGATCAAGTGTAGTATCTGTTCTTATCAGTTTAATATCTGATACGTCCCCTATCTGGGGACCATATATTAAATGGATTTTTGAGAACGGGGGCCGATTTCGAAGCTTGCTTCCGTCGCCCTATGCATTGACCCGATATGGCAGTATCTTCGGGTACAGTGCACCACCCCCTTACAGGGTTAAAAAGAAAGATTCCTACTTTCATTGCTACCTGCTTGCTGGCTAGCCAGCTAGCCAGCCCTGTGGGCCTTGCTGCTGCTGCTGCAGCCAAAAAACAAAAGGTGGTGCTGCTGCTGCTTCTGCTGCTTCTGCTTCTGCTTGTGTCTGGCCGCTGTTGGAGCGTCCAGGCACAGGACTTCTGCTGCTGCTGACTAAATGGCCTCCTTAATTGGATCATTTGAGTAGCCAGCACACCTGTGCAGGTAGGGCATGACATGATAGGCAGCTGCCTTGATAGCGGGTGGGTGCTGAATGTTCCTAATTGACAAAATAAGATTAATGCTTATGAAGAAATATAAAATCTCATCCCTTCCCCAATATCGCGCCACACCCCTACCCCTTAATTCCCTGGTTGAACTTGATGGACATATGTCTTTTTTCGACCGTACTAACTATGTAACTATGTAACATAACATGGGGGGGGTCTCCTGGCTGTTCACACAGGTGTGTCATTGCTGTACATTGACCATGCATTGCTTCTGTGGTATTGCAAAGGCAAAGACAAATGCTTCCAGCCATCCATTGCACTAATGGATTGGTCATCAGCTGGCTGTCTATGTCCCGCATCAATATAGACCAAAGTACAGAGGGTTAGGCTATGCTATTGTGCACCTACCTGATGCATCAGAAGGTGCGAGGCCCTTGCTAAATTCTGTGCACAGACTTTGAGATCTATACTTTAGACTGTATCTAAACCTGCTCCAACATGGACTGACATTCTGGCCTACTTTCAGCCGATGCGACTTGTCTGTCGCTGAACAGTCGCTTTTTATGTATTCAGCACCTATGTATAATGTTGTAAAAATGCTCTAGAAGCTAAAGTCGCAGAAATGTCACACATATTTGGCCTGCAACTTTCTGTGCGACAAATTCAGACAGGAAAAATCAGTATAAATCCTTAGAAAATTATCCCCCAGTGTCTCCATCTGCTGGCGGTATTGAATAAGCATTGCTGCACTGATGGGGTATGCATTAGACGAAAAAAAAGAAGAAAAAGAAGAATAATACGCCCAGAAAAGAGGCGAAAAGGAGAAAAACGTAAAAAAACGTGAAAAAAAAGTAAGAGGAAGAGAAGGGAAAAAAAGGTGGAAATGGGTTTAAAAGTGATTTCGGCGGAGAAATATATATATATATATATATATATATATATATATATATATATATACGCGCACACACACACATATATATAAACGTATTCTCCGTTGAGATATTGCAGCCGCTGCTGTGTCCAGGCCCAGGAGCCTTAGCACTGTGCTGTGATGTCACTCAATACCACTGACATCACTAGGTGTAAACAACATCTCTCCTTTGCTGTGTATGTGACTATGGAGCTGTTTGGTGATGTCGTCTATTATGGCCTTCATAGAAGCAACAGGAGATTGTTGCATCCATCTAGAACCCTCAGAACTACAGTGCTATGATGTCACTCACTTCCACAGGCCTTGCAGAGTGTAAACAACAACAACCCAGCTTTGTTGTGTATGTAACCATAGGGATTTGTGATGTCACCTAGAACCTTCACAGCAGCGACAGCTTTATGAGGAGCATCAGCACTGCTCTGCCTGAGCAGAACCATCACCGCCATAGGTTGTCAAATAACCCGGATTTAACCCACACAGGTAAGTCCAATGGGGTGCAGGCATGTCCTCTATGCTTACAGCTTCCCGTGGGTGTTGGTTTGATACCGTTTGGGGACAGCCAAGGAGGCATCTGCAGGCAACAAAGGTAGGTGTGTGCTTGTGTGTGTGTTTCCTATGCAGATCCTAAGCCCAGTGTCACATGCAAGTAGGAGGAGTAAGAAGGGTTCCTGGCAAATCCGGGTTATGGATTGCATTTAAAAAGGCCCCGTGGGAGTGCAATGGGCCCCTGTCTTGCTGCTTAGCAATAATGGTATGGGTTTAGGTTCTGCTGTGTGTACTGGTGGTTGACTGCCCCCCAGCCCAGAGTGTGCATGGAAAATTGTCTGGCAGCCTCCCTGACAGCAAGCAGTGATAGTGCCCATGAAGGGGACCTTGTTGGGCCCGCCCCTTTCACGGTTATCGCTTCTCGGCCTTTTGGCTAAGATCAAGTGTAGTATCTGTTCTTATCAGTTTAATATCTGATACGTCCCCTATCTGGGGACCATATATTAAATGGATTTTTGAGAACGGGGGCCGATTTCGAAGCTTGCTTCCGTCGCCCTATGCATTGACCCGATATGGCAGTATCTTCGGGTACAGTGCACCACCCCCTTACAGGGTTAAAAAGAAAGATTCCTACTTTCATTGCTACCTGCTTGCTGGCTAGCCAGCTAGCCAGCCCTGTGGGCCTTGCTGCTGCTGCTGCAGCCAAAAAACAAAAGGTGGTGCTGCTGCTGCTTCTGCTGCTTCTGCTTCTGCTTGTGTCTGGCCGCTGTTGGAGCGTCCAGGCACAGGACTTCTGCTGCTGCTGACTAAATGGCCTCCTTAATTGGATCATTTGAGTAGCCAGCACACCTGTGCAGGTAGGGCATGACATGATAGGCAGCTGCCTTGATAGCGGGTGGGTGCTGAATGTTCCTAATTGACAAAATAAGATTAATGCTTATGAAGAAATATAAAATCTCATCCCTTCCCCAATATCGCGCCACACCCCTACCCCTTAATTCCCTGGTTGAACTTGATGGACATATGTCTTTTTTCGACCGTACTAACTATGTAACTATGTAACATAACATGGGGGGGGTCTCCTGGCTGTTCACACAGGTGTGTCATTGCTGTACATTGACCATGCATTGCTTCTGTGGTATTGCAAAGGCAAAGACAAATGCTTCCAGCCATCCATTGCACTAATGGATTGGTCATCAGCTGGCTGTCTATGTCCCGCATCAATATAGACCAAAGTACAGAGGGTTAGGCTATGCTATTGTGCACCTACCTGATGCATCAGAAGGTGCGAGGCCCTTGCTAAATTCTGTGCACAGACTTTGAGATCTATACTTTAGACTGTATCTAAACCTGCTCCAACATGGACTGACATTCTGGCCTACTTTCAGCCGATGCGACTTGTCTGTCGCTGAACAGTCGCTTTTTATGTATTCAGCACCTATGTATAATGTTGTAAAAATGCTCTAGAAGCTAAAGTCGCAGAAATGTCACACATATTTGGCCTGCAACTTTCTGTGCGACAAATTCAGACAGGAAAAATCAGTATAAATCCTTAGAAAATTATCCCCCAGTGTCTCCATCTGCTGGCGGTATTGAATAAGCATTGCTGCACTGATGGGGTATGCATTAGACGAAAAAAAAGAAGAAAAAGAAGAATAATACGCCCAGAAAAGAGGCGAAAAGGAGAAAAACGTAAAAAAACGTGAAAAAAAAGTAAGAGGAAGAGAAGGGAAAAAAAGGTGGAAATGGGTTTAAAAGTGATTTCGGCGGAGAAATATATATATATATATATATATATATATATATATATATATATATACGCGCACACACACACATATATATAAACGTATTCTCCGTTGAGATATTGCAGCCGCTGCTGTGTCCAGGCCCAGGAGCCTTAGCACTGTGCTGTGATGTCACTCAATACCACTGACATCACTAGGTGTAAACAACATCTCTCCTTTGCTGTGTATGTGACTATGGAGCTGTTTGGTGATGTCGTCTATTATGGCCTTCATAGAAGCAACAGGAGATTGTTGCATCCATCTAGAACCCTCAGAACTACAGTGCTATGATGTCACTCACTTCCACAGGCCTTGCAGAGTGTAAACAACAACAACCCAGCTTTGTTGTGTATGTAACCATAGGGATTTGTGATGTCACCTAGAACCTTCACAGCAGCGACAGCTTTATGAGGAGCATCAGCACTGCTCTGCCTGAGCAGAACCATCACCGCCATAGGTTGTCAAATAACCCGGATTTAACCCACACAGGTAAGTCCAATGGGGTGCAGGCATGTCCTCTATGCTTACAGCTTCCCGTGGGTGTTGGTTTGATACCGTTTGGGGACAGCCAAGGAGGCATCTGCAGGCAACAAAGGTAGGTGTGTGCTTGTGTGTGTGTTTCCTATGCAGATCCTAAGCCCAGTGTCACATGCAAGTAGGAGGAGTAAGAAGGGTTCCTGGCAAATCCGGGTTATGGATTGCATTTAAAAAGGCCCCGTGGGAGTGCAATGGGCCCCTGTCTTGCTGCTTAGCAATAATGGTATGGGTTTAGGTTCTGCTGTGTGTACTGGTGGTTGACTGCCCCCCAGCCCAGAGTGTGCATGGAAAATTGTCTGGCAGCCTCCCTGACAGCAAGCAGTGATAGTGCCCATGAAGGGGACCTTGTTGGGCCCGCCCCTTTCACGGTTATCGCTTCTCGGCCTTTTGGCTAAGATCAAGTGTAGTATCTGTTCTTATCAGTTTAATATCTGATACGTCCCCTATCTGGGGACCATATATTAAATGGATTTTTGAGAACGGGGGCCGATTTCGAAGCTTGCTTCCGTCGCCCTATGCATTGACCCGATATGGCAGTATCTTCGGGTACAGTGCACCACCCCCTTACAGGGTTAAAAAGAAAGATTCCTACTTTCATTGCTACCTGCTTGCTGGCTAGCCAGCTAGCCAGCCCTGTGGGCCTTGCTGCTGCTGCTGCAGCCAAAAAACAAAAGGTGGTGCTGCTGCTGCTTCTGCTGCTTCTGCTTCTGCTTGTGTCTGGCCGCTGTTGGAGCGTCCAGGCACAGGACTTCTGCTGCTGCTGACTAAATGGCCTCCTTAATTGGATCATTTGAGTAGCCAGCACACCTGTGCAGGTAGGGCATGACATGATAGGCAGCTGCCTTGATAGCGGGTGGGTGCTGAATGTTCCTAATTGACAAAATAAGATTAATGCTTATGAAGAAATATAAAATCTCATCCCTTCCCCAATATCGCGCCACACCCCTACCCCTTAATTCCCTGGTTGAACTTGATGGACATATGTCTTTTTTCGACCGTACTAACTATGTAACTATGTAACATAACATGGGGGGGGTCTCCTGGCTGTTCACACAGGTGTGTCATTGCTGTACATTGACCATGCATTGCTTCTGTGGTATTGCAAAGGCAAAGACAAATGCTTCCAGCCATCCATTGCACTAATGGATTGGTCATCAGCTGGCTGTCTATGTCCCGCATCAATATAGACCAAAGTACAGAGGGTTAGGCTATGCTATTGTGCACCTACCTGATGCATCAGAAGGTGCGAGGCCCTTGCTAAATTCTGTGCACAGACTTTGAGATCTATACTTTAGACTGTATCTAAACCTGCTCCAACATGGACTGACATTCTGGCCTACTTTCAGCCGATGCGACTTGTCTGTCGCTGAACAGTCGCTTTTTATGTATTCAGCACCTATGTATAATGTTGTAAAAATGCTCTAGAAGCTAAAGTCGCAGAAATGTCACACATATTTGGCCTGCAACTTTCTGTGCGACAAATTCAGACAGGAAAAATCAGTATAAATCCTTAGAAAATTATCCCCCAGTGTCTCCATCTGCTGGCGGTATTGAATAAGCATTGCTGCACTGATGGGGTATGCATTAGACGAAAAAAAAGAAGAAAAAGAAGAATAATACGCCCAGAAAAGAGGCGAAAAGGAGAAAAACGTAAAAAAACGTGAAAAAAAAGTAAGAGGAAGAGAAGGGAAAAAAAGGTGGAAATGGGTTTAAAAGTGATTTCGGCGGAGATATATATATATATATATATATATATATATATATATATATATATACGCGCACACACACACATATATATAAACGTATTCTCCGTTGAGATATTGCAGCCGCTGCTGTGTCCAGGCCCAGGAGCCTTAGCACTGTGCTGTGATGTCACTCAATACCACTGACATCACTAGGTGTAAACAACATCTCTCCTTTGCTGTGTATGTGACTATGGAGCTGTTTGGTGATGTCGTCTATTATGGCCTTCATAGAAGCAACAGGAGATTGTTGCATCCATCTAGAACCCTCAGAACTACAGTGCTATGATGTCACTCACTTCCACAGGCCTTGCAGAGTGTAAACAACAACAACCCAGCTTTGTTGTGTATGTAACCATAGGGATTTGTGATGTCACCTAGAACCTTCACAGCAGCGACAGCTTTATGAGGAGCATCAGCACTGCTCTGCCTGAGCAGAACCATCACCGCCATAGGTTGTCAAATAACCCGGATTTAACCCACACAGGTAAGTCCAATGGGGTGCAGGCATGTCCTCTATGCTTACAGCTTCCCGTGGGTGTTGGTTTGATACCGTTTGGGGACAGCCAAGGAGGCATCTGCAGGCAACAAAGGTAGGTGTGTGCTTGTGTGTGTGTTTCCTATGCAGATCCTAAGCCCAGTGTCACATGCAAGTAGGAGGAGTAAGAAGGGTTCCTGGCAAATCCGGGTTATGGATTGCATTTAAAAAGGCCCCGTGGGAGTGCAATGGGCCCCTGTCTTGCTGCTTAGCAATAATGGTATGGGTTTAGGTTCTGCTGTGTGTACTGGTGGTTGACTGCCCCCCAGCCCAGAGTGTGCATGGAAAATTGTCTGGCAGCCTCCCTGACAGCAAGCAGTGATAGTGCCCATGAAGGGGACCTTGTTGGGCCCGCCCCTTTCACGGTTATCGCTTCTCGGCCTTTTGGCTAAGATCAAGTGTAGTATCTGTTCTTATCAGTTTAATATCTGATACGTCCCCTATCTGGGGACCATATATTAAATGGATTTTTGAGAACGGGGGCCGATTTCGAAGCTTGCTTCCGTCGCCCTATGCATTGACCCGATATGGCAGTATCTTCGGGTACAGTGCACCACCCCCTTACAGGGTTAAAAAGAAAGATTCCTACTTTCATTGCTACCTGCTTGCTGGCTAGCCAGCTAGCCAGCCCTGTGGGCCTTGCTGCTGCTGCTGCAGCCAAAAAACAAAAGGTGGTGCTGCTGCTGCTTCTGCTGCTTCTGCTTCTGCTTGTGTCTGGCCGCTGTTGGAGCGTCCAGGCACAGGACTTCTGCTGCTGCTGACTAAATGGCCTCCTTAATTGGATCATTTGAGTAGCCAGCACACCTGTGCAGGTAGGGCATGACATGATAGGCAGCTGCCTTGATAGCGGGTGGGTGCTGAATGTTCCTAATTGACAAAATAAGATTAATGCTTATGAAGAAATATAAAATCTCATCCCTTCCCCAATATCGCGCCACACCCCTACCCCTTAATTCCCTGGTTGAACTTGATGGACATATGTCTTTTTTCGACCGTACTAACTATGTAACTATGTAACATAACATGGGGGGGGTCTCCTGGCTGTTCACACAGGTGTGTCATTGCTGTACATTGACCATGCATTGCTTCTGTGGTATTGCAAAGGCAAAGACAAATGCTTCCAGCCATCCATTGCACTAATGGATTGGTCATCAGCTGGCTGTCTATGTCCCGCATCAATATAGACCAAAGTACAGAGGGTTAGGCTATGCTATTGTGCACCTACCTGATGCATCAGAAGGTGCGAGGCCCTTGCTAAATTCTGTGCACAGACTTTGAGATCTATACTTTAGACTGTATCTAAACCTGCTCCAACATGGACTGACATTCTGGCCTACTTTCAGCCGATGCGACTTGTCTGTCGCTGAACAGTCGCTTTTTATGTATTCAGCACCTATGTATAATGTTGTAAAAATGCTCTAGAAGCTAAAGTCGCAGAAATGTCACACATATTTGGCCTGCAACTTTCTGTGCGACAAATTCAGACAGGAAAAATCAGTATAAATCCTTAGAAAATTATCCCCCAGTGTCTCCATCTGCTGGCGGTATTGAATAAGCATTGCTGCACTGATGGGGTATGCATTAGACGAAAAAAAAGAAGAAAAAGAAGAATAATACGCCCAGAAAAGAGGCGAAAAGGAGAAAAACGTAAAAAAACGTGAAAAAAAAGTAAAAGGAAGAGAAGGGAAAAAAAGGTGGAAATGGGTTTAAAAGTGATTTCGGCGGAGTAATATATATATATATATATATATATATATATATATATATATATACGCGCACACACACACATATATATAAACGTATTCTCCGTTGAGATATTGCAGCCGCAGCTGTGTCCAGGCCCAGGAGCCTTAGCACTGTGCTGTGATGTCACTCAATACCACTGACATCACTAGGTGTAAACAACATCTCTCCTTTGCTGTGTATGTGACTATGGAGCTGTTTGGTGATGTCGTCTATTATGGCCTTCATAGAAGCAACAGGAGATTGTTGCATCCATCTAGAACCCTCAGAACTACAGTGCTATGATGTCACTCACTTCCACAGGCCTTGCAGAGTGTAAACAACAACAACCCAGCTTTGTTGTGTATGTAACCATAGGGATTTGTGATGTCACCTAGAACCTTCACAGCAGCGACAGCTTTATGAGGAGCATCAGCACTGCTCTGCCTGAGCAGAACCATCACCGCCATAGGTTGTCAAATAACCCGGATTTAACCCACACAGGTAAGTCCAATGGGGTGCAGGCATGTCCTCTATGCTTACAGCTTCCCGTGGGTGTTGGTTTGATACCGTTTGGGGACAGCCAAGGAGGCATCTGCAGGCAACAAAGGTAGGTGTGTGCTTGTGTGTGTGTTTCCTATGCAGATCCTAAGCCCAGTGTCACATGCAAGTAGGAGGAGTAAGAAGGGTTCCTGGCAAATCCGGGTTATGGATTGCATTTAAAAAGGCCCCGTGGGAGTGCAATGGGCCCCTGTCTTGCTGCTTAGCAATAATGGTATGGGTTTAGGTTCTGCTGTGTGTACTGGTGGTTGACTGCCCCCCAGCCCAGAGTGTGCATGGAAAATTGTCTGGCAGCCTCCCTGACAGCAAGCAGTGATAGTGCCCATGAAGGGGACCTTGTTGGGCCCGCCCCTTTCACGGTTATCGCTTCTCGGCCTTTTGGCTAAGATCAAGTGTAGTATCTGTTCTTATCAGTTTAATATCTGATACGTCCCCTATCTGGGGACCATATATTAAATGGATTTTTGAGAACGGGGGCCGATTTCGAAGCTTGCTTCCGTCGCCCTATGCATTGACCCGATATGGCAGTATCTTCGGGTACAGTGCACCACCCCCTTACAGGGTTAAAAAGAAAGATTCCTACTTTCATTGCTACCTGCTTGCTGGCTAGCCAGCTAGCCAGCCCTGTGGGCCTTGCTGCTGCTGCTGCAGCCAAAAAACAAAAGGTGGTGCTGCTGCTGCTTCTGCTGCTTCTGCTTCTGCTTGTGTCTGGCCGCTGTTGGAGCGTCCAGGCACAGGACTTCTGCTGCTGCTGACTAAATGGCCTCCTTAATTGGATCATTTGAGTAGCCAGCACACCTGTGCAGGTAGGGCATGACATGATAGGCAGCTGCCTTGATAGCGGGTGGGTGCTGAATGTTCCTAATTGACAAAATAAGATTAATGCTTATGAAGAAATATAAAATCTCATCCCTTCCCCAATATCGCGCCACACCCCTACCCCTTAATTCCCTGGTTGAACTTGATGGACATATGTCTTTTTTCGACCGTACTAACTATGTAACTATGTAACTATGTAACATAACATGGGGGGGGTCTCCTGGCTGTTCACACAGGTGTGTCATTGCTGTACATTGACCATGCATTGCTTCTGTGGTATTGCAAAGGCAAAGACAAATGCTTCCAGCCATCCATTGCACTAATGGATTGGTCATCAGCTGGCTGTCTATGTCCCGCATCAATATAGACCAAAGTACAGAGGGTTAGGCTATGCTATTGTGCACCTACCTGATGCATCAGAAGGTGCGAGGCCCTTGCTAAATTCTGTGCACAGACTTTGAGATCTATACTTTAGACTGTATCTAAACCTGCTCCAACATGGACTGACATTCTGGCCTACTTTCAGCCGATGCGACTTGTCTGTCGCTGAACAGTCGCTTTTTATGTATTCAGCACCTATGTATAATGTTGTAAAAATGCTCTAGAAGCTAAAGTCGCAGAAATGTCACACATATTTGGCCTGCAACTTTCTGTGCGACAAATTCAGACAGGAAAAATCAGTATAAATCCTTAGAAAATTATCCCCCAGTGTCTCCATCTGCTGGCGGTATTGAATAAGCATTGCTGCACTGATGGGGTATGCATTAGACGAAAAAAAAGAAGAAAAAGAAGAATAATACGCCCAGAAAAGAGGCGAAAAGGAGAAAAACGTAAAAAAACGTGAAAAAAAAGTAAGAGGAAGAGAAGGGAAAAAAAGGTGGAAATGGGTTTAAAAGTGATTTCGGCGGAGAAATATATATATATATATATATATATATATATATATATATATATATACGCGCACACACACACATATATATAAACGTATTCTCCGTTGAGATATTGCAGCCGCTGCTGTGTCCAGGCCCAGGAGCCTTAGCACTGTGCTGTGATGTCACTCAATACCACTGACATCACTAGGTGTAAACAACATCTCTCCTTTGCTGTGTATGTGACTATGGAGCTGTTTGGTGATGTCGTCTATTATGGCCTTCATAGAAGCAACAGGAGATTGTTGCATCCATCTAGAACCCTCAGAACTACAGTGCTATGATGTCACTCACTTCCACAGGCCTTGCAGAGTGTAAACAACAACAACCCAGCTTTGTTGTGTATGTAACCATAGGGATTTGTGATGTCACCTAGAACCTTCACAGCAGCGACAGCTTTATGAGGAGCATCAGCACTGCTCTGCCTGAGCAGAACCATCACCGCCATAGGTTGTCAAATAACCCGGATTTAACCCACACAGGTAAGTCCAATGGGGTGCAGGCATGTCCTCTATGCTTACAGCTTCCCGTGGGTGTTGGTTTGATACCGTTTGGGGACAGCCAAGGAGGCATCTGCAGGCAACAAAGGTAGGTGTGTGCTTGTGTGTGTGTTTCCTATGCAGATCCTAAGCCCAGTGTCACATGCAAGTAGGAGGAGTAAGAAGGGTTCCTGGCAAATCCGGGTTATGGATTGCATTTAAAAAGGCCCCGTGGGAGTGCAATGGGCCCCTGTCTTGCTGCTTAGCAATAATGGTATGGGTTTAGGTTCTGCTGTGTGTACTGGTGGTTGACTGCCCCCCAGCCCAGAGTGTGCATGGAAAATTGTCTGGCAGCCTCCCTGACAGCAAGCAGTGATAGTGCCCATGAAGGGGACCTTGTTGGGCCCGCCCCTTTCACGGTTATCGCTTCTCGGCCTTTTGGCTAAGATCAAGTGTAGTATCTGTTCTTATCAGTTTAATATCTGATACGTCCCCTATCTGGGGACCATATATTAAATGGATTTTTGAGAACGGGGGCCGATTTCGAAGCTTGCTTCCGTCGCCCTATGCATTGACCCGATATGGCAGTATCTTCGGGTACAGTGCACCACCCCCTTACAGGGTTAAAAAGAAAGATTCCTACTTTCATTGCTACCTGCTTGCTGGCTAGCCAGCTAGCCAGCCCTGTGGGCCTTGCTGCTGCTGCTGCAGCCAAAAAACAAAAGGTGGTGCTGCTGCTGCTTCTGCTGCTTCTGCTTCTGCTTGTGTCTGGCCGCTGTTGGAGCGTCCAGGCACAGGACTTCTGCTGCTGCTGACTAAATGGCCTCCTTAATTGGATCATTTGAGTAGCCAGCACACCTGTGCAGGTAGGGCATGACATGATAGGCAGCTGCCTTGATAGCGGGTGGGTGCTGAATGTTCCTAATTGACAAAATAAGATTAATGCTTATGAAGAAATATAAAATCTCATCCCTTCCCCAATATCGCGCCACACCCCTACCCCTTAATTCCCTGGTTGAACTTGATGGACATATGTCTTTTTTCGACCGTACTAACTATGTAACTATGTAACATAACATGGGGGGGGTCTCCTGGCTGTTCACACAGGTGTGTCATTGCTGTACATTGACCATGCATTGCTTCTGTGGTATTGCAAAGGCAAAGACAAATGCTTCCAGCCATCCATTGCACTAATGGATTGGTCATCAGCTGGCTGTCTATGTCCCGCATCAATATAGACCAAAGTACAGAGGGTTAGGCTATGCTATTGTGCACCTACCTGATGCATCAGAAGGTGCGAGGCCCTTGCTAAATTCTGTGCACAGACTTTGAGATCTATACTTTAGACTGTATCTAAACCTGCTCCAACATGGACTGACATTCTGGCCTACTTTCAGCCGATGCGACTTGTCTGTCGCTGAACAGTCGCTTTTTATGTATTCAGCACCTATGTATAATGTTGTAAAAATGCTCTAGAAGCTAAAGTCGCAGAAATGTCACACATATTTGGCCTGCAACTTTCTGTGCGACAAATTCAGACAGGAAAAATCAGTATAAATCCTTAGAAAATTATCCCCCAGTGTCTCCATCTGCTGGCGGTATTGAATAAGCATTGCTGCACTGATGGGGTATGCATTAGACGAAAAAAAAGAAGAAAAAGAAGAATAATACGCCCAGAAAAGAGGCGAAAAGGAGAAAAACGTAAAAAAACGTGAAAAAAAAGTAAGAAGAAGAGAAGGGAAAAAAAGGTGGAAATGGGTTTAAAAGTGATTTCGGCGGAGAAATATATATATATATATATATATATATATATATATATATATATACGCGCACACACACACATATATATAAACGTATTCTCCGTTGAGATATTGCAGCCGCTGCTGTGTCCAGGCCCAGGAGCCTTAGCACTGTGCTGTGATGTCACTCAATACCACTGACATCACTAGGTGTAAACAACATCTCTCCTTTGCTGTGTATGTGACTATGGAGCTGTTTGGTGATGTCGTCTATTATGGCCTTCATAGAAGCAACAGGAGATTGTTGCATCCATCTAGAACCCTCAGAACTACAGTGCTATGATGTCACTCACTTCCACAGGCCTTGCAGAGTGTAAACAACAACAACCCAGCTTTGTTGTGTATGTAACCATAGGGATTTGTGATGTCACCTAGAACCTTCACAGCAGCGACAGCTTTATGAGGAGCATCAGCACTGCTCTGCCTGAGCAGAACCATCACCGCCATAGGTTGTCAAATAACCCGGATTTAACCCACACAGGTAAGTCCAATGGGGTGCAGGCATGTCCTCTATGCTTACAGCTTCCCGTGGGTGTTGGTTTGATACCGTTTGGGGACAGCCAAGGAGGCATCTGCAGGCAACAAAGGTAGGTGTGTGCTTGTGTGTGTGTTTCCTATGCAGATCCTAAGCCCAGTGTCACATGCAAGTAGGAGGAGTAAGAAGGGTTCCTGGCAAATCCGGGTTATGGATTGCATTTAAAAAGGCCCCGTGGGAGTGCAATGGGCCCCTGTCTTGCTGCTTAGCAATAATGGTATGGGTTTAGGTTCTGCTGTGTGTACTGGTGGTTGACTGCCCCCCAGCCCAGAGTGTGCATGGAAAATTGTCTGGCAGCCTCCCTGACAGCAAGCAGTGATAGTGCCCATGAAGGGGACCTTGTTGGGCCCGCCCCTTTCACGGTTATCGCTTCTCGGCCTTTTGGCTAAGATCAAGTGTAGTATCTGTTCTTATCAGTTTAATATCTGATACGTCCCCTATCTGGGGACCATATATTAAATGGATTTTTGAGAACGGGGGCCGATTTCGAAGCTTGCTTCCGTCGCCCTATGCATTGACCCGATATGGCAGTATCTTCGGGTACAGTGCACCACCCCCTTACAGGGTTAAAAAGAAAGATTCCTACTTTCATTGCTACCTGCTTGCTGGCTAGCCAGCTAGCCAGCCCTGTGGGCCTTGCTGCTGCTGCTGCAGCCAAAAAACAAAAGGTGGTGCTGCTGCTGCTTCTGCTGCTTCTGCTTCTGCTTGTGTCTGGCCGCTGTTGGAGCGTCCAGGCACAGGACTTCTGCTGCTGCTGACTAAATGGCCTCCTTAATTGGATCATTTGAGTAGCCAGCACACCTGTGCAGGTAGGGCATGACATGATAGGCAGCTGCCTTGATAGCGGGTGGGTGCTGAATGTTCCTAATTGACAAAATAAGATTAATGCTTATGAAGAAATATAAAATCTCATCCCTTCCCCAATATCGCGCCACACCCCTACCCCTTAATTCCCTGGTTGAACTTGATGGACATATGTCTTTTTTCGACCGTACTAACTATGTAACTATGTAACATAACATGGGGGGGGTCTCCTGGCTGTTCACACAGGTGTGTCATTGCTGTACATTGACCATGCATTGCTTCTGTGGTATTGCAAAGGCAAAGACAAATGCTTCCAGCCATCCATTGCACTAATGGATTGGTCATCAGCTGGCTGTCTATGTCCCGCATCAATATAGACCAAAGTACAGAGGGTTAGGCTATGCTATTGTGCACCTACCTGATGCATCAGAAGGTGCGAGGCCCTTGCTAAATTCTGTGCACAGACTTTGAGATCTATACTTTAGACTGTATCTAAACCTGCTCCAACATGGACTGACATTCTGGCCTACTTTCAGCCGATGCGACTTGTCTGTCGCTGAACAGTCGCTTTTTATGTATTCAGCACCTATGTATAATGTTGTAAAAATGCTCTAGAAGCTAAAGTCGCAGAAATGTCACACATATTTGGCCTGCAACTTTCTGTGCGACAAATTCAGACAGGAAAAATCAGTATAAATCCTTAGAAAATTATCCCCCAGTGTCTCCATCTGCTGGCGGTATTGAATAAGCATTGCTGCACTGATGGGGTATGCATTAGACGAAAAAAAAGAAGAAAAAGAAGAATAATACGCCCAGAAAAGAGGCGAAAAGGAGAAAAACGTAAAAAAACGTGAAAAAAAAGTAAGAGGAAGAGAAGGGAAAAAAAGGTGGAAATGGGTTTAAAAGTGATTTCGGCGGAGAAATATATATATATATATATATATATATATATATATATATATATATATATATACGCGCACACACACACATATATATAAACGTATTCTCCGTTGAGATATTGCAGCCGCTGCTGTGTCCAGGCCCAGGAGCCTTAGCACTGTGCTGTGATGTCACTCAATACCACTGACATCACTAGGTGTAAACAACATCTCTCCTTTGCTGTGTATGTGACTATGGAGCTGTTTGGTGATGTCGTCTATTATGGCCTTCATAGAAGCAACAGGAGATTGTTGCATCCATCTAGAACCCTCAGAACTACAGTGCTATGATGTCACTCACTTCCACAGGCCTTGCAGAGTGTAAACAACAACAACCCAGCTTTGTTGTGTATGTAACCATAGGGATTTGTGATGTCACCTAGAACCTTCACAGCAGCGACAGCTTTATGAGGAGCATCAGCACTGCTCTGCCTGAGCAGAACCATCACCGCCATAGGTTGTCAAATAACCCGGATTTAACCCACACAGGTAAGTCCAATGGGGTGCAGGCATGTCCTCTATGCTTACAGCTTCCCGTGGGTGTTGGTTTGATACCGTTTGGGGACAGCCAAGGAGGCATCTGCAGGCAACAAAGGTAGGTGTGTGCTTGTGTGTGTGTTTCCTATGCAGATCCTAAGCCCAGTGTCACATGCAAGTAGGAGGAGTAAGAAGGGTTCCTGGCAAATCCGGGTTATGGATTGCATTTAAAAAGGCCCCGTGGGAGTGCAATGGGCCCCTGTCTTGCTGCTTAGCAATAATGGTATGGGTTTAGGTTCTGCTGTGTGTACTGGTGGTTGACTGCCCCCCAGCCCAGAGTGTGCATGGAAAATTGTCTGGCAGCCTCCCTGACAGCAAGCAGTGATAGTGCCCATGAAGGGGACCTTGTTGGGCCCGCCCCTTTCACGGTTATCGCTTCTCGGCCTTTTGGCTAAGATCAAGTGTAGTATCTGTTCTTATCAGTTTAATATCTGATACGTCCCCTATCTGGGGACCATATATTAAATGGATTTTTGAGAACGGGGGCCGATTTCGAAGCTTGCTTCCGTCGCCCTATGCATTGACCCGATATGGCAGTATCTTCGGGTACAGTGCACCACCCCCTTACAGGGTTAAAAAGAAAGATTCCTACTTTCATTGCTACCTGCTTGCTGGCTAGCCAGCTAGCCAGCCCTGTGGGCCTTGCTGCTGCTGCTGCAGCCAAAAAACAAAAGGTGGTGCTGCTGCTGCTTCTGCTGCTTCTGCTTCTGCTTGTGTCTGGCCGCTGTTGGAGCGTCCAGGCACAGGACTTCTGCTGCTGCTGACTAAATGGCCTCCTTAATTGGATCATTTGAGTAGCCAGCACACCTGTGCAGGTAGGGCATGACATGATAGGCAGCTGCCTTGATAGCGGGTGGGTGCTGAATGTTCCTAATTGACAAAATAAGATTAATGCTTATGAAGAAATATAAAATCTCATCCCTTCCCCAATATCGCGCCACACCCCTACCCCTTAATTCCCTGGTTGAACTTGATGGACATATGTCTTTTTTCGACCGTACTAACTATGTAACTATGTAACATAACATGGGGGGGGTCTCCTGGCTGTTCACACAGGTGTGTCATTGCTGTACATTGACCATGCATTGCTTCTGTGGTATTGCAAAGGCAAAGACAAATGCTTCCAGCCATCCATTGCACTAATGGATTGGTCATCAGCTGGCTGTCTATGTCCCGCATCAATATAGACCAAAGTACAGAGGGTTAGGCTATGCTATTGTGCACCTACCTGATGCATCAGAAGGTGCGAGGCCCTTGCTAAATTCTGTGCACAGACTTTGAGATCTATACTTTAGACTGTATCTAAACCTGCTCCAACATGGACTGACATTCTGGCCTACTTTCAGCCGATGCGACTTGTCTGTCGCTGAACAGTCGCTTTTTATGTATTCAGCACCTATGTATAATGTTGTAAAAATGCTCTAGAAGCTAAAGTCGCAGAAATGTCACACATATTTGGCCTGCAACTTTCTGTGCGACAAATTCAGACAGGAAAAATCAGTATAAATCCTTAGAAAATTATCCCCCAGTGTCTCCATCTGCTGGCGGTATTGAATAAGCATTGCTGCACTGATGGGGTATGCATTAGACGAAAAAAAAGAAGAAAAAGAAGAATAATACGCCCAGAAAAGAGGCGAAAAGGAGAAAAACGTAAAAAAACGTGAAAAAAAAGTAAGAGGAAGAGAAGGGAAAAAAAGGTGGAAATGGGTTTAAAAGTGATTTCGGCGGAGAAATATATATATATATATATATATATATATATATACGTGCACACACACACATATATATAAACGTATTCTCCGTTGAGATATTGCAGCCGCTGCTGTGTCCAGGCCCAGGAGCCTTAGCACTGTGCTGTGATGTCACTCAATACCACTGACATCACTAGGTGTAAACAACATCTCTCCTTTGCTGTGTATGTGACTATGGAGCTGTTTGGTGATGTCGTCTATTATGGCCTTCATAGAAGCAACAGGAGATTGTTGCATCCATCTAGAACCCTCAGAACTACAGTGCTATGATGTCACTCACTTCCACAGGCCTTGCAGAGTGTAAACAACAACAACCCAGCTTTGTTGTGTATGTAACCATAGGGATTTGTGATGTCACCTAGAACCTTCACAGCAGCGACAGCTTTATGAGGAGCATCAGCACTGCTCTGCCTGAGCAGAACCATCACCGCCATAGGTTGTCAAATAACCCGGATTTAACCCACACAGGTAAGTCCAATGGGGTGCAGGCATGTCCTCTATGCTTACAGCTTCCCGTGGGTGTTGGTTTGATACCGTTTGGGGACAGCCAAGGAGGCATCTGCAGGCAACAAAGGTAGGTGTGTGCTTGTGTGTGTGTTTCCTATGCAGATCCTAAGCCCAGTGTCACATGCAAGTAGGAGGAGTAAGAAGGGTTCCTGGCAAATCCGGGTTATGGATTGCATTTAAAAAGGCCCCGTGGGAGTGCAATGGGCCCCTGTCTTGCTGCTTAGCAATAATGGTATGGGTTTAGGTTCTGCTGTGTGTACTGGTGGTTGACTGCCCCCCAGCCCAGAGTGTGCATGGAAAATTGTCTGGCAGCCTCCCTGACAGCAAGCAGTGATAGTGCCCATGAAGGGGACCTTGTTGGGCCCGCCCCTTTCACGGTTATCGCTTCTCGGCCTTTTGGCTAAGATCAAGTGTAGTATCTGTTCTTATCAGTTTAATATCTGATACGTCCCCTATCTGGGGACCATATATTAAATGGATTTTTGAGAACGGGGGCCGATTTCGAAGCTTGCTTCCGTCGCCCTATGCATTGACCCGATATGGCAGTATCTTCGGGTACAGTGCACCACCCCCTTACAGGGTTAAAAAGAAAGATTCCTACTTTCATTGCTACCTGCTTGCTGGCTAGCCAGCTAGCCAGCCCTGTGGGCCTTGCTGCTGCTGCTGCAGCCAAAAAACAAAAGGTGGTGCTGCTGCTGCTTCTGCTGCTTCTGCTTCTGCTTGTGTCTGGCCGCTGTTGGAGCGTCCAGGCACAGGACTTCTGCTGCTGCTGACTAAATGGCCTCCTTAATTGGATCATTTGAGTAGCCAGCACACCTGTGCAGGTAGGGCATGACATGATAGGCAGCTGCCTTGATAGCGGGTGGGTGCTGAATGTTCCTAATTGACAAAATAAGATTAATGCTTATGAAGAAATATAAAATCTCATCCCTTCCCCAATATCGCGCCACACCCCTACCCCTTAATTCCCTGGTTGAACTTGATGGACATATGTCTTTTTTCGACCGTACTAACTATGTAACTATGTAACATAACATGGGGGGGGTCTCCTGGCTGTTCACACAGGTGTGTCATTGCTGTACATTGACCATGCATTGCTTCTGTGGTATTGCAAAGGCAAAGACAAATGCTTCCAGCCATCCATTGCACTAATGGATTGGTCATCAGCTGGCTGTCTATGTCCCGCATCAATATAGACCAAAGTACAGAGGGTTAGGCTATGCTATTGTGCACCTACCTGATGCATCAGAAGGTGCGAGGCCCTTGCTAAATTCTGTGCACAGACTTTGAGATCTATACTTTAGACTGTATCTAAACCTGCTCCAACATGGACTGACATTCTGGCCTACTTTCAGCCGATGCGACTTGTCTGTCGCTGAACAGTCGCTTTTTATGTATTCAGCACCTATGTATAATGTTGTAAAAATGCTCTAGAAGCTAAAGTCGCAGAAATGTCACACATATTTGGCCTGCAACTTTCTGTGCGACAAATTCAGACAGGAAAAATCAGTATAAATCCTTAGAAAATTATCCCCCAGTGTCTCCATCTGCTGGCGGTATTGAATAAGCATTGCTGCACTGATGGGGTATGCATTAGACGAAAAAAAAGAAGAAAAAGAAGAATAATACGCCCAGAAAAGAGGCGAAAAGGAGAAAAACGTAAAAAAACGTGAAAAAAAAGTAAGAGGAAGAGAAGGGAAAAAAAGGTGGAAATGGGTTTAAAAGTGATTTCGGCGGAGAAATATATATATATATATATATATATATATATATATATATATACGCGCACACACACACATATATATAAACGTATTCTCCGTTGAGATATTGCAGCCGCTGCTGTGTCCAGGCCCAGGAGCCTTAGCACTGTGCTGTGATGTCACTCAATACCACTGACATCACTAGGTGTAAACAACATCTCTCCTTTGCTGTGTATGTGACTATGGAGCTGTTTGGTGATGTCGTCTATTATGGCCTTCATAGAAGCAACAGGAGATTGTTGCATCCATCTAGAACCCTCAGAACTACAGTGCTATGATGTCACTCACTTCCACAGGCCTTGCAGAGTGTAAACAACAACAACCCAGCTTTGTTGTGTATGTAACCATAGGGATTTGTGATGTCACCTAGAACCTTCACAGCAGCGACAGCTTTATGAGGAGCATCAGCACTGCTCTGCCTGAGCAGAACCATCACCGCCATAGGTTGTCAAATAACCCGGATTTAACCCACACAGGTAAGTCCAATGGGGTGCAGGCATGTCCTCTATGCTTACAGCTTCCCGTGGGTGTTGGTTTGATACCGTTTGGGGACAGCCAAGGAGGCATCTGCAGGCAACAAAGGTAGGTGTGTGCTTGTGTGTGTGTTTCCTATGCAGATCCTAAGCCCAGTGTCACATGCAAGTAGGAGGAGTAAGAAGGGTTCCTGGCAAATCCGGGTTATGGATTGCATTTAAAAAGGCCCCGTGGGAGTGCAATGGGCCCCTGTCTTGCTGCTTAGCAATAATGGTATGGGTTTAGGTTCTGCTGTGTGTACTGGTGGTTGACTGCCCCCCAGCCCAGAGTGTGCATGGAAAATTGTCTGGCAGCCTCCCTGACAGCAAGCAGTGATAGTGCCCATGAAGGGGACCTTGTTGGGCCCGCCCCTTTCACGGTTATCGCTTCTCGGCCTTTTGGCTAAGATCAAGTGTAGTATCTGTTCTTATCAGTTTAATATCTGATACGTCCCCTATCTGGGGACCATATATTAAATGGATTTTTGAGAACGGGGGCCGATTTCGAAGCTTGCTTCCGTCGCCCTATGCATTGACCCGATATGGCAGTATCTTCGGGTACAGTGCACCACCCCCTTACAGGGTTAAAAAGAAAGATTCCTACTTTCATTGCTACCTGCTTGCTGGCTAGCCAGCTAGCCAGCCCTGTGGGCCTTGCTGCTGCTGCTGCAGCCAAAAAACAAAAGGTGGTGCTGCTGCTGCTTCTGCTGCTTCTGCTTCTGCTTGTGTCTGGCCGCTGTTGGAGCGTCCAGGCACAGGACTTCTGCTGCTGCTGACTAAATGGCCTCCTTAATTGGATCATTTGAGTAGCCAGCACACCTGTGCAGGTAGGGCATGACATGATAGGCAGCTGCCTTGATAGCGGGTGGGTGCTGAATGTTCCTAATTGACAAAATAAGATTAATGCTTATGAAGAAATATAAAATCTCATCCCTTCCCCAATATCGCGCCACACCCCTACCCCTTAATTCCCTGGTTGAACTTGATGGACATATGTCTTTTTTCGACCGTACTAACTATGTAACTATGTAACATAACATGGGGGGGGTCTCCTGGCTGTTCACACAGGTGTGTCATTGCTGTACATTGACCATGCATTGCTTCTGTGGTATTGCAAAGGCAAAGACAAATGCTTCCAGCCATCCATTGCACTAATGGATTGGTCATCAGCTGGCTGTCTATGTCCCGCATCAATATAGACCAAAGTACAGAGGGTTAGGCTATGCTATTGTGCACCTACCTGATGCATCAGAAGGTACGAGGCCCTTGCTAAATTCTGTGCACAGACTTTGAGATCTATACTTTAGACTGTATCTAAACCTGCTCCAACATGGACTGACATTCTGGCCTACTTTCAGCCGATGCGACTTGTCTGTCGCTGAACAGTCGCTTTTTATGTATTCAGCACCTATGTATAATGTTGTAAAAATGCTCTAGAAGCTAAAGTCGCAGAAATGTCACACATATTTGGCCTGCAACTTTCTGTGCGACAAATTCAGACAGGAAAAATCAGTATAAATCCTTAGAAAATTATCCCCCAGTGTCTCCATCTGCTGGCGGTATTGAATAAGCATTGCTGCACTGATGGGGTATGCATTAGACGAAAAAAAAGAAGAAAAAGAAGAATAATACGCCC
Organism: Hyla sarda; assembly: GCF_029499605.1. Taxonomy (NCBI): domain Eukaryota; kingdom Metazoa; phylum Chordata; class Amphibia; order Anura; family Hylidae; genus Hyla; species Hyla sarda. Next base: position 50,377 of record NW_026608456.1, read on the forward strand.
AGAAAAGAGGCGAAAAGGAGAAAAACGTAAAAAAACGTGAAAAAAAGTAAGAGGAAGAGAAGGGAAAAAAAGGTGGAAATGGGTTTAAAAGTGATTTCGGCGGAGAAATATATATATATATATATATATATATATATATATATATATATATATATATACGCGCACACACACACATATATATAAACGTATTCTCCGTTGAGATATTGCAGCCGCTGCTGTGTCCAGGCCCAGGAGCCTTAGCACTGTGCTGTGATGTCACTCAATACCACTGACATCACTAGGTGTAAACAACATCTCTCCTTTGCTGTGTATGTGACTATGGAGCTGTTTGGTGATGTCGTCTATTATGGCCTTCATAGAAGCAACAGGAGATTGTTGCATCCATCTAGAACCCTCAGAACTACAGTGCTATGATGTCACTCACTTCCACAGGCCTTGCAGAGTGTAAACAACAACAACCCAGCTTTGTTGTGTATGTAACCATAGGGATTTGTGATGTCACCTAGAACCTTCACAGCAGCGACAGCTTTATGAGGAGCATCAGCACTGCTCTGCCTGAGCAGAACCATCACCGCCATAGGTTGTCAAATAACCCGGATTTAACCCACACAGGTAAGTCCAATGGGGTGCAGGCATGTCCTCTATGCTTACAGCTTCCCGTGGGTGTTGGTTTGATACCGTTTGGGGACAGCCAAGGAGGCATCTGCAGGCAACAAAGGTAGGTGTGTGCTTGTGTGTGTGTTTCCTATGCAGATCCTAAGCCCAGTGTCACATGCAAGTAGGAGGAGTAAGAAGGGTTCCTGGCAAATCCGGGTTATGGATTGCATTTAAAAAGGCCCCGTGGGAGTGCAATGGGCCCCTGTCTTGCTGCTTAGCAATAATGGTATGGGTTTAGGTTCTGCTGTGTGTACTGGTGGTTGACTGCCCCCCAGCCCAGAGTGTGCATGGAAAATTGTCTGGCAGCCTCCCTGACAGCAAGCAGTGATAGTGCCCATGAAGGGGACCTTGTTGGGCCCGCCCCTTTCACGGTTATCGCTTCTCGGCCTTTTGGCTAAGATCAAGTGTAGTATCTGTTCTTATCAGTTTAATATCTGATACGTCCCCTATCTGGGGACCATATATTAAATGGATTTTTGAGAACGGGGGCCGATTTCGAAGCTTGCTTCCGTCGCCCTATGCATTGACCCGATATGGCAGTATCTTCGGGTACAGTGCACCACCCCCTTACAGGGTTAAAAAGAAAGATTCCTACTTTCATTGCTACCTGCTTGCTGGCTAGCCAGCTAGCCAGCCCTGTGGGCCTTGCTGCTGCTGCTGCAGCCAAAAAACAAAAGGTGGTGCTGCTGCTGCTTCTGCTGCTTCTGCTTCTGCTTGTGTCTGGCCGCTGTTGGAGCGTCCAGGCACAGGACTTCTGCTGCTGCTGACTAAATGGCCTCCTTAATTGGATCATTTGAGTAGCCAGCACACCTGTGCAGGTAGGGCATGACATGATAGGCAGCTGCCTTGATAGCGGGTGGGTGCTGAATGTTCCTAATTGACAAAATAAGATTAATGCTTATGAAGAAATATAAAATCTCATCCCTTCCCCAATATCGCGCCACACCCCTACCCCTTAATTCCCTGGTTGAACTTGATGGACATATGTCTTTTTTCGACCGTACTAACTATGTAACTATGTAACATAACATGGGGGGGGTCTCCTGGCTGTTCACACAGGTGTGTCATTGCTGTACATTGACCATGCATTGCTTCTGTGGTATTGCAAAGGCAAAGACAAATGCTTCCAGCCATCCATTGCACTAATGGATTGGTCATCAGCTGGCTGTCTATGTCCCGCATCAATATAGACCAAAGTACAGAGGGTTAGGCTATGCTATTGTGCACCTACCTGATGCATCAGAAGGTACGAGGCCCTTGCTAAATTCTGTGCACAGACTTTGAGATCTATACTTTAGACTGTATCTAAACCTGCTCCAACATGGACTGACATTCTGGCCTACTTTCAGCCGATGCGACTTGTCTGTCGCTGAACAGTCGCTTTTTATGTATTCAGCACCTATGTATAATGTTGTAAAAATGCTCTAGAAGCTAAAGTCGCAGAAATGTCACACATATTTGGCCTGCAACTTTCTGTGCGACAAATTCAGACAGGAAAAATCAGTATAAATCCTTAGAAAATTATCCCCCAGTGTCTCCATCTGCTGGCGGTATTGAATAAGCATTGCTGCACTGATGGGGTATGCATTAGACGAAAAAAAAGAAGAAAAAGAAGAATAATACGCCCAGAAAAGAGGCGAAAAGGAGAAAAACGTAAAAAAACGTGAAAAAAAGTAAGAGGAAGAGAAGGGAAAAAAAGGTGGAAATGGGTTTAAAAGTGATTTCGGCGGAGAAATATATATATATATATATATATATATATATATATATATATATATATACGCGCACACACACACATATATATAAACGTATTCTCCGTTGAGATATTGCAGCCGCTGCTGTGTCCAGGCCCAGGAGCCTTAGCACTGTGCTGTGATGTCACTCAATACCACTGACATCACTAGGTGTAAACAACATCTCTCCTTTGCTGTGTATGTGACTATGGAGCTGTTTGGTGATGTCGTCTATTATGGCCTTCATAGAAGCAACAGGAGATTGTTGCATCCATCTAGAACCCTCAGAACTACAGTGCTATGATGTCACTCACTTCCACAGGCCTTGCAGAGTGTAAACAACAACAACCCAGCTTTGTTGTGTATGTAACCATAGGGATTTGTGATGTCACCTAGAACCTTCACAGCAGCGACAGCTTTATGAGGAGCATCAGCACTGCTCTGCCTGAGCAGAACCATCACCGCCATAGGTTGTCAAATAACCCGGATTTAACCCACACAGGTAAGTCCAATGGGGTGCAGGCATGTCCTCTATGCTTACAGCTTCCCGTGGGTGTTGGTTTGATACCGTTTGGGGACAGCCAAGGAGGCATCTGCAGGCAACAAAGGTAGGTGTGTGCTTGTGTGTGTGTTTCCTATGCAGATCCTAAGCCCAGTGTCACATGCAAGTAGGAGGAGTAAGAAGGGTTCCTGGCAAATCCGGGTTATGGATTGCATTTAAAAAGGCCCCGTGGGAGTGCAATGGGCCCCTGTCTTGCTGCTTAGCAATAATGGTATGGGTTTAGGTTCTGCTGTGTGTACTGGTGGTTGACTGCCCCCCAGCCCAGAGTGTGCATGGAAAATTGTCTGGCAGCCTCCCTGACAGCAAGCAGTGATAGTGCCCATGAAGGGGACCTTGTTGGGCCCGCCCCTTTCACGGTTATCGCTTCTCGGCCTTTTGGCTAAGATCAAGTGTAGTATCTGTTCTTATCAGTTTAATATCTGATACGTCCCCTATCTGGGGACCATATATTAAATGGATTTTTGAGAACGGGGGCCGATTTCGAAGCTTGCTTCCGTCGCCCTATGCATTGACCCGATATGGCAGTATCTTCGGGTACAGTGCACCACCCCCTTACAGGGTTAAAAAGAAAGATTCCTACTTTCATTGCTACCTGCTTGCTGGCTAGCCAGCTAGCCAGCCCTGTGGGCCTTGCTGCTGCTGCTGCAGCCAAAAAACAAAAGGTGGTGCTGCTGCTGCTTCTGCTGCTTCTGCTTCTGCTTGTGTCTGGCCGCTGTTGGAGCGTCCAGGCACAGGACTTCTGCTGCTGCTGACTAAATGGCCTCCTTAATTGGATCATTTGAGTAGCCAGCACACCTGTGCAGGTAGGGCATGACATGATAGGCAGCTGCCTTGATAGCGGGTGGGTGCTGAATGTTCCTAATTGACAAAATAAGATTAATGCTTATGAAGAAATATAAAATCTCATCCCTTCCCCAATATCGCGCCACACCCCTACCCCTTAATTCCCTGGTTGAACTTGATGGACATATGTCTTTTTTCGACCGTACTAACTATGTAACTATGTAACATAACATGGGGGGGGGTCTCCTGGCTGTTCACACAGGTGTGTCATTGCTGTACATTGACCATGCATTGCTTCTGTGGTATTGCAAAGGCAAAGACAAATGCTTCCAGCCATCCATTGCACTAATGGATTGGTCATCAGCTGGCTGTCTATGTCCCGCATCAATATAGACCAAAGTACAGAGGGTTAGGCTATGCTATTGTGCACCTACCTGATGCATCAGAAGGTGCGAGGCCCTTGCTAAATTCTGTGCACAGACTTTGAGATCTATACTTTAGACTGTATCTAAACCTGCTCCAACATGGACTGACATTCTGGCCTACTTTCAGCCGATGCGACTTGTCTGTCGCTGAACAGTCGCTTTTTATGTATTCAGCACCTATGTATAATGTTGTAAAAATGCTCTAGAAGCTAAAGTCGCAGAAATGTCACACATATTTGGCCTGCAACTTTCTGTGCGACAAATTCAGACAGGAAAAATCAGTATAAATCCTTAGAAAATTATCCCCCAGTGTCTCCATCTGCTGGCGGTATTGAATAAGCATTGCTGCACTGATGGGGTATGCATTAGACGAAAAAAAAGAAGAAAAAGAAGAATAATACGCCCAGAAAAGAGGCGAAAAGGAGAAAAACGTAAAAAAACGTGAAAAAAAAGTAAGAGGAAGAGAAGGGAAAAAAAGGTGGAAATGGGTTTAAAAGTGATTTCGGCGGAGAAATATATATATATATATATATATATATATATATATATATATATACGCGCACACACACACATATATATAAACGTATTCTCCGTTGAGATATTGCAGCCGCTGCTGTGTCCAGGCCCAGGAGCCTTAGCACTGTGCTGTGATGTCACTCAATACCACTGACATCACTAGGTGTAAACAACATCTCTCCTTTGCTGTGTATGTGACTATGGAGCTGTTTGGTGATGTCGTCTATTATGGCCTTCATAGAAGCAACAGGAGATTGTTGCATCCATCTAGAACCCTCAGAACTACAGTGCTATGATGTCACTCACTTCCACAGGCCTTGCAGAGTGTAAACAACAACAACCCAGCTTTGTTGTGTATGTAACCATAGGGATTTGTGATGTCACCTAGAACCTTCACAGCAGCGACAGCTTTATGAGGAGCATCAGCACTGCTCTGCCTGAGCAGAACCATCACCGCCATAGGTTGTCAAATAACCCGGATTTAACCCACACAGGTAAGTCCAATGGGGTGCAGGCATGTCCTCTATGCTTACAGCTTCCCGTGGGTGTTGGTTTGATACCGTTTGGGGACAGCCAAGGAGGCATCTGCAGGCAACAAAGGTAGGTGTGTGCTTGTGTGTGTGTTTCCTATGCAGATCCTAAGCCCAGTGTCACATGCAAGTAGGAGGAGTAAGAAGGGTTCCTGGCAAATCCGGGTTATGGATTGCATTTAAAAAGGCCCCGTGGGAGTGCAATGGGCCCCTGTCTTGCTGCTTAGCAATAATGGTATGGGTTTAGGTTCTGCTGTGTGTACTGGTGGTTGACTGCCCCCCAGCCCAGAGTGTGCATGGAAAATTGTCTGGCAGCCTCCCTGACAGCAAGCAGTGATAGTGCCCATGAAGGGGACCTTGTTGGGCCCGCCCCTTTCACGGTTATCGCTTCTCGGCCTTTTGGCTAAGATCAAGTGTAGTATCTGTTCTTATCAGTTTAATATCTGATACGTCCCCTATCTGGGGACCATATATTAAATGGATTTTTGAGAACGGGGGCCGATTTCGAAGCTTGCTTCCGTCGCCCTATGCATTGACCCGATATGGCAGTATCTTCGGGTACAGTGCACCACCCCCTTACAGGGTTAAAAAGAAAGATTCCTACTTTCATTGCTACCTGCTTGCTGGCTAGCCAGCTAGCCAGCCCTGTGGGCCTTGCTGCTGCTGCTGCAGCCAAAAAACAAAAGGTGGTGCTTCTGCTGCTTCTGCTGCTTCTGCTTCTGCTTGTGTCTGGCCGCTGTTGGAGCGTCCAGGCACAGGACTTCTGCTGCTGCTGACTAAATGGCCTCCTTAATTGGATCATTTGAGTAGCCAGCACACCTGTGCAGGTAGGGCATGACATGATAGGCAGCTGCCTTGATAGCGGGTGGGTGCTGAATGTTCCTAATTGACAAAATAAGATTAATGCTTATGAAGAAATATAAAATCTCATCCCTTCCCCAATATCGCGCCACACCCCTACCCCTTAATTCCCTGGTTGAACTTGATGGACATATGTCTTTTTTCGACCGTACTAACTATGTAACTATGTAACATAACATGGGGGGGGTCTCCTGGCTGTTCACACAGGTGTGTCATTGCTGTACATTGACCATGCATTGCTTCTGTGGTATTGCAAAGGCAAAGACAAATGCTTCCAGCCATCCATTGCACTAATGGATTGGTCATCAGCTGGCTGTCTATGTCCCGCATCAATATAGACCAAAGTACAGAGGGTTAGGCTATGCTATTGTGCACCTACCTGATGCATCAGAAGGTGCGAGGCCCTTGCTAAATTCTGTGCACAGACTTTGAGATCTATACTTTAGACTGTATCTAAACCTGCTCCAACATGGACTGACATTCTGGCCTACTTTCAGCCGATGCGACTTGTCTGTCGCTGAACAGTCGCTTTTTATGTATTCAGCACCTATGTATAATGTTGTAAAAATGCTCTAGAAGCTAAAGTCGCAGAAATGTCACACATATTTGGCCTGCAACTTTCTGTGCGACAAATTCAGACAGGAAAAATCAGTATAAATCCTTAGAAAATTATCCCCCAGTGTCTCCATCTGCTGGCGGTATTGAATAAGCATTGCTGCACTGATGGGGTATGCATTAGACGAAAAAAAAGAAGAAAAAGAAGAATAATACGCCCAGAAAAGAGGCGAAAAGGAGAAAAACGTAAAAAAACGTGAAAAAAAAGTAAGAGGAAGAGAAGGGAAAAAAAGGTGGAAATGGGTTTAAAAGTGATTTCGGCGGAGAAATATATATATATATATATATATATATATATATATATATATACGCGCACACACACACATATATATAAACGTATTCTCCGTTGAGATATTGCAGCCGCTGCTGTGTCCAGGCCCAGGAGCCTTAGCACTGTGCTGTGATGTCACTCAATACCACTGACATCACTAGGTGTAAACAACATCTCTCCTTTGCTGTGTATGTGACTATGGAGCTGTTTGGTGATGTCGTCTATTATGGCCTTCATAGAAGCAACAGGAGATTGTTGCATCCATCTAGAACCCTCAGAACTACAGTGCTATGATGTCACTCACTTCCACAGGCCTTGCAGAGTGTAAACAACAACAACCCAGCTTTGTTGTGTATGTAACCATAGGGATTTGTGATGTCACCTAGAACCTTCACAGCAGCGACAGCTTTATGAGGAGCATCAGCACTGCTCTGCCTGAGCAGAACCATCACCGCCATAGGTTGTCAAATAACCCGGATTTAACCCACACAGGTAAGTCCAATGGGGTGCAGGCATGTCCTCTATGCTTACAGCTTCCCGTGGGTGTTGGTTTGATACCGTTTGGGGACAGCCAAGGAGGCATCTGCAGGCAACAAAGGTAGGTGTGTGCTTGTGTGTGTGTTTCCTATGCAGATCCTAAGCCCAGTGTCACATGCAAGTAGGAGGAGTAAGAAGGGTTCCTGGCAAATCCGGGTTATGGATTGCATTTAAAAAGGCCCCGTGGGAGTGCAATGGGCCCCTGTCTTGCTGCTTAGCAATAATGGTATGGGTTTAGGTTCTGCTGTGTGTACTGGTGGTTGACTGCCCCCCAGCCCAGAGTGTGCATGGAAAATTGTCTGGCAGCCTCCCTGACAGCAAGCAGTGATAGTGCCCATGAAGGGGACCTTGTTGGGCCCGCCCCTTTCACGGTTATCGCTTCTCGGCCTTTTGGCTAAGATCAAGTGTAGTATCTGTTCTTATCAGTTTAATATCTGATACGTCCCCTATCTGGGGACCATATATTAAATGGATTTTTGAGAACGGGGGCCGATTTCGAAGCTTGCTTCCGTCGCCCTATGCATTGACCCGATATGGCAGTATCTTCGGGTACAGTGCACCACCCCCTTACAGGGTTAAAAAGAAAGATTCCTACTTTCATTGCTACCTGCTTGCTGGCTAGCCAGCTAGCCAGCCCTGTGGGCCTTGCTGCTGCTGCTGCAGCCAAAAAACAAAAGGTGGTGCTGCTGCTGCTTCTGCTGCTTCTGCTTCTGCTTGTGTCTGGCCGCTGTTGGAGCGTCCAGGCACAGGACTTCTGCTGCTGCTGACTAAATGGCCTCCTTAATTGGATCATTTGAGTAGCCAGCACACCTGTGCAGGTAGGGCATGACATGATAGGCAGCTGCCTTGATAGCGGGTGGGTGCTGAATGTTCCTAATTGACAAAATAAGATTAATGCTTATGAAGAAATATAAAATCTCATCCCTTCCCCAATATCGCGCCACACCCCTACCCCTTAATTCCCTGGTTGAACTTGATGGACATATGTCTTTTTTCGACCGTACTAACTATGTAACTATGTAACATAACATGGGGGGGGTCTCCTGGCTGTTCACACAGGTGTGTCATTGCTGTACATTGACCATGCATTGCTTCTGTGGTATTGCAAAGGCAAAGACAAATGCTTCCAGCCATCCATTGCACTAATGGATTGGTCATCAGCTGGCTGTCTATGTCCCGCATCAATATAGACCAAAGTACAGAGGGTTAGGCTATGCTATTGTGCACCTACCTGATGCATCAGAAGGTGCGAGGCCCTTGCTAAATTCTGTGCACAGACTTTGAGATCTATACTTTAGACTGTATCTAAACCTGCTCCAACATGGACTGACATTCTGGCCTACTTTCAGCCGATGCGACTTGTCTGTCGCTGAACAGTCGCTTTTTATGTATTCAGCACCTATGTATAATGTTGTAAAAATGCTCTAGAAGCTAAAGTCGCAGAAATGTCACACATATTTGGCCTGCAACTTTCTGTGCGACAAATTCAGACAGGAAAAATCAGTATAAATCCTTAGAAAATTATCCCCCAGTGTCTCCATCTGCTGGCGGTATTGAATAAGCATTGCTGCACTGATGGGGTATGCATTAGACGAAAAAAAAGAAGAAAAAGAAGAATAATACGCCCAGAAAAGAGGCGAAAAGGAGAAAAACGTAAAAAAACGTGAAAAAAAAGTAAGAGGAAGAGAAGGGAAAAAAAGGTGGAAATGGGTTTAAAAGTGATTTCGGCGGAGAAATATATATATATATATATATATATATATATATATATATATATACGCGCACACACACACATATATATAAACGTATTCTCCGTTGAGATATTGCAGCCGCTGCTGTGTCCAGGCCCAGGAGCCTTAGCACTGTGCTGTGATGTCACTCAATACCACTGACATCACTAGGTGTAAACAACATCTCTCCTTTGCTGTGTATGTGACTATGGAGCTGTTTGGTGATGTCGTCTATTATGGCCTTCATAGAAGCAACAGGAGATTGTTGCATCCATCTAGAACCCTCAGAACTACAGTGCTATGATGTCACTCACTTCCACAGGCCTTGCAGAGTGTAAACAACAACAACCCAGCTTTGTTGTGTATGTAACCATAGGGATTTGTGATGTCACCTAGAACCTTCACAGCAGCGACAGCTTTATGAGGAGCATCAGCACTGCTCTGCCTGAGCAGAACCATCACCGCCATAGGTTGTCAAATAACCCGGATTTAACCCACACAGGTAAGTCCAATGGGGTGCAGGCATGTCCTCTATGCTTACAGCTTCCCGTGGGTGTTGGTTTGATACCGTTTGGGGACAGCCAAGGAGGCATCTGCAGGCAACAAAGGTAGGTGTGTGCTTGTGTGTGTGTTTCCTATGCAGATCCTAAGCCCAGTGTCACATGCAAGTAGGAGGAGTAAGAAGGGTTCCTGGCAAATCCGGGTTATGGATTGCATTTAAAAAGGCCCCGTGGGAGTGCAATGGGCCCCTGTCTTGCTGCTTAGCAATAATGGTATGGGTTTAGGTTCTGCTGTGTGTACTGGTGGTTGACTGCCCCCCAGCCCAGAGTGTGCATGGAAAATTGTCTGGCAGCCTCCCTGACAGCAAGCAGTGATAGTGCCCATGAAGGGGACCTTGTTGGGCCCGCCCCTTTCACGGTTATCGCTTCTCGGCCTTTTGGCTAAGATCAAGTGTAGTATCTGTTCTTATCAGTTTAATATCTGATACGTCCCCTATCTGGGGACCATATATTAAATGGATTTTTGAGAACGGGGGCCGATTTCGAAGCTTGCTTCCGTCGCCCTATGCATTGACCCGATATGGCAGTATCTTCGGGTACAGTGCACCACCCCCTTACAGGGTTAAAAAGAAAGATTCCTACTTTCATTGCTACCTGCTTGCTGGCTAGCCAGCTAGCCAGCCCTGTGGGCCTTGCTGCTGCTGCTGCAGCCAAAAAACAAAAGGTGGTGCTGCTGCTGCTTCTGCTGCTTCTGCTTCTGCTTGTGTCTGGCCGCTGTTGGAGCGTCCAGGCACAGGACTTCTGCTGCTGCTGACTAAATGGCCTCCTTAATTGGATCATTTGAGTAGCCAGCACACCTGTGCAGGTAGGGCATGACATGATAGGCAGCTGCCTTGATAGCGGGTGGGTGCTGAATGTTCCTAATTGACAAAATAAGATTAATGCTTATGAAGAAATATAAAATCTCATCCCTTCCCCAATATCGCGCCACACCCCTACCCCTTAATTCCCTGGTTGAACTTGATGGACATATGTCTTTTTTCGACCGTACTAACTATGTAACTATGTAACATAACATGGGGGGGGTCTCCTGGCTGTTCACACAGGTGTGTCATTGCTGTACATTGACCATGCATTGCTTCTGTGGTATTGCAAAGGCAAAGACAAATGCTTCCAGCCATCCATTGCACTAATGGATTGGTCATCAGCTGGCTGTCTATGTCCCGCATCAATATAGACCAAAGTACAGAGGGTTAGGCTATGCTATTGTGCACCTACCTGATGCATCAGAAGGTGCGAGGCCCTTGCTAAATTCTGTGCACAGACTTTGAGATCTATACTTTAGACTGTATCTAAACCTGCTCCAACATGGACTGACATTCTGGCCTACTTTCAGCCGATGCGACTTGTCTGTCGCTGAACAGTCGCTTTTTATGTATTCAGCACCTATGTATAATGTTGTAAAAATGCTCTAGAAGCTAAAGTCGCAGAAATGTCACACATATTTGGCCTGCAACTTTCTGTGCGACAAATTCAGACAGGAAAAATCAGTATAAATCCTTAGAAAATTATCCCCCAGTGTCTCCATCTGCTGGCGGTATTGAATAAGCATTGCTGCACTGATGGGGTATGCATTAGACGAAAAAAAAGAAGAAAAAGAAGAATAATACGCCCAGAAAAGAGGCGAAAAGGAGAAAAACGTAAAAAAACGTGAAAAAAAAGTAAGAGGAAGAGAAGGGAAAAAAAGGTGGAAATGGGTTTAAAAGTGATTTCGGCGGAGAATATATATATATATATATATATATATATATATATATATATATATATACGCGCACACACACACATATATATAAACGTATTCTCCGTTGAGATATTGCAGCCGCTGCTGTGTCCAGGCCCAGGAGCCTTAGCACTGTGCTGTGATGTCACTCAATACCACTGACATCACTAGGTGTAAACAACATCTCTCCTTTGCTGTGTATGTGACTATGGAGCTGTTTGGTGATGTCGTCTATTATGGCCTTCATAGAAGCAACAGGAGATTGTTGCATCCATCTAGAACCCTCAGAACTACAGTGCTATGATGTCACTCACTTCCACAGGCCTTGCAGAGTGTAAACAACAACAACCCAGCTTTGTTGTGTATGTAACCATAGGGATTTGTGATGTCACCTAGAACCTTCACAGCAGCGACAGCTTTATGAGGAGCATCAGCACTGCTCTGCCTGAGCAGAACCATCACCGCCATAGGTTGTCAAATAACCCGGATTTAACCCACACAGGTAAGTCCAATGGGGTGCAGGCATGTCCTCTATGCTTACAGCTTCCCGTGGGTGTTGGTTTGATACCGTTTGGGGACAGCCAAGGAGGCATCTGCAGGCAACAAAGGTAGGTGTGTGCTTGTGTGTGTGTTTCCTATGCAGATCCTAAGCCCAGTGTCACATGCAAGTAGGAGGAGTAAGAAGGGTTCCTGGCAAATCCGGGTTATGGATTGCATTTAAAAAGGCCCCGTGGGAGTGCAATGGGCCCCTGTCTTGCTGCTTAGCAATAATGGTATGGGTTTAGGTTCTGCTGTGTGTACTGGTGGTTGACTGCCCCCCAGCCCAGAGTGTGCATGGAAAATTGTCTGGCAGCCTCCCTGACAGCAAGCAGTGATAGTGCCCATGAAGGGGACCTTGTTGGGCCCGCCCCTTTCACGGTTATCGCTTCTCGGCCTTTTGGCTAAGATCAAGTGTAGTATCTGTTCTTATCAGTTTAATATCTGATACGTCCCCTTATATTAAATGGATTTTTGAGAACGGGGGCCGATTTCGAAGCTTGCTTCCGTCGCCCTATGCATTGACCCGATATGGCAGTATCTTCGGGTACAGTGCACCACCCCCTTACAGGGTTAAAAAGAAAGATTCCTACTTTCATTGCTACCTGCTTGCTGGCTAGCCAGCTAGCCAGCCCTGTGGGCCTTGCTGCTGCTGCTGCAGCCAAAAAACAAAAGGTGGTGCTTCTGCTGCTTCTGCTGCTTCTGCTTCTGCTTGTGTCTGGCCGCTGTTGGAGCGTCCAGGCACAGGACTTCTGCTGCTGCTGACTAAATGGCCTCCTTAATTGGATCATTTGAGTAGCCAGCACACCTGTGCAGGTAGGGCATGACATGATAGGCAGCTGCCTTGATAGCGGGTGGGTGCTGAATGTTCCTAATTGACAAAATAAGATTAATGCTTATGAAGAAATATAAAATCTCATCCCTTCCCCAATATCGCGCCACACCCCTACCCCTTAATTCCCTGGTTGAACTTGATGGACATATGTCTTTTTTCGACCGTACTAACTATGTAACTATGTAACATAACATGGGGGGGGTCTCCTGGCTGTTCACACAGGTGTGTCATTGCTGTACATTGACCATGCATTGCTTCTGTGGTATTGCAAAGGCAAAGACAAATGCTTCCAGCCATCCATTGCACTAATGGATTGGTCATCAGCTGGCTGTCTATGTCCCGCATCAATATAGACCAAAGTACAGAGGGTTAGGCTATGCTATTGTGCACCTACCTGATGCATCAGAAGGTGCGAGGCCCTTGCTAAATTCTGTGCACAGACTTTGAGATCTATACTTTAGACTGTATCTAAACCTGCTCCAACATGGACTGACATTCTGGCCTACTTTCAGCCGATGCGACTTGTCTGTCGCTGAACAGTCGCTTTTTATGTATTCAGCACCTATGTATAATGTTGTAAAAATGCTCTAGAAGCTAAAGTCGCAGAAATGTCACACATATTTGGCCTGCAACTTTCTGTGCGACAAATTCAGACAGGAAAAATCAGTATAAATCCTTAGAAAATTATCCCCCAGTGTCTCCATCTGCTGGCGGTATTGAATAAGCATTGCTGCACTGATGGGGTATGCATTAGACGAAAAAAAAGAAGAAAAAGAAGAATAATACGCCCAGAAAAGAGGCGAAAAGGAGAAAAACGTAAAAAAACGTGAAAAAAAAGTAAGAGGAAGAGAAGGGAAAAAAAGGTGGAAATGGGTTTAAAAGTGATTTCGGCGGAGAAATATATATATATATATATATATATATATATATATATATATACGCGCACACACACACATATATATAAACGTATTCTCCGTTGAGATATTGCAGCCGCTGCTGTGTCCAGGCCCAGGAGCCTTAGCACTGTGCTGTGATGTCACTCAATACCACTGACATCACTAGGTGTAAACAACATCTCTCCTTTGCTGTGTATGTGACTATGGAGCTGTTTGGTGATGTCGTCTATTATGGCCTTCATAGAAGCAACAGGAGATTGTTGCATCCATCTAGAACCCTCAGAACTACAGTGCTATGATGTCACTCACTTCCACAGGCCTTGCAGAGTGTAAACAACAACAACCCAGCTTTGTTGTGTATGTAACCATAGGGATTTGTGATGTCACCTAGAACCTTCACAGCAGCGACAGCTTTATGAGGAGCATCAGCACTGCTCTGCCTGAGCAGAACCATCACCGCCATAGGTTGTCAAATAACCCGGATTTAACCCACACAGGTAAGTCCAATGGGGTGCAGGCATGTCCTCTATGCTTACAGCTTCCCGTGGGTGTTGGTTTGATACCGTTTGGGGACAGCCAAGGAGGCATCTGCAGGCAACAAAGGTAGGTGTGTGCTTGTGTGTGTGTTTCCTATGCAGATCCTAAGCCCAGTGTCACATGCAAGTAGGAGGAGTAAGAAGGGTTCCTGGCAAATCCGGGTTATGGATTGCATTTAAAAAGGCCCCGTGGGAGTGCAATGGGCCCCTGTCTTGCTGCTTAGCAATAATGGTATGGGTTTAGGTTCTGCTGTGTGTACTGGTGGTTGACTGCCCCCCAGCCCAGAGTGTGCATGGAAAATTGTCTGGCAGCCTCCCTGACAGCAAGCAGTGATAGTGCCCATGAAGGGGACCTTGTTGGGCCCGCCCCTTTCACGGTTATCGCTTCTCGGCCTTTTGGCTAAGATCAAGTGTAGTATCTGTTCTTATCAGTTTAATATCTGATACGTCCCCTATCTGGGGACCATATATTAAATGGATTTTTGAGAACGGGGGCCGATTTCGAAGCTTGCTTCCGTCGCCCTATGCATTGACCCGATATGGCAGTATCTTCGGGTACAGTGCACCACCCCCTTACAGGGTTAAAAAGAAAGATTCCTACTTTCATTGCTACCTGCTTGCTGGCTAGCCAGCTAGCCAGCCCTGTGGGCCTTGCTGCTGCTGCTGCAGCCAAAAAACAAAAGGTGGTGCTGCTGCTGCTTCTGCTGCTTCTGCTTCTGCTTGTGTCTGGCCGCTGTTGGAGCGTCCAGGCACAGGACTTCTGCTGCTGCTGACTAAATGGCCTCCTTAATTGGATCATTTGAGTAGCCAGCACACCTGTGCAGGTAGGGCATGACATGATAGGCAGCTGCCTTGATAGCGGGTGGGTGCTGAATGTTCCTAATTGACAAAATAAGATTAATGCTTATGAAGAAATATAAAATCTCATCCCTTCCCCAATATCGCGCCACACCCCTACCCCTTAATTCCCTGGTTGAACTTGATGGACATATGTCTTTTTTCGACCGTACTAACTATGTAACTATGTAACATAACATGGGGGGGGTCTCCTGGCTGTTCACACAGGTGTGTCATTGCTGTACATTGACCATGCATTGCTTCTGTGGTATTGCAAAGGCAAAGACAAATGCTTCCAGCCATCCATTGCACTAATGGATTGGTCATCAGCTGGCTGTCTATGTCCCGCATCAATATAGACCAAAGTACAGAGGGTTAGGCTATGCTATTGTGCACCTACCTGATGCATCAGAAGGTGCGAGGCCCTTGCTAAATTCTGTGCACAGACTTTGAGATCTATACTTTAGACTGTATCTAAACCTGCTCCAACATGGACTGACATTCTGGCCTACTTTCAGCCGATGCGACTTGTCTGTCGCTGAACAGTCGCTTTTTATGTATTCAGCACCTATGTATAATGTTGTAAAAATGCTCTAGAAGCTAAAGTCGCAGAAATGTCACACATATTTGGCCTGCAACTTTCTGTGCGACAAATTCAGACAGGAAAAATCAGTATAAATCCTTAGAAAATTATCCCCCAGTGTCTCCATCTGCTGGCGGTATTGAATAAGCATTGCTGCACTGATGGGGTATGCATTAGACGAAAAAAAAGAAGAAAAAGAAGAATAATACGCCCAGAAAAGAGGCGAAAAGGAGAAAAACGTAAAAAAACGTGAAAAAAAAGTAAGAGGAAGAGAAGGGAAAAAAAGGTGGAAATGGGTTTAAAAGTGATTTCGGCGGAGAAATATATATATATATATATATATATATATATATATATATATATACGCGCACACACACACATATATATAAACGTATTCTCCGTTGAGATATTGCAGCCGCTGCTGTGTCCAGGCCCAGGAGCCTTAGCACTGTGCTGTGATGTCACTCAATACCACTGACATCACTAGGTGTAAACAACATCTCTCCTTTGCTGTGTATGTGACTATGGAGCTGTTTGGTGATGTCGTCTATTATGGCCTTCATAGAAGCAACAGGAGATTGTTGCATCCATCTAGAACCCTCAGAACTACAGTGCTATGATGTCACTCACTTCCACAGGCCTTGCAGAGTGTAAACAACAACAACCCAGCTTTGTTGTGTATGTAACCATAGGGATTTGTGATGTCACCTAGAACCTTCACAGCAGCGACAGCTTTATGAGGAGCATCAGCACTGCTCTGCCTGAGCAGAACCATCACCGCCATAGGTTGTCAAATAACCCGGATTTAACCCACACAGGTAAGTCCAATGGGGTGCAGGCATGTCCTCTATGCTTACAGCTTCCCGTGGGTGTTGGTTTGATACCGTTTGGGGACAGCCAAGGAGGCATCTGCAGGCAACAAAGGTAGGTGTGTGCTTGTGTGTGTGTTTCCTATGCAGATCCTAAGCCCAGTGTCACATGCAAGTAGGAGGAGTAAGAAGGGTTCCTGGCAAATCCGGGTTATGGATTGCATTTAAAAAGGCCCCGTGGGAGTGCAATGGGCCCCTGTCTTGCTGCTTAGCAATAATGGTATGGGTTTAGGTTCTGCTGTGTGTACTGGTGGTTGACTGCCCCCCAGCCCAGAGTGTGCATGGAAAATTGTCTGGCAGCCTCCCTGACAGCAAGCAGTGATAGTGCCCATGAAGGGGACCTTGTTGGGCCCGCCCCTTTCACGGTTATCGCTTCTCGGCCTTTTGGCTAAGATCAAGTGTAGTATCTGTTCTTATCAGTTTAATATCTGATACGTCCCCTATCTGGGGACCATATATTAAATGGATTTTTGAGAACGGGGGCCGATTTCGAAGCTTGCTTCCGTCGCCCTATGCATTGACCCGATATGGCAGTATCTTCGGGTACAGTGCACCACCCCCTTACAGGGTTAAAAAGAAAGATTCCTACTTTCATTGCTACCTGCTTGCTGGCTAGCCAGCTAGCCAGCCCTGTGGGCCTTGCTGCTGCTGCTGCAGCCAAAAAACAAAAGGTGGTGCTGCTGCTGCTTCTGCTGCTTCTGCTTCTGCTTGTGTCTGGCCGCTGTTGGAGCGTCCAGGCACAGGACTTCTGCTGCTGCTGACTAAATGGCCTCCTTAATTGGATCATTTGAGTAGCCAGCACACCTGTGCAGGTAGGGCATGACATGATAGGCAGCTGCCTTGATAGCGGGTGGGTGCTGAATGTTCCTAATTGACAAAATAAGATTAATGCTTATGAAGAAATATAAAATCTCATCCCTTCCCCAATATCGCGCCACACCCCTACCCCTTAATTCCCTGGTTGAACTTGATGGACATATGTCTTTTTTCGACCGTACTAACTATGTAACTATGTAACATAACATGGGGGGGGTCTCCTGGCTGTTCACACAGGTGTGTCATTGCTGTACATTGACCATGCATTGCTTCTGTGGTATTGCAAAGGCAAAGACAAATGCTTCCAGCCATCCATTGCACTAATGGATTGGTCATCAGCTGGCTGTCTATGTCCCGCATCAATATAGACCAAAGTACAGAGGGTTAGGCTATGCTATTGTGCACCTACCTGATGCATCAGAAGGTGCGAGGCCCTTGCTAAATTCTGTGCACAGACTTTGAGATCTATACTTTAGACTGTATCTAAACCTGCTCCAACATGGACTGACATTCTGGCCTACTTTCAGCCGATGCGACTTGTCTGTCGCTGAACAGTCGCTTTTTATGTATTCAGCACCTATGTATAATGTTGTAAAAATGCTCTAGAAGCTAAAGTCGCAGAAATGTCACACATATTTGGCCTGCAACTTTCTGTGCGACAAATTCAGACAGGAAAAATCAGTATAAATCCTTAGAAAATTATCCCCCAGTGTCTCCATCTGCTGGCGGTATTGAATAAGCATTGCTGCACTGATGGGGTATGCATTAGACGAAAAAAAAGAAGAAAAAGAAGAATAATACGCCCAGAAAAGAGGCGAAAAGGAGAAAAACGTAAAAAAACGTGAAAAAAAAGTAAGAGGAAGAGAAGGGAAAAAAAGGTGGAAATGGGTTTAAAAGTGATTTCGGCGGAGAAATATATATATATATATATATATATATATATATATATATATATATACGCGCACACACACACATATATATAAACGTATTCTCCGTTGAGATATTGCAGCCGCTGCTGTGTCCAGGCCCAGGAGCCTTAGCACTGTGCTGTGATGTCACTCAATACCACTGACATCACTAGGTGTAAACAACATCTCTCCTTTGCTGTGTATGTGACTATGGAGCTGTTTGGTGATGTCGTCTATTATGGCCTTCATAGAAGCAACAGGAGATTGTTGCATCCATCTAGAACCCTCAGAACTACAGTGCTATGATGTCACTCACTTCCACAGGCCTTGCAGAGTGTAAACAACAACAACCCAGCTTTGTTGTGTATGTAACCATAGGGATTTGTGATGTCACCTAGAACCTTCACAGCAGCGACAGCTTTATGAGGAGCATCAGCACTGCTCTGCCTGAGCAGAACCATCACCGCCATAGGTTGTCAAATAACCCGGATTTAACCCACACAGGTAAGTCCAATGGGGTGCAGGCATGTCCTCTATGCTTACAGCTTCCCGTGGGTGTTGGTTTGATACCGTTTGGGGACAGCCAAGGAGGCATCTGCAGGCAACAAAGGTAGGTGTGTGCTTGTGTGTGTGTTTCCTATGCAGATCCTAAGCCCAGTGTCACATGCAAGTAGGAGGAGTAAGAAGGGTTCCTGGCAAATCCGGGTTATGGATTGCATTTAAAAAGGCCCCGTGGGAGTGCAATGGGCCCCTGTCTTGCTGCTTAGCAATAATGGTATGGGTTTAGGTTCTGCTGTGTGTACTGGTGGTTGACTGCCCCCCAGCCCAGAGTGTGCATGGAAAATTGTCTGGCAGCCTCCCTGACAGCAAGCAGTGATAGTGCCCATGAAGGGGACCTTGTTGGGCCCGCCCCTTTCACGGTTATCGCTTCTCGGCCTTTTGGCTAAGATCAAGTGTAGTATCTGTTCTTATCAGTTTAATATCTGATACGTCCCCTATCTGGGGACCATATATTAAATGGATTTTTGAGAACGGGGGCCGATTTCGAAGCTTGCTTCCGTCGCCCTATGCATTGACCCGATATGGCAGTATCTTCGGGTACAGTGCACCACCCCCTTACAGGGTTAAAAAGAAAGATTCCTACTTTCATTGCTACCTGCTTGCTGGCTAGCCAGCTAGCCAGCCCTGTGGGCCTTGCTGCTGCTGCTGCAGCCAAAAAACAAAAGGTGGTGCTTCTGCTGCTTCTGCTGCTTCTGCTTCTGCTTGTGTCTGGCCGCTGTTGGAGCGTCCAGGCACAGGACTTCTGCTGCTGCTGACTAAATGGCCTCCTTAATTGGATCATTTGAGTAGCCAGCACACCTGTGCAGGTAGGGCATGACATGATAGGCAGCTGCCTTGATAGCGGGTGGGTGCTGAATGTTCCTAATTGACAAAATAAGATTAATGCTTATGAAGAAATATAAAATCTCATCCCTTCCCCAATATCGCGCCACACCCCTACCCCTTAATTCCCTGGTTGAACTTGATGGACATATGTCTTTTTTCGACCGTACTAACTATGTAACTATGTAACATAACATGGGGGGGGTCTCCTGGCTGTTCACACAGGTGTGTCATTGCTGTACATTGACCATGCATTGCTTCTGTGGTATTGCAAAGGCAAAGACAAATGCTTCCAGCCATCCATTGCACTAATGGATTGGTCATCAGCTGGCTGTCTATGTCCCGCATCAATATAGACCAAAGTACAGAGGGTTAGGCTATGCTATTGTGCACCTACCTGATGCATCAGAAGGTGCGAGGCCCTTGCTAAATTCTGTGCACAGACTTTGAGATCTATACTTTAGACTGTATCTAAACCTGCTCCAACATGGACTGACATTCTGGCCTACTTTCAGCCGATGCGACTTGTCTGTCGCTGAACAGTCGCTTTTTATGTATTCAGCACCTATGTATAATGTTGTAAAAATGCTCTAGAAGCTAAAGTCGCAGAAATGTCACACATATTTGGCCTGCAACTTTCTGTGCGACAAATTCAGACAGGAAAAATCAGTATAAATCCTTAGAAAATTATCCCCCAGTGTCTCCATCTGCTGGCGGTATTGAATAAGCATTGCTGCACTGATGGGGTATGCATTAGACGAAAAAAAAGAAGAAAAAGAAGAATAATACGCCCAGAAAAGAGGCGAAAAGGAGAAAAACGTAAAAAAACGTGAAAAAAAAGTAAGAGGAAGAGAAGGGAAAAAAAGGTGGAAATGGGTTTAAAAGTGATTTCGGCGGAGAAATATATATATATATATATATATATATATATATATATATATACGCGCACACACACACATATATATAAACGTATTCTCCGTTGAGATATTGCAGCCGCTGCTGTGTCCAGGCCCAGGAGCCTTAGCACTGTGCTGTGATGTCACTCAATACCACTGACATCACTAGGTGTAAACAACATCTCTCCTTTGCTGTGTATGTGACTATGGAGCTGTTTGGTGATGTCGTCTATTATGGCCTTCATAGAAGCAACAGGAGATTGTTGCATCCATCTAGAACCCTCAGAACTACAGTGCTATGATGTCACTCACTTCCACAGGCCTTGCAGAGTGTAAACAACAACAACCCAGCTTTGTTGTGTATGTAACCATAGGGATTTGTGATGTCACCTAGAACCTTCACAGCAGCGACAGCTTTATGAGGAGCATCAGCACTGCTCTGCCTGAGCAGAACCATCACCGCCATAGGTTGTCAAATAACCCGGATTTAACCCACACAGGTAAGTCCAATGGGGTGCAGGCATGTCCTCTATGCTTACAGCTTCCCGTGGGTGTTGGTTTGATACCGTTTGGGGACAGCCAAGGAGGCATCTGCAGGCAACAAAGGTAGGTGTGTGCTTGTGTGTGTGTTTCCTATGCAGATCCTAAGCCCAGTGTCACATGCAAGTAGGAGGAGTAAGAAGGGTTCCTGGCAAATCCGGGTTATGGATTGCATTTAAAAAGGCCCCGTGGGAGTGCAATGGGCCCCTGTCTTGCTGCTTAGCAATAATGGTATGGGTTTAGGTTCTGCTGTGTGTACTGGTGGTTGACTGCCCCCCAGCCCAGAGTGTGCATGGAAAATTGTCTGGCAGCCTCCCTGACAGCAAGCAGTGATAGTGCCCATGAAGGGGACCTTGTTGGGCCCGCCCCTTTCACGGTTATCGCTTCTCGGCCTTTTGGCTAAGATCAAGTGTAGTATCTGTTCTTATCAGTTTTCATGCTGGTGGGGATGGGTGCTGCATGGAGGATGCAGGTGTACCAGGGCTTTCCGGGGCTGGTTCTGAGGAATCAGCTCGACGGCTGCCCCGATGTGACCTGTTCCCTCCGGGTCTCGCCATGAGGCTGAGAGGGTCTAGAGCCGAGGTACTTTTGTGCCTCGGGGAGTGGTGACCCCGAGGTGCCGAAACTCACTGGGAGAATAGGCTCACTGAGTTGAAGCACGGGCACCATAATCTCTTCACCTTGTGGCACTCACCTCTTGATTCCCGGCCTTCTGGCTAGGATCAGAGAAATTTTTATAGATCCGGCCGGATGTCCGGGCAGTATATCTGCACACATTCACTTATTTATTTCTTTTTTGTCTCACTGTGTCACTTTTTGCGTGTTGTGTGTTCACAGGATTTGTCAGGATGCGGTAGCCCTTCTGGGTGTCCCTCCTGGCGGTCTAGGGGAGGTGTGTGTGGCCATTAGGTTCCGCACCTCCCTGCAAACACCCCGGGTACTCCTGCTTTGGCAGGGTACCTACCGTAATCGGCTCTGCGGGCAGATACCTTGGCCAACGCCAAGGGGGATGCCGGGAGCATTTGTGGTCCCCTAGTAGCTTCGGCGAAAAGGGACATCGAACCTGGAACCTCGCAGGTACCTTTTGGTCCGGAGGTGAAGGGTAAGGTTTGTTGGGGGGCCTCTCTCCTATCGGAGAAGGGCTTGCGATAGACCGCATCCTTTGTGCACGTTTTTTTTAGTGTAACACGTTTGCACTTTTTCTTGCACTTTGGGTGAATCGAAAGCACGTTCCTCGGCTTTAGATAAAAAAAAAAAAAAAAAAAATCTGTTCTTATCAGTTTAATATCTGATACGTCCCCTATCTGGGGACCATATATTAAATGGATTTTTGAGAACGGGGGCCGATTTCGAAGCTTGCTTCCGTCGCCCTATGCATTGACCCGATATGGCAGTATCTTCGGGTACAGTGCACCACCCCCTTACAGGGTTAAAAAGAAAGATTCCTACTTTCATTGCTACCTGCTTGCTGGCTAGCCAGCTAGCCAGCCCTGTGGGCCTTGCTGCTGCTGCTGCAGCCAAAAAACAAAAGGTGGTGCTGCTGCTGCTTCTGCTGCTTCTGCTTCTGCTTGTGTCTGGCCGCTGTTGGAGCGTCCAGGCACAGGACTTCTGCTGCTGCTGACTAAATGGCCTCCTTAATTGGATCATTTGAGTAGCCAGCACACCTGTGCAGGTAGGGCATGACATGATAGGCAGCTGCCTTGATAGCGGGTGGGTGCTGAATGTTCCTAATTGACAAAATAAGATTAATGCTTATGAAGAAATATAAAATCTCATCCCTTCCCCAATATCGCGCCACACCCCTACCCCTTAATTCCCTGGTTGAACTTGATGGACATATGTCTTTTTTCGACCGTACTAACTATGTAACTATGTAACATAACATGGGGGGGGGTCTCCTGGCTGTTCACACAGGTGTGTCATTGCTGTACATTGACCATGCATTGCTTCTGTGGTATTGCAAAGGCAAAGACAAATGCTTCCAGCCATCCATTGCACTAATGGATTGGTCATCAGCTGGCTGTCTATGTCCCGCATCAATATAGACCAAAGTACAGAGGGTTAGGCTATGCTATTGTGCACCTACCTGATGCATCAGAAGGTGCGAGGCCCTTGCTAAATTCTGTGCACAGACTTTGAGATCTATACTTTAGACTGTATCTAAACCTGCTCCAACATGGACTGACATTCTGGCCTACTTTCAGCCGATGCGACTTGTCTGTCGCTGAACAGTCGCTTTTTATGTATTCAGCACCTATGTATAATGTTGTAAAAATGCTCTAGAAGCTAAAGTCGCAGAAATGTCACACATATTTGGCCTGCAACTTTCTGTGCGACAAATTCAGACAGGAAAAATCAGTATAAATCCTTAGAAAATTATCCCCCAGTGTCTCCATCTGCTGGCGGTATTGAATAAGCATTGCTGCACTGATGGGGTATGCATTAGACGAAAAAAAAGAAGAAAAAGAAGAATAATACGCCCAGAAAAGAGGCGAAAAGGAGAAAAACGTAAAAAAACGTGAAAAAAAAGTAAGAGGAAGAGAAGGGAAAAAAAGGTGGAAATGGGTTTAAAAGTGATTTCGGCGGAGAAATATATATATATATATATATATATATATATATATATATATACGCGCACACACACACATATATATAAACGTATTCTCCGTTGAGATATTGCAGCCGCTGCTGTGTCCAGGCCCAGGAGCCTTAGCACTGTGCTGTGATGTCACTCAATACCACTGACATCACTAGGTGTAAACAACATCTCTCCTTTGCTGTGTATGTGACTATGGAGCTGTTTGGTGATGTCGTCTATTATGGCCTTCATAGAAGCAACAGGAGATTGTTGCATCCATCTAGAACCCTCAGAACTACAGTGCTATGATGTCACTCACTTCCACAGGCCTTGCAGAGTGTAAACAACAACAACCCAGCTTTGTTGTGTATGTAACCATAGGGATTTGTGATGTCACCTAGAACCTTCACAGCAGCGACAGCTTTATGAGGAGCATCAGCACTGCTCTGCCTGAGCAGAACCATCACCGCCATAGGTTGTCAAATAACCCGGATTTAACCCACACAGGTAAGTCCAATGGGGTGCAGGCATGTCCTCTATGCTTACAGCTTCCCGTGGGTGTTGGTTTGATACCGTTTGGGGACAGCCAAGGAGGCATCTGCAGGCAACAAAGGTAGGTGTGTGCTTGTGTGTGTGTTTCCTATGCAGATCCTAAGCCCAGTGTCACATGCAAGTAGGAGGAGTAAGAAGGGTTCCTGGCAAATCCGGGTTATGGATTGCATTTAAAAAGGCCCCGTGGGAGTGCAATGGGCCCCTGTCTTGCTGCTTAGCAATAATGGTATGGGTTTAGGTTCTGCTGTGTGTACTGGTGGTTGACTGCCCCCCAGCCCAGAGTGTGCATGGAAAATTGTCTGGCAGCCTCCCTGACAGCAAGCAGTGATAGTGCCCATGAAGGGGACCTTGTTGGGCCCGCCCCTTTCACGGTTATCGCTTCTCGGCCTTTTGGCTAAGATCAAGTGTAGTATCTGTTCTTATCAGTTTAATATCTGATACGTCCCCTATCTGGGGACCATATATTAAATGGATTTTTGAGAACGGGGGCCGATTTCGAAGCTTGCTTCCGTCGCCCTATGCATTGACCCGATATGGCAGTATCTTCGGGTACAGTGCACCACCCCCTTACAGGGTTAAAAAGAAAGATTCCTACTTTCATTGCTACCTGCTTGCTGGCTAGCCAGCTAGCCAGCCCTGTGGGCCTTGCTGCTGCTGCTGCAGCCAAAAAACAAAAGGTGGTGCTGCTGCTGCTTCTGCTGCTTCTGCTTCTGCTTGTGTCTGGCCGCTGTTGGAGCGTCCAGGCACAGGACTTCTGCTGCTGCTGACTAAATGGCCTCCTTAATTGGATCATTTGAGTAGCCAGCACACCTGTGCAGGTAGGGCATGACATGATAGGCAGCTGCCTTGATAGCGGGTGGGTGCTGAATGTTCCTAATTGACAAAATAAGATTAATGCTTATGAAGAAATATAAAATCTCATCCCTTCCCCAATATCGCGCCACACCCCTACCCCTTAATTCCCTGGTTGAACTTGATGGACATATGTCTTTTTTCGACCGTACTAACTATGTAACTATGTAACATAACATGGGGGGGGTCTCCTGGCTGTTCACACAGGTGTGTCATTGCTGTACATTGACCATGCATTGCTTCTGTGGTATTGCAAAGGCAAAGACAAATGCTTCCAGCCATCCATTGCACTAATGGATTGGTCATCAGCTGGCTGTCTATGTCCCGCATCAATATAGACCAAAGTACAGAGGGTTAGGCTATGCTATTGTGCACCTACCTGATGCATCAGAAGGTGCGAGGCCCTTGCTAAATTCTGTGCACAGACTTTGAGATCTATACTTTAGACTGTATCTAAACCTGCTCCAACATGGACTGACATTCTGGCCTACTTTCAGCCGATGCGACTTGTCTGTCGCTGAACAGTCGCTTTTTATGTATTCAGCACCTATGTATAATGTTGTAAAAATGCTCTAGAAGCTAAAGTCGCAGAAATGTCACACATATTTGGCCTGCAACTTTCTGTGCGACAAATTCAGACAGGAAAAATCAGTATAAATCCTTAGAAAATTATCCCCCAGTGTCTCCATCTGCTGGCGGTATTGAATAAGCATTGCTGCACTGATGGGGTATGCATTAGACGAAAAAAAAGAAGAAAAAGAAGAATAATACGCCCAGAAAAGAGGCGAAAAGGAGAAAAACGTAAAAAAACGTGAAAAAAAAGTAAGAGGAAGAGAAGGGAAAAAAAGGTGGAAATGGGTTTAAAAGTGATTTCGGCGGAGAAATATATATATATATATATATATATATATATATATATATATATACGCGCACACACACACATATATATAAACGTATTCTCCGTTGAGATATTGCAGCCGCTGCTGTGTCCAGGCCCAGGAGCCTTAGCACTGTGCTGTGATGTCACTCAATACCACTGACATCACTAGGTGTAAACAACATCTCTCCTTTGCTGTGTATGTGACTATGGAGCTGTTTGGTGATGTCGTCTATTATGGCCTTCATAGAAGCAACAGGAGATTGTTGCATCCATCTAGAACCCTCAGAACTACAGTGCTATGATGTCACTCACTTCCACAGGCCTTGCAGAGTGTAAACAACAACAACCCAGCTTTGTTGTGTATGTAACCATAGGGATTTGTGATGTCACCTAGAACCTTCACAGCAGCGACAGCTTTATGAGGAGCATCAGCACTGCTCTGCCTGAGCAGAACCATCACCGCCATAGGTTGTCAAATAACCCGGATTTAACCCACACAGGTAAGTCCAATGGGGTGCAGGCATGTCCTCTATGCTTACAGCTTCCCGTGGGTGTTGGTTTGATACCGTTTGGGGACAGCCAAGGAGGCATCTGCAGGCAACAAAGGTAGGTGTGTGCTTGTGTGTGTGTTTCCTATGCAGATCCTAAGCCCAGTGTCACATGCAAGTAGGAGGAGTAAGAAGGGTTCCTGGCAAATCCGGGTTATGGATTGCATTTAAAAAGGCCCCGTGGGAGTGCAATGGGCCCCTGTCTTGCTGCTTAGCAATAATGGTATGGGTTTAGGTTCTGCTGTGTGTACTGGTGGTTGACTGCCCCCCAGCCCAGAGTGTGCATGGAAAATTGTCTGGCAGCCTCCCTGACAGCAAGCAGTGATAGTGCCCATGAAGGGGACCTTGTTGGGCCCGCCCCTTTCACGGTTATCGCTTCTCGGCCTTTTGGCTAAGATCAAGTGTAGTATCTGTTCTTATCAGTTTAATATCTGATACGTCCCCTATCTGGGGACCATATATTAAATGGATTTTTGAGAACGGGGGCCGATTTCGAAGCTTGCTTCCGTCGCCCTATGCATTGACCCGATATGGCAGTATCTTCGGGTACAGTGCACCACCCCCTTACAGGGTTAAAAAGAAAGATTCCTACTTTCATTGCTACCTGCTTGCTGGCTAGCCAGCTAGCCAGCCCTGTGGGCCTTGCTGCTGCTGCTGCAGCCAAAAAACAAAAGGTGGTGCTGCTGCTGCTTCTGCTGCTTCTGCTTCTGCTTGTGTCTGGCCGCTGTTGGAGCGTCCAGGCACAGGACTTCTGCTGCTGCTGACTAAATGGCCTCCTTAATTGGATCATTTGAGTAGCCAGCACACCTGTGCAGGTAGGGCATGACATGATAGGCAGCTGCCTTGATAGCGGGTGGGTGCTGAATGTTCCTAATTGACAAAATAAGATTAATGCTTATGAAGAAATATAAAATCTCATCCCTTCCCCAATATCGCGCCACACCCCTACCCCTTAATTCCCTGGTTGAACTTGATGGACATATGTCTTTTTTCGACCGTACTAACTATGTAACTATGTAACATAACATGGGGGGGGTCTCCTGGCTGTTCACACAGGTGTGTCATTGCTGTACATTGACCATGCATTGCTTCTGTGGTATTGCAAAGGCAAAGACAAATGCTTCCAGCCATCCATTGCACTAATGGATTGGTCATCAGCTGGCTGTCTATGTCCCGCATCAATATAGACCAAAGTACAGAGGGTTAGGCTATGCTATTGTGCACCTACCTGATGCATCAGAAGGTGCGAGGCCCTTGCTAAATTCTGTGCACAGACTTTGAGATCTATACTTTAGACTGTATCTAAACCTGCTCCAACATGGACTGACATTCTGGCCTACTTTCAGCCGATGCGACTTGTCTGTCGCTGAACAGTCGCTTTTTATGTATTCAGCACCTATGTATAATGTTGTAAAAATGCTCTAGAAGCTAAAGTCGCAGAAATGTCACACATATTTGGCCTGCAACTTTCTGTGCGACAAATTCAGACAGGAAAAATCAGTATAAATCCTTAGAAAATTATCCCCCAGTGTCTCCATCTGCTGGCGGTATTGAATAAGCATTGCTGCACTGATGGGGTATGCATTAGACGAAAAAAAAGAAGAAAAAGAAGAATAATACGCCCAGAAAAGAGGCGAAAAGGAGAAAAACGTAAAAAAACGTGAAAAAAAAGTAAGAGGAAGAGAAGGGAAAAAAAGGTGGAAATGGGTTTAAAAGTGATTTCGGCGGAGAAATATATATATATATATATATATATATATATATATATATATATATACGCGCACACACACACATATATATAAACGTATTCTCCGTTGAGATATTGCAGCCGCTGCTGTGTCCAGGCCCAGGAGCCTTAGCACTGTGCTGTGATGTCACTCAATACCACTGACATCACTAGGTGTAAACAACATCTCTCCTTTGCTGTGTATGTGACTATGGAGCTGTTTGGTGATGTCGTCTATTATGGCCTTCATAGAAGCAACAGGAGATTGTTGCATCCATCTAGAACCCTCAGAACTACAGTGCTATGATGTCACTCACTTCCACAGGCCTTGCAGAGTGTAAACAACAACAACCCAGCTTTGTTGTGTATGTAACCATAGGGATTTGTGATGTCACCTAGAACCTTCACAGCAGCGACAGCTTTATGAGGAGCATCAGCACTGCTCTGCCTGAGCAGAACCATCACCGCCATAGGTTGTCAAATAACCCGGATTTAACCCACACAGGTAAGTCCAATGGGGTGCAGGCATGTCCTCTATGCTTACAGCTTCCCGTGGGTGTTGGTTTGATACCGTTTGGGGACAGCCAAGGAGGCATCTGCAGGCAACAAAGGTAGGTGTGTGCTTGTGTGTGTGTTTCCTATGCAGATCCTAAGCCCAGTGTCACATGCAAGTAGGAGGAGTAAGAAGGGTTCCTGGCAAATCCGGGTTATGGATTGCATTTAAAAAGGCCCCGTGGGAGTGCAATGGGCCCCTGTCTTGCTGCTTAGCAATAATGGTATGGGTTTAGGTTCTGCTGTGTGTACTGGTGGTTGACTGCCCCCCAGCCCAGAGTGTGCATGGAAAATTGTCTGGCAGCCTCCCTGACAGCAAGCAGTGATAGTGCCCATGAAGGGGACCTTGTTGGGCCCGCCCCTTTCACGGTTATCGCTTCTCGGCCTTTTGGCTAAGATCAAGTGTAGTATCTGTTCTTATCAGTTTAATATCTGATACGTCCCCTATCTGGGGACCATATATTAAATGGATTTTTGAGAACGGGGGCCGATTTCGAAGCTTGCTTCCGTCGCCCTATGCATTGACCCGATATGGCAGTATCTTCGGGTACAGTGCACCACCCCCTTACAGGGTTAAAAAGAAAGATTCCTACTTTCATTGCTACCTGCTTGCTGGCTAGCCAGCTAGCCAGCCCTGTGGGCCTTGCTGCTGCTGCTGCAGCCAAAAAACAAAAGGTGGTGCTTCTGCTGCTTCTGCTGCTTCTGCTTCTGCTTGTGTCTGGCCGCTGTTGGAGCGTCCAGGCACAGGACTTCTGCTGCTGCTGACTAAATGGCCTCCTTAATTGGATCATTTGAGTAGCCAGCACACCTGTGCAGGTAGGGCATGACATGATAGGCAGCTGCCTTGATAGCGGGTGGGTGCTGAATGTTCCTAATTGACAAAATAAGATTAATGCTTATGAAGAAATATAAAATCTCATCCCTTCCCCAATATCGCGCCACACCCCTACCCCTTAATTCCCTGGTTGAACTTGATGGACATATGTCTTTTTTCGACCGTACTAACTATGTAACTATGTAACATAACATGGGGGGGGTCTCCTGGCTGTTCACACAGGTGTGTCATTGCTGTACATTGACCATGCATTGCTTCTGTGGTATTGCAAAGGCAAAGACAAATGCTTCCAGCCATCCATTGCACTAATGGATTGGTCATCAGCTGGCTGTCTATGTCCCGCATCAATATAGACCAAAGTACAGAGGGTTAGGCTATGCTATTGTGCACCTACCTGATGCATCAGAAGGTGCGAGGCCCTTGCTAAATTCTGTGCACAGACTTTGAGATCTATACTTTAGACTGTATCTAAACCTGCTCCAACATGGACTGACATTCTGGCCTACTTTCAGCCGATGCGACTTGTCTGTCGCTGAACAGTCGCTTTTTATGTATTCAGCACCTATGTATAATGTTGTAAAAATGCTCTAGAAGCTAAAGTCGCAGAAATGTCACACATATTTGGCCTGCAACTTTCTGTGCGACAAATTCAGACAGGAAAAATCAGTATAAATCCTTAGAAAATTATCCCCCAGTGTCTCCATCTGCTGGCGGTATTGAATAAGCATTGCTGCACTGATGGGGTATGCATTAGACGAAAAAAAAGAAGAAAAAGAAGAATAATACGCCCAGAAAAGAGGCGAAAAGGAGAAAAACGTAAAAAAACGTGAAAAAAAAGTAAGAGGAAGAGAAGGGAAAAAAAGGTGGAAATGGGTTTAAAAGTGATTTCGGCGGAGAAATATATATATATATATATATATATATATATATATATATATATACGCGCACACACACACATATATATAAACGTATTCTCCGTTGAGATATTGCAGCCGCTGCTGTGTCCAGGCCCAGGAGCCTTAGCACTGTGCTGTGATGTCACTCAATACCACTGACATCACTAGGTGTAAACAACATCTCTCCTTTGCTGTGTATGTGACTATGGAGCTGTTTGGTGATGTCGTCTATTATGGCCTTCATAGAAGCAACAGGAGATTGTTGCATCCATCTAGAACCCTCAGAACTACAGTGCTATGATGTCACTCACTTCCACAGGCCTTGCAGAGTGTAAACAACAACAACCCAGCTTTGTTGTGTATGTAACCATAGGGATTTGTGATGTCACCTAGAACCTTCACAGCAGCGACAGCTTTATGAGGAGCATCAGCACTGCTCTGCCTGAGCAGAACCATCACCGCCATAGGTTGTCAAATAACCCGGATTTAACCCACACAGGTAAGTCCAATGGGGTGCAGGCATGTCCTCTATGCTTACAGCTTCCCGTGGGTGTTGGTTTGATACCGTTTGGGGACAGCCAAGGAGGCATCTGCAGGCAACAAAGGTAGGTGTGTGCTTGTGTGTGTGTTTCCTATGCAGATCCTAAGCCCAGTGTCACATGCAAGTAGGAGGAGTAAGAAGGGTTCCTGGCAAATCCGGGTTATGGATTGCATTTAAAAAGGCCCCGTGGGAGTGCAATGGGCCCCTGTCTTGCTGCTTAGCAATAATGGTATGGGTTTAGGTTCTGCTGTGTGTACTGGTGGTTGACTGCCCCCCAGCCCAGAGTGTGCATGGAAAATTGTCTGGCAGCCTCCCTGACAGCAAGCAGTGATAGTGCCCATGAAGGGGACCTTGTTGGGCCCGCCCCTTTCACGGTTATCGCTTCTCGGCCTTTTGGCTAAGATCAAGTGTAGTATCTGTTCTTATCAGTTTAATATCTGATACGTCCCCTATCTGGGGACCATATATTAAATGGATTTTTGAGAACGGGGGCCGATTTCGAAGCTTGCTTCCGTCGCCCTATGCATTGACCCGATATGGCAGTATCTTCGGGTACAGTGCACCACCCCCTTACAGGGTTAAAAAGAAAGATTCCTACTTTCATTGCTACCTGCTTGCTGGCTAGCCAGCTAGCCAGCCCTGTGGGCCTTGCTGCTGCTGCTGCAGCCAAAAAACAAAAGGTGGTGCTGCTGCTGCTTCTGCTGCTTCTGCTTCTGCTTGTGTCTGGCCGCTGTTGGAGCGTCCAGGCACAGGACTTCTGCTGCTGCTGACTAAATGGCCTCCTTAATTGGATCATTTGAGTAGCCAGCACACCTGTGCAGGTAGGGCATGACATGATAGGCAGCTGCCTTGATAGCGGGTGGGTGCTGAATGTTCCTAATTGACAAAATAAGATTAATGCTTATGAAGAAATATAAAATCTCATCCCTTCCCCAATATCGCGCCACACCCCTACCCCTTAATTCCCTGGTTGAACTTGATGGACATATGTCTTTTTTCGACCGTACTAACTATGTAACTATGTAACATAACATGGGGGGGGTCTCCTGGCTGTTCACACAGGTGTGTCATTGCTGTACATTGACCATGCATTGCTTCTGTGGTATTGCAAAGGCAAAGACAAATGCTTCCAGCCATCCATTGCACTAATGGATTGGTCATCAGCTGGCTGTCTATGTCCCGCATCAATATAGACCAAAGTACAGAGGGTTAGGCTATGCTATTGTGCACCTACCTGATGCATCAGAAGGTGCGAGGCCCTTGCTAAATTCTGTGCACAGACTTTGAGATCTATACTTTAGACTGTATCTAAACCTGCTCCAACATGGACTGACATTCTGGCCTACTTTCAGCCGATGCGACTTGTCTGTCGCTGAACAGTCGCTTTTTATGTATTCAGCACCTATGTATAATGTTGTAAAAATGCTCTAGAAGCTAAAGTCGCAGAAATGTCACACATATTTGGCCTGCAACTTTCTGTGCGACAAATTCAGACAGGAAAAATCAGTATAAATCCTTAGAAAATTATCCCCCAGTGTCTCCATCTGCTGGCGGTATTGAATAAGCATTGCTGCACTGATGGGGTATGCATTAGACGAAAAAAAAGAAGAAAAAGAAGAATAATACGCCCAGAAAAGAGGCGAAAAGGAGAAAAACGTAAAAAAACGTGAAAAAAAAGTAAGAGGAAGAGAAGGGAAAAAAAGGTGGAAATGGGTTTAAAAGTGATTTCGGCGGAGAAATATATATATATATATATATATATATATATATATATATATACGCGCACACACACACATATATATAAACGTATTCTCCGTTGAGATATTGCAGCCGCTGCTGTGTCCAGGCCCAGGAGCCTTAGCACTGTGCTGTGATGTCACTCAATACCACTGACATCACTAGGTGTAAACAACATCTCTCCTTTGCTGTGTATGTGACTATGGAGCTGTTTGGTGATGTCGTCTATTATGGCCTTCATAGAAGCAACAGGAGATTGTTGCATCCATCTAGAACCCTCAGAACTACAGTGCTATGATGTCACTCACTTCCACAGGCCTTGCAGAGTGTAAACAACAACAACCCAGCTTTGTTGTGTATGTAACCATAGGGATTTGTGATGTCACCTAGAACCTTCACAGCAGCGACAGCTTTATGAGGAGCATCAGCACT
This sequence comes from Hyla sarda, assembly GCF_029499605.1. Classification (NCBI taxonomy): domain Eukaryota; kingdom Metazoa; phylum Chordata; class Amphibia; order Anura; family Hylidae; genus Hyla; species Hyla sarda. The sequence continues at coordinate 83,642 of NW_026608456.1, forward strand.
GCTCTGCCTGAGCAGAACCATCACCGCCATAGGTTGTCAAATAACCCGGATTTAACCCACACAGGTAAGTCCAATGGGGTGCAGGCATGTCCTCTATGCTTACAGCTTCCCGTGGGTGTTGGTTTGATACCGTTTGGGGACAGCCAAGGAGGCATCTGCAGGCAACAAAGGTAGGTGTGTGCTTGTGTGTGTGTTTCCTATGCAGATCCTAAGCCCAGTGTCACATGCAAGTAGGAGGAGTAAGAAGGGTTCCTGGCAAATCCGGGTTATGGATTGCATTTAAAAAGGCCCCGTGGGAGTGCAATGGGCCCCTGTCTTGCTGCTTAGCAATAATGGTATGGGTTTAGGTTCTGCTGTGTGTACTGGTGGTTGACTGCCCCCCAGCCCAGAGTGTGCATGGAAAATTGTCTGGCAGCCTCCCTGACAGCAAGCAGTGATAGTGCCCATGAAGGGGACCTTGTTGGGCCCGCCCCTTTCACGGTTATCGCTTCTCGGCCTTTTGGCTAAGATCAAGTGTAGTATCTGTTCTTATCAGTTTAATATCTGATACGTCCCCTATCTGGGGACCATATATTAAATGGATTTTTGAGAACGGGGGCCGATTTCGAAGCTTGCTTCCGTCGCCCTATGCATTGACCCGATATGGCAGTATCTTCGGGTACAGTGCACCACCCCCTTACAGGGTTAAAAAGAAAGATTCCTACTTTCATTGCTACCTGCTTGCTGGCTAGCCAGCTAGCCAGCCCTGTGGGCCTTGCTGCTGCTGCTGCAGCCAAAAAACAAAAGGTGGTGCTGCTGCTGCTTCTGCTGCTTCTGCTTCTGCTTGTGTCTGGCCGCTGTTGGAGCGTCCAGGCACAGGACTTCTGCTGCTGCTGACTAAATGGCCTCCTTAATTGGATCATTTGAGTAGCCAGCACACCTGTGCAGGTAGGGCATGACATGATAGGCAGCTGCCTTGATAGCGGGTGGGTGCTGAATGTTCCTAATTGACAAAATAAGATTAATGCTTATGAAGAAATAAAAAATCTCATCCCTTCCCCAATATCGCGCCACACCCCTACCCCTTAATTCCCTGGTTGAACTTGATGGACATATGTCTTTTTTCGACCGTACTAACTATGTAACTATGTAACATAACATGGGGGGGGTCTCCTGGCTGTTCACACAGGTGTGTCATTGCTGTACATTGACCATGCATTGCTTCTGTGGTATTGCAAAGGCAAAGACAAATGCTTCCAGCCATCCATTGCACTAATGGATTGGTCATCAGCTGGCTGTCTATGTCCCGCATCAATATAGACCAAAGTACAGAGGGTTAGGCTATGCTATTGTGCACCTACCTGATGCATCAGAAGGTGCGAGGCCCTTGCTAAATTCTGTGCACAGACTTTGAGATCTATACTTTAGACTGTATCTAAACCTGCTCCAACATGGACTGACATTCTGGCCTACTTTCAGCCGATGCGACTTGTCTGTCGCTGAACAGTCGCTTTTTATGTATTCAGCACCTATGTATAATGTTGTAAAAATGCTCTAGAAGCTAAAGTCGCAGAAATGTCACACATATTTGGCCTGCAACTTTCTGTGCGACAAATTCAGACAGGAAAAATCAGTATAAATCCTTAGAAAATTATCCCCCAGTGTCTCCATCTGCTGGCGGTATTGAATAAGCATTGCTGCACTGATGGGGTATGCATTAGACGAAAAAAAAGAAGAAAAAGAAGAATAATACGCCCAGAAAAGAGGCGAAAAGGAGAAAAACGTAAAAAAACGTGAAAAAAAAGTAAGAGGAAGAGAAGGGAAAAAAAGGTGGAAATGGGTTTAAAAGTGATTTCGGCGGAGAAATATATATATATATATATATATATATATATATATATATATATACGCGCACACACACACATATATATAAACGTATTCTCCGTTGAGATATTGCAGCCGCTGCTGTGTCCAGGCCCAGGAGCCTTAGCACTGTGCTGTGATGTCACTCAATACCACTGACATCACTAGGTGTAAACAACATCTCTCCTTTGCTGTGTATGTGACTATGGAGCTGTTTGGTGATGTCGTCTATTATGGCCTTCATAGAAGCAACAGGAGATTGTTGCATCCATCTAGAACCCTCAGAACTACAGTGCTATGATGTCACTCACTTCCACAGGCCTTGCAGAGTGTAAACAACAACAACCCAGCTTTGTTGTGTATGTAACCATAGGGATTTGTGATGTCACCTAGAACCTTCACAGCAGCGACAGCTTTATGAGGAGCATCAGCACTGCTCTGCCTGAGCAGAACCATCACCGCCATAGGTTGTCAAATAACCCGGATTTAACCCACACAGGTAAGTCCAATGGGGTGCAGGCATGTCCTCTATGCTTACAGCTTCCCGTGGGTGTTGGTTTGATACCGTTTGGGGACAGCCAAGGAGGCATCTGCAGGCAACAAAGGTAGGTGTGTGCTTGTGTGTGTGTTTCCTATGCAGATCCTAAGCCCAGTGTCACATGCAAGTAGGAGGAGTAAGAAGGGTTCCTGGCAAATCCGGGTTATGGATTGCATTTAAAAAGGCCCCGTGGGAGTGCAATGGGCCCCTGTCTTGCTGCTTAGCAATAATGGTATGGGTTTAGGTTCTGCTGTGTGTACTGGTGGTTGACTGCCCCCCAGCCCAGAGTGTGCATGGAAAATTGTCTGGCAGCCTCCCTGACAGCAAGCAGTGATAGTGCCCATGAAGGGGACCTTGTTGGGCCCGCCCCTTTCACGGTTATCGCTTCTCGGCCTTTTGGCTAAGATCAAGTGTAGTATCTGTTCTTATCAGTTTAATATCTGATACGTCCCCTATCTGGGGACCATATATTAAATGGATTTTTGAGAACGGGGGCCGATTTCGAAGCTTGCTTCCGTCGCCCTATGCATTGACCCGATATGGCAGTATCTTCGGGTACAGTGCACCACCCCCTTACAGGGTTAAAAAGAAAGATTCCTACTTTCATTGCTACCTGCTTGCTGGCTAGCCAGCTAGCCAGCCCTGTGGGCCTTGCTGCTGCTGCTGCAGCCAAAAAACAAAAGGTGGTGCTGCTGCTGCTTCTGCTGCTTCTGCTTCTGCTTGTGTCTGGCCGCTGTTGGAGCGTCCAGGCACAGGACTTCTGCTGCTGCTGACTAAATGGCCTCCTTAATTGGATCATTTGAGTAGCCAGCACACCTGTGCAGGTAGGGCATGACATGATAGGCAGCTGCCTTGATAGCGGGTGGGTGCTGAATGTTCCTAATTGACAAAATAAGATTAATGCTTATGAAGAAATATAAAATCTCATCCCTTCCCCAATATCGCGCCACACCCCTACCCCTTAATTCCCTGGTTGAACTTGATGGACATATGTCTTTTTTCGACCGTACTAACTATGTAACTATGTAACATAACATGGGGGGGGGTCTCCTGGCTGTTCACACAGGTGTGTCATTGCTGTACATTGACCATGCATTGCTTCTGTGGTATTGCAAAGGCAAAGACAAATGCTTCCAGCCATCCATTGCACTAATGGATTGGTCATCAGCTGGCTGTCTATGTCCCGCATCAATATAGACCAAAGTACAGAGGGTTAGGCTATGCTATTGTGCACCTACCTGATGCATCAGAAGGTGCGAGGCCCTTGCTAAATTCTGTGCACAGACTTTGAGATCTATACTTTAGACTGTATCTAAACCTGCTCCAACATGGACTGACATTCTGGCCTACTTTCAGCCGATGCGACTTGTCTGTCGCTGAACAGTCGCTTTTTATGTATTCAGCACCTATGTATAATGTTGTAAAAATGCTCTAGAAGCTAAAGTCGCAGAAATGTCACACATATTTGGCCTGCAACTTTCTGTGCGACAAATTCAGACAGGAAAAATCAGTATAAATCCTTAGAAAATTATCCCCCAGTGTCTCCATCTGCTGGCGGTATTGAATAAGCATTGCTGCACTGATGGGGTATGCATTAGACGAAAAAAAAGAAGAAAAAGAAGAATAATACGCCCAGAAAAGAGGCGAAAAGGAGAAAAACGTAAAAAAACGTGAAAAAAAAGTAAGAGGAAGAGAAGGGAAAAAAAGGTGGAAATGGGTTTAAAAGTGATTTCGGCGGAGAAATATATATATATATATATATATATATATATATATATATATATATATACGCGCACACACACACATATATATAAACGTATTCTCCGTTGAGATATTGCAGCCGCTGCTGTGTCCAGGCCCAGGAGCCTTAGCACTGTGCTGTGATGTCACTCAATACCACTGACATCACTAGGTGTAAACAACATCTCTCCTTTGCTGTGTATGTGACTATGGAGCTGTTTGGTGATGTCGTCTATTATGGCCTTCATAGAAGCAACAGGAGATTGTTGCATCCATCTAGAACCCTCAGAACTACAGTGCTATGATGTCACTCACTTCCACAGGCCTTGCAGAGTGTAAACAACAACAACCCAGCTTTGTTGTGTATGTAACCATAGGGATTTGTGATGTCACCTAGAACCTTCACAGCAGCGACAGCTTTATGAGGAGCATCAGCACTGCTCTGCCTGAGCAGAACCATCACCGCCATAGGTTGTCAAATAACCCGGATTTAACCCACACAGGTAAGTCCAATGGGGTGCAGGCATGTCCTCTATGCTTACAGCTTCCCGTGGGTGTTGGTTTGATACCGTTTGGGGACAGCCAAGGAGGCATCTGCAGGCAACAAAGGTAGGTGTGTGCTTGTGTGTGTGTTTCCTATGCAGATCCTAAGCCCAGTGTCACATGCAAGTAGGAGGAGTAAGAAGGGTTCCTGGCAAATCCGGGTTATGGATTGCATTTAAAAAGGCCCCGTGGGAGTGCAATGGGCCCCTGTCTTGCTGCTTAGCAATAATGGTATGGGTTTAGGTTCTGCTGTGTGTACTGGTGGTTGACTGCCCCCCAGCCCAGAGTGTGCATGGAAAATTGTCTGGCAGCCTCCCTGACAGCAAGCAGTGATAGTGCCCATGAAGGGGACCTTGTTGGGCCCGCCCCTTTCACGGTTATCGCTTCTCGGCCTTTTGGCTAAGATCAAGTGTAGTATCTGTTCTTATCAGTTTAATATCTGATACGTCCCCTATCTGGGGACCATATATTAAATGGATTTTTGAGAACGGGGGCCGATTTCGAAGCTTGCTTCCGTCGCCCTATGCATTGACCCGATATGGCAGTATCTTCGGGTACAGTGCACCACCCCCTTACAGGGTTAAAAAGAAAGATTCCTACTTTCATTGCTACCTGCTTGCTGGCTAGCCAGCTAGCCAGCCCTGTGGGCCTTGCTGCTGCTGCTGCAGCCAAAAAACAAAAGGTGGTGCTGCTGCTGCTTCTGCTGCTTCTGCTGCTTCTGCTTCTGCTTGTGTCTGGCCGCTGTTGGAGCGTCCAGGCACAGGACTTCTGCTGCTGCTGACTAAATGGCCTCCTTAATTGGATCATTTGAGTAGCCAGCACACCTGTGCAGGTAGGGCATGACATGATAGGCAGCTGCCTTGATAGCGGGTGGGTGCTGAATGTTCCTAATTGACAAAATAAGATTAATGCTTATGAAGAAATATAAAATCTCATCCCTTCCCCAATATCGCGCCACACCCCTACCCCTTAATTCCCTGGTTGAACTTGATGGACATATGTCTTTTTTCGACCGTACTAACTATGTAACTATGTAACATAACATGGGGGGGGTCTCCTGGCTGTTCACACAGGTGTGTCATTGCTGTACATTGACCATGCATTGCTTCTGTGGTATTGCAAAGGCAAAGACAAATGCTTCCAGCCATCCATTGCACTAATGGATTGGTCATCAGCTGGCTGTCTATGTCCCGCATCAATATAGACCAAAGTACAGAGGGTTAGGCTATGCTATTGTGCACCTACCTGATGCATCAGAAGGTGCGAGGCCCTTGCTAAATTCTGTGCACAGACTTTGAGATCTATACTTTAGACTGTATCTAAACCTGCTCCAACATGGACTGACATTCTGGCCTACTTTCAGCCGATGCGACTTGTCTGTCGCTGAACAGTCGCTTTTTATGTATTCAGCACCTATGTATAATGTTGTAAAAATGCTCTAGAAGCTAAAGTCGCAGAAATGTCACACATATTTGGCCTGCAACTTTCTGTGCGACAAATTCAGACAGGAAAAATCAGTATAAATCCTTAGAAAATTATCCCCCAGTGTCTCCATCTGCTGGCGGTATTGAATAAGCATTGCTGCACTGATGGGGTATGCATTAGACGAAAAAAAAGAAGAAAAAGAAGAATAATACGCCCAGAAAAGAGGCGAAAAGGAGAAAAACGTAAAAAAAACGTGAAAAAAAAGTAAGAGGAAGAGAAGGGAAAAAAAGGTGGAAATGGGTTTAAAAGTGATTTCGGCGGAGAAATATATATATATATATATATATATATATATATATATATATATCTATACGCGCACACACACACATATATATAAACGTATTCTCCGTTGAGATATTGCAGCCGCTGCTGTGTCCAGGCCCAGGAGCCTTAGCACTGTGCTGTGATGTCACTCAATACCACTGACATCACTAGGTGTAAACAACATCTCTCCTTTGCTGTGTATGTGACTATGGAGCTGTTTGGTGATGTCGTCTATTATGGCCTTCATAGAAGCAACAGGAGATTGTTGCATCCATCTAGAACCCTCAGAACTACAGTGCTATGATGTCACTCACTTCCACAGGCCTTGCAGAGTGTAAACAACAACAACCCAGCTTTGTTGTGTATGTAACCATAGGGATTTGTGATGTCACCTAGAACCTTCACAGCAGCGACAGCTTTATGAGGAGCATCAGCACTGCTCTGCCTGAGCAGAACCATCACCGCCATAGGTTGTCAAATAACCCGGATTTAACCCACACAGGTAAGTCCAATGGGGTGCAGGCATGTCCTCTATGCTTACAGCTTCCCGTGGGTGTTGGTTTGATACCGTTTGGGGACAGCCAAGGAGGCATCTGCAGGCAACAAAGGTAGGTGTGTGCTTGTGTGTGTGTTTCCTATGCAGATCCTAAGCCCAGTGTCACATGCAAGTAGGAGGAGTAAGAAGGGTTCCTGGCAAATCCGGGTTATGGATTGCATTTAAAAAGGCCCCGTGGGAGTGCAATGGGCCCCTGTCTTGCTGCTTAGCAATAATGGTATGGGTTTAGGTTCTGCTGTGTGTACTGGTGGTTGACTGCCCCCCAGCCCAGAGTGTGCATGGAAAATTGTCTGGCAGCCTCCCTGACAGCAAGCAGTGATAGTGCCCATGAAGGGGACCTTGTTGGGCCCGCCCCTTTCACGGTTATCGCTTCTCGGCCTTTTGGCTAAGATCAAGTGTAGTATCTGCATTTGGTCTGGTCGGAAGGTGTCTGTGGTACCCCGCTTCTCGGCCTTGGGGGATTGTCTCTCCTTACGGAGGGACTTCACCCCCTTGCTGCTATTGGGGAGCGGGCTTAGTCCACGGACAACGGGTTGCGATCCCCCTGTCTCTGGGACCTTGTGTCTCAGAAGGCATTTTCGGTACGTTGAGCGTTACCTGTAGCTTCGGAAGCACCTAGGGTACCCCCGACCTCTGCCTTGGGTAAGGGTTCCGCTTTTATAGCGGGATTCCGAGCCCCTGCTGCTATTGGGGAAGGGGCTTAGTCCCTGGGTGTGGAAGATGCCGTTCTCCTGGGCTTTCCCCTCTGGGGAAATGTCGATGCGAAATACCATCCGCATAGAGGTGTCGGAGAGCCATCGTCAGTTGAAGAACCTCCGCTTCATTGCGGAGGTGATTCTTCTTGACTACTTCCGCCTCAACAGGGAGGACATCCTGTGTCTAAATGACCAGGAAAGCCGTGGCCTGTATACCGTCACCTTCACGGCCACGGCGTGTTGCGATAACATCTATGCAACCTTGTCTGGTGCGGACCAGAGGGACGATCGACTCGACGGTCTTTCGTTCCAGTTCCTCTATGGTGAGGAACATATACCGTTGGTGGTGGCTATGCACAGCCCTCATGTGACCACGGAGGATATAGCCACTTTTCTTCGGCGATACTGCGAAGAGGTGCGATTCGCAAACAAAATCTTGAACTCCGTGCGGTTCTGGAACGGCAAGAGGAAGTTCTGGGTCAAGCTCCGTAAGGATCCCGGTGGTATTGGGGGTCTTTGCCATCCGCCCCCAAATTTTGCCATCGGGAGAGTTCGGGGCTTCCTGTTCTATCCTCAAATGCCTATGTATTGCCGAAATTGCTTGAGGTTTGGCCACACCCAGGAGACCTGCGGCGCGGAGCGTGTGATTCGCTGCAATAGGTGTGGCCAAGAAGGTCACATAGCCTCAAGATGTAGCCATACGATAAGGTGCAACCTCTGCGGAGAGGAAAATCACGATTTTAATTCCTGTCCCCATAAAGCAAAAACTACGATGGGTGGGTCAAGGCTGGGCCCACCCAAAGAGGGGACAGGACAAAAGACGTCCTTTTTTAAGATGCCCAAACCCCAGATGGCAGGTACTGATGGGTCCAGGCCCAAGACCTCTGGTGCTCCATCGGGGGGCCCACCGGTGGTAGTGCTAGGGGGAGGCCATGGGGATTCCACGAAGCCCGGGCGGGTGATCGAGTTTACTGCCCGGGAAATTGAAAGACGTCGATCGACTTCCTACCTGGCTCAAGAGCCCGCCGAAACTTCTGAAGGGGGCTCACCTGTGGCGGGTGGCAGCCGACGGGCCTCGGTGGGGGCAAAAGTGGACCCAAAATTGCAGCATAAGCCAGGTACTGGCTTGGCCCAGGGTCGCCCTGCTCCGGACGAAGAGGCCCCGGTGAAAGCCCGCCGGAAGGGGAGCCAGGTGGCCAGGTCTGAGCCCGGTCCTGTTACTCCGCCTATACAGGACAGGGCCAAGAAGACAAGTGGCGCCAAACCAGGGTTTGCTGCCCCGCCAGCAGTGGACCCGGTGGGTAAAACTGGCCATCGTCGATCGATGGGGAAGTTGGAGCAACAGTCCTCAGCAACGCTTGCTGGGGAACAAGCGATGAAAACTTCCCAAGGTAGCGGCAAAGGTTCCGGAAAAGAGGCCTCACAGGCCCCTGTGCAGCAGTTCCAGTCGTCAAATGATGAAAGAAGACGCAGATCCATCAGCCGGGGGCCAGAGATTACATCGAGTGAGAGCAACACAGAGGATATGGACAGCAGTGTGACATTTAAAAGACAAAGAGAAGAAGAAGAGGAAGACATTCAAAGGAAAGCGGCGTGCCGTAGTTCGGACGAGAGCGAGCTCAGGGTCGGGGCATCATCGATCTCAAGCTCCGACCCTCAGAACATCAAGGAGCTGATGACCCCGCAGGCGGGGGATGACGGTACGCAGCTTATTATTGACTTTGATTCTCCAAGCACGGACTCTCCATAAACTATGCCTATCCCTGTAAAAATTGCCTCACTCAATGTGAGGTCCTTAAAGAGCCCTGATCGCAGGGCTGCTTTATTTTCTTATCTAGAGACATGTGACTTTGACCTTTGCCTGCTACAAGAATGTGGAATCCCTAGTAAAATGGACTATAAAGACTTAAAAGAAGACTGGAAGCTGGGCCCATCCATATGGTCCGGTGCAAATGACTGTCGTTCTGTGGGTGTTGGGCTGCTCTGCCGAGGCCAGTCCTTTTCTATTCATACAGTAACTGAGATTGTGCCTGGCAGAGCTCTTTTAATTCATCTATATTTTAATGGACTTTTAATTCGTGTTTTAAATGTGTATGCCCCTCCTGATAAACAGGAGCGGGCAGAACTATTTGAAATTTTACCACTGTTTTGTGTTGGGTCTTCCCCCCTGCTGGTGGGAGGTGATTTTAACTGCATACGTGATGGGGAACACCGGCAGGGTGGGGATATTAATCGTAAAGACCGCACTTCTTACCTGCTTAAAAATTTTATTGATGATTTTAATTTGAAAGATTGCTGGAAGGATCTCTTGCCGGAGGACCCAGGCGCCACATGGTCCAATGGAAGAGTGAGCTCCAGAATCGATTTTATTTTTTCCTCTAGAGCTTTTAAACCCCTGAAATGCACGCTCGAGCAGAATATCTTCTCTGATCATAAGCTCCTCTTGGTGGGCCTGGAGCTAGAGGGGGAGCAAAAAGCAAAAAGGGGCCTCTGGAGATTAAACACCACACTCCTAGAGGACCCTGAGATAAAAGAGGAGTTTGTGCGGACCTACCAATGCTGGCAATCACAAAGAAAACCCCACGAGCCTATGCTGCACTGGTGGGAGGGCACCAAATCTAAAATCAGATTTTTTTTTATCAAAGCAGGTAAGAAGAAGGCAAAAATGGAAAAACAGTGGTTTTATGTTCTTAACATGCGTTTAAATGTACTTTTTAAATTGAAAGAAGCTGGTATGGATGTAGAAAATGATATTTTAAACCTTAAAACTGAAATAAAACATGCCATAGAAAAGAAAGGGAAACAAATCATTTTTAACTCACATGTGCAGCACCTGGAGGAGGGCGAGAAATGTTCCCGTTTCTTTTTTAAAAAAGTGATGAATAGGAGGGATATCATCCAAAACCTTGAGGGTGAATCCACTCCAAAAGGCATGTTAGATGCAGTTTTTAACTTCTACCAGCTTCTTTTTAATAAGAAAGATCTTAATCCATCCTTTTTAGAACATGTTCTTAATTCCCTTGATTTTAAGCTAGATGTTTTAGACCAGGAGGTTTTATCCCGTGATCTTAACTTAGATGAACTTTTATTTGTTTTTAAAAGTTTTTCTAGTGGGAAGGCCCCTGGGGAAGATGGTTTACCCATCGAATTTTATTTAGCTTTTTGGGATATTTTAAAGGATGATATGGTTTTATTGTATAAAGAAACTTTTATTGTTAATGAACTTCCCCCTTCCTGGAGGAGGGGGATTGTATCATTACTTTTTAAAAAGGGTGAAAAGGATATGCTAAAAAATTGGCGCCCCATCACACTTTTAAATGTTGATTATAAAGTTTTAGCCAAGTTATTAGCTGTCCGTTTTAAACCTTTTATTCATAAATTAATTCACCCAAATCAGGTTTGTGGGGTACCTGGAAGGTCTATAGCTGAATCCCTAAATATTTTAAGAGATGTTTTATGGTATTTTAAGGATAGAAATCAAACTGTAGCAATTTTATCCTTAGACTTTGAAAAAGCCTTTGATAGGGTCTCCCATGAATACCTGTTTTTAGTTCTTAAAAAGATGGCAGTGCCTGAAACGATTTTAAGCCGAATCATGCTTTTATACCGATCCTGTTTTAGTCAAGTCTCTGTTAATGGCTTTTTAACCAGCGGTGTTCCTCTTTTATCAGGTGTCAAACAGGGCTGCCCCCTGTCCCCACTCCTTTTTATTTGCGCAATCGAACCACTGATGGCCCTCCTCAGAAAAGACCGGGTAGTAAGAGGCGTACCGATACCTGGTGGAGGAGGGACCCATCTAAAGGTGTTGGGGTACATGGATGATGTCACCATACTGTGCCCGGACTCTCCATCCATGAGGGGGGCATTGAGGAACACCAGCTATTTCTGCGAGGTCTCTGGTTTTAAGCTAAACACAGATAAATGTGACTGTTTTTATATTGGCTCCTGGGATTCATCCATCACCCCAGGAGTCACAATGCAACAGGATCAAATTAAAGTTTTAGGTATTGTTTTTAACCAGGTCAATGATGGGAGCCCTAACTGGGATTCAGCTATAGCTAAGATGGAGAAGAAGATTTTAATGTGGAATCTTAGAAACCTTACCATGGAGGGGAAGATTTTAATAATAAAGATGGTTTTACTCCCTATTATGCTATACATTGCCATGGTATTTCCTCCATCTATTTTATACATTAAAAAAGTAACTAGAATTGTTTTTACTTTTTTATGGGGTTCAAAAATGGAGAAATTAAAGCGTGATTTTATGTACAAAAGTAAAGATAATGGCGGGAAAGATGTTCCTAACCTTTTTACTTTCTTTTACATAAAGTATTTCTGTTTCTGTTTTAAAATTATTAAATCCGATGGCATTTTTAGCTGCTTTTTAAGGTACGCTGCGGGCATGGTTTTTAAAAGATGGTTGCGCATCCCTCTGAACGCTCCGGTGCTTCTGTGTCCCCCAAAACATTATGTGGTGTTGGAAAAGACAGTCAGGCTCCTAGGTCTCCAAGATTTGGAGCCTGACATACTGGGGGACCAGAGAAAGGTATCAAAGGTCCTCAGGCGGAGTGAGGTTACCCTGGCAGTGTCCAATTTCACACAGGCAAGATCCAAAAAGGTATGGCGGAACGTGTACGGGAAGTTTCTGGCGAATGTACACAGGGATCTTGCCTGGGCAATCGTCCACCAGTGCCTCCCTACTCGTGAGTTTCAGCACAGGCGAGGACTGGTGGCGAGAGCCAAGTGCCCGAGAGATGGCTGCGGAGTGGACGAAACGGTGCTGCACATATTTTGGAACTGCCCTTTTGCACGGGAGCTTTGGAGGAAGGTAGGCCCACTTTTGAAGTGGGCCTGCGGCCTAAAAGATTTTAATCACGAATGTGTCTTTTACGGTCTTTTTAACTGCCCCAATTTTAAACAGCAGATGATCTGCTGGATGATTATTAATTGTTTTAAAAATGCCATCTGGAAAGTTAGGAACATCTTACTTTTTAAACATGATTTTATTGATGTTAAAAACTGTATAAAGCTGGCCCTGAGTGAGATGTACATCTATTACCTAAGAGACAAGAAACAGTTGGGGGCCAGCGAGGCAGCATCCATGTGGTGTCTGCCTCTATGGAACGAAATAACAGTATAATCAGTTTTTATGACATTTGTATAATGTTTTATCCTGCCATTTTTATTTTTTCTCCTTTTATTACTGGTTTTATTATTTGTATTTTAAAACTTTTGTGAACCTTTTATTATTTTGCATTTTAAATTTTGTATGGTTTCTTATTTATTCAATAAAATTTTGTTGAAACCTTATCTGTTCTTATCAGTTTAATATCTGATACGTCCCCTATCTGGGGACCATATATTAAATGGATTTTTGAGAACGGGGGCCGATTTCGAAGCTTGCTTCCGTCGCCCTATGCATTGACCCGATATGGCAGTATCTTCGGGTACAGTGCACCACCCCCTTACAGGGTTAAAAAGAAAGATTCCTACTTTCATTGCTACCTGCTTGCTGGCTAGCCAGCTAGCCAGCCCTGTGGGCCTTGCTGCTGCTGCTGCAGCCAAAAAACAAAAGGTGGTGCTGCTGCTGCTTCTGCTGCTTCTGCTTCTGCTTGTGTCTGGCCGCTGTTGGAGCGTCCAGGCACAGGACTTCTGCTGCTGCTGACTAAATGGCCTCCTTAATTGGATCATTTGAGTAGCCAGCACACCTGTGCAGGTAGGGCATGACATGATAGGCAGCTGCCTTGATAGCGGGTGGGTGCTGAATGTTCCTAATTGACAAAATAAGATTAATGCTTATGAAGAAATATAAAATCTCATCCCTTCCCCAATATCGCGCCACACCCCTACCCCTTAATTCCCTGGTTGAACTTGATGGACATATGTCTTTTTTCGACCGTACTAACTATGTAACTATGTAACATAACATGGGGGGGGGTCTCCTGGCTGTTCACACAGGTGTGTCATTGCTGTACATTGACCATGCATTGCTTCTGTGGTATTGCAAAGGCAAAGACAAATGCTTCCAGCCATCCATTGCACTAATGGATTGGTCATCAGCTGGCTGTCTATGTCCCGCATCAATATAGACCAAAGTACAGAGGGTTAGGCTATGCTATTGTGCACCTACCTGATGCATCAGAAGGTGCGAGGCCCTTGCTAAATTCTGTGCACAGACTTTGAGATCTATACTTTAGACTGTATCTAAACCTGCTCCAACATGGACTGACATTCTGGCCTACTTTCAGCCGATGCGACTTGTCTGTCGCTGAACAGTCGCTTTTTATGTATTCAGCACCTATGTATAATGTTGTAAAAATGCTCTAGAAGCTAAAGTCGCAGAAATGTCACACATATTTGGCCTGCAACTTTCTGTGCGACAAATTCAGACAGGAAAAATCAGTATAAATCCTTAGAAAATTATCCCCCAGTGTCTCCATCTGCTGGCGGTATTGAATAAGCATTGCTGCACTGATGGGGTATGCATTAGACGAAAAAAAAGAAGAAAAAGAAGAATAATACGCCCAGAAAAGAGGCGAAAAGGAGAAAAACGTAAAAAAACGTGAAAAAAAAGTAAGAGGAAGAGAAGGGAAAAAAAGGTGGAAATGGGTTTAAAAGTGATTTCGGCGGAGAAATATATATATATATATATATATATATATATATATATATATATATATATATATATATATACGCGCACACACACACATATATATAAACGTATTCTCCGTTGAGATATTGCAGCCGCTGCTGTGTCCAGGCCCAGGAGCCTTAGCACTGTGCTGTGATGTCACTCAATACCACTGACATCACTAGGTGTAAACAACATCTCTCCTTTGCTGTGTATGTGACTATGGAGCTGTTTGGTGATGTCGTCTATTATGGCCTTCATAGAAGCAACAGGAGATTGTTGCATCCATCTAGAACCCTCAGAACTACAGTGCTATGATGTCACTCACTTCCACAGGCCTTGCAGAGTGTAAACAACAACAACCCAGCTTTGTTGTGTATGTAACCATAGGGATTTGTGATGTCACCTAGAACCTTCACAGCAGCGACAGCTTTATGAGGAGCATCAGCACTGCTCTGCCTGAGCAGAACCATCACCGCCATAGGTTGTCAAATAACCCGGATTTAACCCACACAGGTAAGTCCAATGGGGTGCAGGCATGTCCTCTATGCTTACAGCTTCCCGTGGGTGTTGGTTTGATACCGTTTGGGGACAGCCAAGGAGGCATCTGCAGGCAACAAAGGTAGGTGTGTGCTTGTGTGTGTGTTTCCTATGCAGATCCTAAGCCCAGTGTCACATGCAAGTAGGAGGAGTAAGAAGGGTTCCTGGCAAATCCGGGTTATGGATTGCATTTAAAAAGGCCCCGTGGGAGTGCAATGGGCCCCTGTCTTGCTGCTTAGCAATAATGGTATGGGTTTAGGTTCTGCTGTGTGTACTGGTGGTTGACTGCCCCCCAGCCCAGAGTGTGCATGGAAAATTGTCTGGCAGCCTCCCTGACAGCAAGCAGTGATAGTGCCCATGAAGGGGACCTTGTTGGGCCCGCCCCTTTCACGGTTATCGCTTCTCGGCCTTTTGGCTAAGATCAAGTGTAGTATCTGTTCTTATCAGTTTAATATCTGATACGTCCCCTATCTGGGGACCATATATTAAATGGATTTTTGAGAACGGGGGCCGATTTCGAAGCTTGCTTCCGTCGCCCTATGCATTGACCCGATATGGCAGTATCTTCGGGTACAGTGCACCACCCCCTTACAGGGTTAAAAAGAAAGATTCCTACTTTCATTGCTACCTGCTTGCTGGCTAGCCAGCTAGCCAGCCCTGTGGGCCTTGCTGCTGCTGCTGCTGCAGCCAAAAAACAAAAGGTGGTGCTGCTGCTGCTTCTGCTGCTTCTGCTTCTGCTTGTGTCTGGCCGCTGTTGGAGCGTCCAGGCACAGGACTTCTGCTGCTGCTGACTAAATGGCCTCCTTAATTGGATCATTTGAGTAGCCAGCACACCTGTGCAGGTAGGGCATGACATGATAGGCAGCTGCCTTGATAGCGGGTGGGTGCTGAATGTTCCTAATTGACAAAATAAGATTAATGCTTATGAAGAAATATAAAATCTCATCCCTTCCCCAATATCGCGCCACACCCCTACCCCTTAATTCCCTGGTTGAACTTGATGGACATATGTCTTTTTTCGACCGTACTAACTATGTAACTATGTAACATAACATGGGGGGGGTCTCCTGGCTGTTCACACAGGTGTGTCATTGCTGTACATTGACCATGCATTGCTTCTGTGGTATTGCAAAGGCAAAGACAAATGCTTCCAGCCATCCATTGCACTAATGGATTGGTCATCAGCTGGCTGTCTATGTCCCGCATCAATATAGACCAAAGTACAGAGGGTTAGGCTATGCTATTGTGCACCTACCTGATGCATCAGAAGGTGCGAGGCCCTTGCTAAATTCTGTGCACAGACTTTGAGATCTATACTTTAGACTGTATCTAAACCTGCTCCAACATGGACTGACATTCTGGCCTACTTTCAGCCGATGCGACTTGTCTGTCGCTGAACAGTCGCTTTTTATGTATTCAGCACCTATGTATAATGTTGTAAAAATGCTCTAGAAGCAGTATAAATCCTTAGATCAGTATAAATCCTTAGAAAATTATCCCCCAGTGTCTCCATCTGCTGGCGGTATTGAATAAGCATTGCTGCACTGATGGGGTATGCATTAGACGAAAAAAAAGAAGAAAAAGAAGAATAATACGCCCAGAAAAGAGGCGAAAAGGAGAAAAACGTAAAAAAACGTGAAAAAAAAGTAAGAGGAAGAGAAGGGAAAAAAAGGTGGAAATGGGTTTAAAAGTGATTTCGGCGGAGAAATATATATATATATATATATATATATATACGCGCACACACACACATATATATAAACGTATTCTCCGTTGAGATATTGCAGCCGCTGCTGTGTCCAGGCCCAGGAGCCTTAGCACTGTGCTGTGATGTCACTCAATACCACTGACATCACTAGGTGTAAACAACATCTCTCCTTTGCTGTGTATGTGACTATGGAGCTGTTTGGTGATGTCGTCTATTATGGCCTTCATAGAAGCAACAGGAGATTGTTGCATCCATCTAGAACCCTCAGAACTACAGTGCTATGATGTCACTCACTTCCACAGGCCTTGCAGAGTGTAAACAACAACAACCCAGCTTTGTTGTGTATGTAACCATAGGGATTTGTGATGTCACCTAGAACCTTCACAGCAGCGACAGCTTTATGAGGAGCATCAGCACTGCTCTGCCTGAGCAGAACCATCACCGCCATAGGTTGTCAAATAACCCGGATTTAACCCACACAGGTAAGTCCAATGGGGTGCAGGCATGTCCTCTATGCTTACAGCTTCCCGTGGGTGTTGGTTTGATACCGTTTGGGGACAGCCAAGGAGGCATCTGCAGGCAACAAAGGTAGGTGTGTGCTTGTGTGTGTGTTTCCTATGCAGATCCTAAGCCCAGTGTCACATGCAAGTAGGAGGAGTAAGAAGGGTTCCTGGCAAATCCGGGTTATGGATTGCATTTAAAAAGGCCCCGTGGGAGTGCAATGGGCCCCTGTCTTGCTGCTTAGCAATAATGGTATGGGTTTAGGTTCTGCTGTGTGTACTGGTGGTTGACTGCCCCCCAGCCCAGAGTGTGCATGGAAAATTGTCTGGCAGCCTCCCTGACAGCAAGCAGTGATAGTGCCCATGAAGGGGACCTTGTTGGGCCCGCCCCTTTCACGGTTATCGCTTCTCGGCCTTTTGGCTAAGATCAAGTGTAGTATCTGTTCTTATCAGTTTAATATCTGATACGTCCCCTATCTGGGGACCATATATTAAATGGATTTTTGAGAACGGGGGCCGATTTCGAAGCTTGCTTCCGTCGCCCTATGCATTGACCCGATATGGCAGTATCTTCGGGTACAGTGCACCACCCCCTTACAGGGTTAAAAAGAAAGATTCCTACTTTCATTGCTACCTGCTTGCTGGCTAGCCAGCTAGCCAGCCCTGTGGGCCTTGCTGCTGCTGCTGCAGCCAAAAAACAAAAGGTGGTGCTGCTGCTGCTTCTGCTGCTTCTGCTTCTGCTTGTGTCTGGCCGCTGTTGGAGCGTCCAGGCACAGGACTTCTGCTGCTGCTGACTAAATGGCCTCCTTAATTGGATCATTTGAGTAGCCAGCACACCTGTGCAGGTAGGGCATGACATGATAGGCAGCTGCCTTGATAGCGGGTGGGTGCTGAATGTTCCTAATTGACAAAATAAGATTAATGCTTATGAAGAAATATAAAATCTCATCCCTTCCCCAATATCGCGCCACACCCCTACCCCTTAATTCCCTGGTTGAACTTGATGGACATATGTCTTTTTTCGACCGTACTAACTATGTAACTATGTAACATAACATGGGGGGGGTCTCCTGGCTGTTCACACAGGTGTGTCATTGCTGTACATTGACCATGCATTGCTTCTGTGGTATTGCAAAGGCAAAGACAAATGCTTCCAGCCATCCATTGCACTAATGGATTGGTCATCAGCTGGCTGTCTATGTCCCGCATCAATATAGACCAAAGTACAGAGGGTTAGGCTATGCTATTGTGCACCTACCTGATGCATCAGAAGGTGCGAGGCCCTTGCTAAATTCTGTGCACAGACTTTGAGATCTATACTTTAGACTGTATCTAAACCTGCTCCAACATGGACTGACATTCTGGCCTACTTTCAGCCGATGCGACTTGTCTGTCGCTGAACAGTCGCTTTTTATGTATTCAGCACCTATGTATAATGTTGTAAAAATGCTCTAGAAGCTAAAGTCGCAGAAATGTCACACATATTTGGCCTGCAACTTTCTGTGCGACAAATTCAGACAGGAAAAATCAGTATAAATCCTTAGAAAATTATCCCCCAGTGTCTCCATCTGCTGGCGGTATTGAATAAGCATTGCTGCACTGATGGGGTATGCATTAGACGAAAAAAAAGAAGAAAAAGAAGAATAATACGCCCAGAAAAGAGGCGAAAAGGAGAAAAACGTAAAAAAACGTGAAAAAAAAGTAAGAGGAAGAGAAGGGAAAAAAAGGTGGAAATGGGTTTAAAAGTGATTTCGGCGGAGAAATATATATATATATATATATATATATATATATATATATATACGCGCACACACACACATATATATAAACGTATTCTCCGTTGAGATATTGCAGCCGCTGCTGTGTCCAGGCCCAGGAGCCTTAGCACTGTGCTGTGATGTCACTCAATACCACTGACATCACTAGGTGTAAACAACATCTCTCCTTTGCTGTGTATGTGACTATGGAGCTGTTTGGTGATGTCGTCTATTATGGCCTTCATAGAAGCAACAGGAGATTGTTGCATCCATCTAGAACCCTCAGAACTACAGTGCTATGATGTCACTCACTTCCACAGGCCTTGCAGAGTGTAAACAACAACAACCCAGCTTTGTTGTGTATGTAACCATAGGGATTTGTGATGTCACCTAGAACCTTCACAGCAGCGACAGCTTTATGAGGAGCATCAGCACTGCTCTGCCTGAGCAGAACCATCACCGCCATAGGTTGTCAAATAACCCGGATTTAACCCACACAGGTAAGTCCAATGGGGTGCAGGCATGTCCTCTATGCTTACAGCTTCCCGTGGGTGTTGGTTTGATACCGTTTGGGGACAGCCAAGGAGGCATCTGCAGGCAACAAAGGTAGGTGTGTGCTTGTGTGTGTGTTTCCTATGCAGATCCTAAGCCCAGTGTCACATGCAAGTAGGAGGAGTAAGAAGGGTTCCTGGCAAATCCGGGTTATGGATTGCATTTAAAAAGGCCCCGTGGGAGTGCAATGGGCCCCTGTCTTGCTGCTTAGCAATAATGGTATGGGTTTAGGTTCTGCTGTGTGTACTGGTGGTTGACTGCCCCCCAGCCCAGAGTGTGCATGGAAAATTGTCTGGCAGCCTCCCTGACAGCAAGCAGTGATAGTGCCCATGAAGGGGACCTTGTTGGGCCCGCCCCTTTCACGGTTATCGCTTCTCGGCCTTTTGGCTAAGATCAAGTGTAGTATCTGTTCTTATCAGTTTAATATCTGATACGTCCCCTATCTGGGGACCATATATTAAATGGATTTTTGAGAACGGGGGCCGATTTCGAAGCTTGCTTCCGTCGCCCTATGCATTGACCCGATATGGCAGTATCTTCGGGTACAGTGCACCACCCCCTTACAGGGTTAAAAAGAAAGATTCCTACTTTCATTGCTACCTGCTTGCTGGCTAGCCAGCTAGCCAGCCCTGTGGGCCTTGCTGCTGCTGCTGCAGCCAAAAAACAAAAGGTGGTGCTGCTGCTGCTTCTGCTGCTTCTGCTTCTGCTTGTGTCTGGCCGCTGTTGGAGCGTCCAGGCACAGGACTTCTGCTGCTGCTGACTAAATGGCCTCCTTAATTGGATCATTTGAGTAGCCAGCACACCTGTGCAGGTAGGGCATGACATGATAGGCAGCTGCCTTGATAGCGGGTGGGTGCTGAATGTTCCTAATTGACAAAATAAGATTAATGCTTATGAAGAAATATAAAATCTCATCCCTTCCCCAATATCGCGCCACACCCCTACCCCTTAATTCCCTGGTTGAACTTGATGGACATATGTCTTTTTTCGACCGTACTAACTATGTAACTATGTAACATAACATGGGGGGGGTCTCCTGGCTGTTCACACAGGTGTGTCATTGCTGTACATTGACCATGCATTGCTTCTGTGGTATTGCAAAGGCAAAGACAAATGCTTCCAGCCATCCATTGCACTAATGGATTGGTCATCAGCTGGCTGTCTATGTCCCGCATCAATATAGACCAAAGTACAGAGGGTTAGGCTATGCTATTGTGCACCTACCTGATGCATCAGAAGGTGCGAGGCCCTTGCTAAATTCTGTGCACAGACTTTGAGATCTATACTTTAGACTGTATCTAAACCTGCTCCAACATGGACTGACATTCTGGCCTACTTTCAGCCGATGCGACTTGTCTGTCGCTGAACAGTCGCTTTTTATGTATTCAGCACCTATGTATAATGTTGTAAAAATGCTCTAGAAGCTAAAGTCGCAGAAATGTCACACATATTTGGCCTGCAACTTTCTGTGCGACAAATTCAGACAGGAAAAATCAGTATAAATCCTTAGAAAATTATCCCCCAGTGTCTCCATCTGCTGGCGGTATTGAATAAGCATTGCTGCACTGATGGGGTATGCATTAGACGAAAAAAAAGAAGAAAAAGAAGAATAATACGCCCAGAAAAGAGGCGAAAAGGAGAAAAACGTAAAAAAACGTGAAAAAAAAGTAAGAGGAAGAGAAGGGAAAAAAAGGTGGAAATGGGTTTAAAAGTGATTTCGGCGGAGAAATATATATATATATATATATATATATATATATATATATATATACGCGCACACACACACATATATATAAACGTATTCTCCGTTGAGATATTGCAGCCGCTGCTGTGTCCAGGCCCAGGAGCCTTAGCACTGTGCTGTGATGTCACTCAATACCACTGACATCACTAGGTGTAAACAACATCTCTCCTTTGCTGTGTATGTGACTATGGAGCTGTTTGGTGATGTCGTCTATTATGGCCTTCATAGAAGCAACAGGAGATTGTTGCATCCATCTAGAACCCTCAGAACTACAGTGCTATGATGTCACTCACTTCCACAGGCCTTGCAGAGTGTAAACAACAACAACCCAGCTTTGTTGTGTATGTAACCATAGGGATTTGTGATGTCACCTAGAACCTTCACAGCAGCGACAGCTTTATGAGGAGCATCAGCACTGCTCTGCCTGAGCAGAACCATCACCGCCATAGGTTGTCAAATAACCCGGATTTAACCCACACAGGTAAGTCCAATGGGGTGCAGGCATGTCCTCTATGCTTACAGCTTCCCGTGGGTGTTGGTTTGATACCGTTTGGGGACAGCCAAGGAGGCATCTGCAGGCAACAAAGGTAGGTGTGTGCTTGTGTGTGTGTTTCCTATGCAGATCCTAAGCCCAGTGTCACATGCAAGTAGGAGGAGTAAGAAGGGTTCCTGGCAAATCCGGGTTATGGATTGCATTTAAAAAGGCCCCGTGGGAGTGCAATGGGCCCCTGTCTTGCTGCTTAGCAATAATGGTATGGGTTTAGGTTCTGCTGTGTGTACTGGTGGTTGACTGCCCCCCAGCCCAGAGTGTGCATGGAAAATTGTCTGGCAGCCTCCCTGACAGCAAGCAGTGATAGTGCCCATGAAGGGGACCTTGTTGGGCCCGCCCCTTTCACGGTTATCGCTTCTCGGCCTTTTGGCTAAGATCAAGTGTAGTATCTGTTCTTATCAGTTTAATATCTGATACGTCCCCTATCTGGGGACCATATATTAAATGGATTTTTGAGAACGGGGGCCGATTTCGAAGCTTGCTTCCGTCGCCCTATGCATTGACCCGATATGGCAGTATCTTCGGGTACAGTGCACCACCCCCTTACAGGGTTAAAAAGAAAGATTCCTACTTTCATTGCTACCTGCTTGCTGGCTAGCCAGCTAGCCAGCCCTGTGGGCCTTGCTGCTGCTGCTGCAGCCAAAAAACAAAAGGTGGTGCTGCTGCTGCTTCTGCTGCTTCTGCTTCTGCTTGTGTCTGGCCGCTGTTGGAGCGTCCAGGCACAGGACTTCTGCTGCTGCTGACTAAATGGCCTCCTTAATTGGATCATTTGAGTAGCCAGCACACCTGTGCAGGTAGGGCATGACATGATAGGCAGCTGCCTTGATAGCGGGTGGGTGCTGAATGTTCCTAATTGACAAAATAAGATTAATGCTTATGAAGAAATATAAAATCTCATCCCTTCCCCAATATCGCGCCACACCCCTACCCCTTAATTCCCTGGTTGAACTTGATGGACATATGTCTTTTTTCGACCGTACTAACTATGTAACTATGTAACATAACATGGGGGGGGTCTCCTGGCTGTTCACACAGGTGTGTCATTGCTGTACATTGACCATGCATTGCTTCTGTGGTATTGCAAAGGCAAAGACAAATGCTTCCAGCCATCCATTGCACTAATGGATTGGTCATCAGCTGGCTGTCTATGTCCCGCATCAATATAGACCAAAGTACAGAGGGTTAGGCTATGCTATTGTGCACCTACCTGATGCATCAGAAGGTGCGAGGCCCTTGCTAAATTCTGTGCACAGACTTTGAGATCTATACTTTAGACTGTATCTAAACCTGCTCCAACATGGACTGACATTCTGGCCTACTTTCAGCCGATGCGACTTGTCTGTCGCTGAACAGTCGCTTTTTATGTATTCAGCACCTATGTATAATGTTGTAAAAATGCTCTAGAAGCTAAAGTCGCAGAAATGTCACACATATTTGGCCTGCAACTTTCTGTGCGACAAATTCAGACAGGAAAAATCAGTATAAATCCTTAGAAAATTATCCCCCAGTGTCTCCATCTGCTGGCGGTATTGAATAAGCATTGCTGCACTGATGGGGTATGCATTAGACGAAAAAAAAGAAGAAAAAGAAGAATAATACGCCCAGAAAAGAGGCGAAAAGGAGAAAAACGTAAAAAAACGTGAAAAAAAAGTAAGAGGAAGAGAAGGGAAAAAAAGGTGGAAATGGGTTTAAAAGTGATTTCGGCGGAGAAATATATATATATATATATATATATATATATATATATATATATATATACGCGCACACACACACATATATATAAACGTATTCTCCGTTGAGATATTGCAGCCGCTGCTGTGTCCAGGCCCAGGAGCCTTAGCACTGTGCTGTGATGTCACTCAATACCACTGACATCACTAGGTGTAAACAACATCTCTCCTTTGCTGTGTATGTGACTATGGAGCTGTTTGGTGATGTCGTCTATTATGGCCTTCATAGAAGCAACAGGAGATTGTTGCATCCATCTAGAACCCTCAGAACTACAGTGCTATGATGTCACTCACTTCCACAGGCCTTGCAGAGTGTAAACAACAACAACCCAGCTTTGTTGTGTATGTAACCATAGGGATTTGTGATGTCACCTAGAACCTTCACAGCAGCGACAGCTTTATGAGGAGCATCAGCACTGCTCTGCCTGAGCAGAACCATCACCGCCATAGGTTGTCAAATAACCCGGATTTAACCCACACAGGTAAGTCCAATGGGGTGCAGGCATGTCCTCTATGCTTACAGCTTCCCGTGGGTGTTGGTTTGATACCGTTTGGGGACAGCCAAGGAGGCATCTGCAGGCAACAAAGGTAGGTGTGTGCTTGTGTGTGTGTTTCCTATGCAGATCCTAAGCCCAGTGTCACATGCAAGTAGGAGGAGTAAGAAGGGTTCCTGGCAAATCCGGGTTATGGATTGCATTTAAAAAGGCCCCGTGGGAGTGCAATGGGCCCCTGTCTTGCTGCTTAGCAATAATGGTATGGGTTTAGGTTCTGCTGTGTGTACTGGTGGTTGACTGCCCCCCAGCCCAGAGTGTGCATGGAAAATTGTCTGGCAGCCTCCCTGACAGCAAGCAGTGATAGTGCCCATGAAGGGGACCTTGTTGGGCCCGCCCCTTTCACGGTTATCGCTTCTCGGCCTTTTGGCTAAGATCAAGTGTAGTATCTGTTCTTATCAGTTTAATATCTGATACGTCCCCTATCTGGGGACCATATATTAAATGGATTTTTGAGAACGGGGGCCGATTTCGAAGCTTGCTTCCGTCGCCCTATGCATTGACCCGATATGGCAGTATCTTCGGGTACAGTGCACCACCCCCTTACAGGGTTAAAAAGAAAGATTCCTACTTTCATTGCTACCTGCTTGCTGGCTAGCCAGCTAGCCAGCCCTGTGGGCCTTGCTGCTGCTGCTGCAGCCAAAAAACAAAAGGTGGTGCTGCTGCTGCTTCTGCTGCTTCTGCTTCTGCTTGTGTCTGGCCGCTGTTGGAGCGTCCAGGCACAGGACTTCTGCTGCTGCTGACTAAATGGCCTCCTTAATTGGATCATTTGAGTAGCCAGCACACCTGTGCAGGTAGGGCATGACATGATAGGCAGCTGCCTTGATAGCGGGTGGGTGCTGAATGTTCCTAATTGACAAAATAAGATTAATGCTTATGAAGAAATATAAAATCTCATCCCTTCCCCAATATCGCGCCACACCCCTACCCCTTAATTCCCTGGTTGAACTTGATGGACATATGTCTTTTTTCGACCGTACTAACTATGTAACTATGTAACATAACATGGGGGGGGTCTCCTGGCTGTTCACACAGGTGTGTCATTGCTGTACATTGACCATGCATTGCTTCTGTGGTATTGCAAAGGCAAAGACAAATGCTTCCAGCCATCCATTGCACTAATGGATTGGTCATCAGCTGGCTGTCTATGTCCCGCATCAATATAGACCAAAGTACAGAGGGTTAGGCTATGCTATTGTGCACCTACCTGATGCATCAGAAGGTGCGAGGCCCTTGCTAAATTCTGTGCACAGACTTTGAGATCTATACTTTAGACTGTATCTAAACCTGCTCCAACATGGACTGACATTCTGGCCTACTTTCAGCCGATGCGACTTGTCTGTCGCTGAACAGTCGCTTTTTATGTATTCAGCACCTATGTATAATGTTGTAAAAATGCTCTAGAAGCTAAAGTCGCAGAAATGTCACACATATTTGGCCTGCAACTTTCTGTGCGACAAATTCAGACAGGAAAAATCAGTATAAATCCTTAGAAAATTATCCCCCAGTGTCTCCATCTGCTGGCGGTATTGAATAAGCATTGCTGCACTGATGGGGTATGCATTAGACGAAAAAAAAGAAGAAAAAGAAGAATAATACGCCCAGAAAAGAGGCGAAAAGGAGAAAAACGTAAAAAAACGTGAAAAAAAAGTAAGAGGAAGAGAAGGGAAAAAAAGGTGGAAATGGGTTTAAAAGTGATTTCGGCGGAGAAATATATATATATATATATATATATATATATATATATACGCGCACACACACACATATATATAAACGTATTCTCCGTTGAGATATTGCAGCCGCTGCTGTGTCCAGGCCCAGGAGCCTTAGCACTGTGCTGTGATGTCACTCAATACCACTGACATCACTAGGTGTAAACAACATCTCTCCTTTGCTGTGTATGTGACTATGGAGCTGTTTGGTGATGTCGTCTATTATGGCCTTCATAGAAGCAACAGGAGATTGTTGCATCCATCTAGAACCCTCAGAACTACAGTGCTATGATGTCACTCACTTCCACAGGCCTTGCAGAGTGTAAACAACAACAACCCAGCTTTGTTGTGTATGTAACCATAGGGATTTGTGATGTCACCTAGAACCTTCACAGCAGCGACAGCTTTATGAGGAGCATCAGCACTGCTCTGCCTGAGCAGAACCATCACCGCCATAGGTTGTCAAATAACCCGGATTTAACCCACACAGGTAAGTCCAATGGGGTGCAGGCATGTCCTCTATGCTTACAGCTTCCCGTGGGTGTTGGTTTGATACCGTTTGGGGACAGCCAAGGAGGCATCTGCAGGCAACAAAGGTAGGTGTGTGCTTGTGTGTGTGTTTCCTATGCAGATCCTAAGCCCAGTGTCACATGCAAGTAGGAGGAGTAAGAAGGGTTCCTGGCAAATCCGGGTTATGGATTGCATTTAAAAAGGCCCCGTGGGAGTGCAATGGGCCCCTGTCTTGCTGCTTAGCAATAATGGTATGGGTTTAGGTTCTGCTGTGTGTACTGGTGGTTGACTGCCCCCCAGCCCAGAGTGTGCATGGAAAATTGTCTGGCAGCCTCCCTGACAGCAAGCAGTGATAGTGCCCATGAAGGGGACCTTGTTGGGCCCGCCCCTTTCACGGTTATCGCTTCTCGGCCTTTTGGCTAAGATCAAGTGTAGTATCTGTTCTTATCAGTTTAATATCTGATACGTCCCCTATCTGGGGACCATATATTAAATGGATTTTTGAGAACGGGGGCCGATTTCGAAGCTTGCTTCCGTCGCCCTATGCATTGACCCGATATGGCAGTATCTTCGGGTACAGTGCACCACCCCCTTACAGGGTTAAAAAGAAAGATTCCTACTTTCATTGCTACCTGCTTGCTGGCTAGCCAGCTAGCCAGCCCTGTGGGCCTTGCTGCTGCTGCTGCAGCCAAAAAACAAAAGGTGGTGCTGCTGCTGCTTCTGCTGCTTCTGCTTCTGCTTGTGTCTGGCCGCTGTTGGAGCGTCCAGGCACAGGACTTCTGCTGCTGCTGACTAAATGGCCTCCTTAATTGGATCATTTGAGTAGCCAGCACACCTGTGCAGGTAGGGCATGACATGATAGGCAGCTGCCTTGATAGCGGGTGGGTGCTGAATGTTCCTAATTGACAAAATAAGATTAATGCTTATGAAGAAATATAAAATCTCATCCCTTCCCCAATATCGCGCCACACCCCTACCCCTTAATTCCCTGGTTGAACTTGATGGACATATGTCTTTTTTCGACCGTACTAACTATGTAACTATGTAACATAACATGGGGGGGGTCTCCTGGCTGTTCACACAGGTGTGTCATTGCTGTACATTGACCATGCATTGCTTCTGTGGTATTGCAAAGGCAAAGACAAATGCTTCCAGCCATCCATTGCACTAATGGATTGGTCATCAGCTGGCTGTCTATGTCCCGCATCAATATAGACCAAAGTACAGAGGGTTAGGCTATGCTATTGTGCACCTACCTGATGCATCAGAAGGTGCGAGGCCCTTGCTAAATTCTGTGCACAGACTTTGAGATCTATACTTTAGACTGTATCTAAACCTGCTCCAACATGGACTGACATTCTGGCCTACTTTCAGCCGATGCGACTTGTCTGTCGCTGAACAGTCGCTTTTTATGTATTCAGCACCTATGTATAATGTTGTAAAAATGCTCTAGAAGCTAAAGTCGCAGAAATGTCACACATATTTGGCCTGCAACTTTCTGTGCGACAAATTCAGACAGGAAAAATCAGTATAAATCCTTAGAAAATTATCCCCCAGTGTCTCCATCTGCTGGCGGTATTGAATAAGCATTGCTGCACTGATGGGGTATGCATTAGACGAAAAAAAAGAAGAAAAAGAAGAATAATACGCCCAGAAAAGAGGCGAAAAGGAGAAAAACGTAAAAAAACGTGAAAAAAAAGTAAGAGGAAGAGAAGGGAAAAAAAGGTGGAAATGGGTTTAAAAGTGATTTCGGCGGAGAAATATATATATATATATATATATATATATATATATACGCGCACACACACACATATATATAAACGTATTCTCCGTTGAGATATTGCAGCCGCTGCTGTGTCCAGGCCCAGGAGCCTTAGCACTGTGCTGTGATGTCACTCAATACCACTGACATCACTAGGTGTAAACAACATCTCTCCTTTGCTGTGTATGTGACTATGGAGCTGTTTGGTGATGTCGTCTATTATGGCCTTCATAGAAGCAACAGGAGATTGTTGCATCCATCTAGAACCCTCAGAACTACAGTGCTATGATGTCACTCACTTCCACAGGCCTTGCAGAGTGTAAACAACAACAACCCAGCTTTGTTGTGTATGTAACCATAGGGATTTGTGATGTCACCTAGAACCTTCACAGCAGCGACAGCTTTATGAGGAGCATCAGCACTGCTCTGCCTGAGCAGAACCATCACCGCCATAGGTTGTCAAATAACCCGGATTTAACCCACACAGGTAAGTCCAATGGGGTGCAGGCATGTCCTCTATGCTTACAGCTTCCCGTGGGTGTTGGTTTGATACCGTTTGGGGACAGCCAAGGAGGCATCTGCAGGCAACAAAGGTAGGTGTGTGCTTGTGTGTGTGTTTCCTATGCAGATCCTAAGCCCAGTGTCACATGCAAGTAGGAGGAGTAAGAAGGGTTCCTGGCAAATCCGGGTTATGGATTGCATTTAAAAAGGCCCCGTGGGAGTGCAATGGGCCCCTGTCTTGCTGCTTAGCAATAATGGTATGGGTTTAGGTTCTGCTGTGTGTACTGGTGGTTGACTGCCCCCCAGCCCAGAGTGTGCATGGAAAATTGTCTGGCAGCCTCCCTGACAGCAAGCAGTGATAGTGCCCATGAAGGGGACCTTGTTGGGCCCGCCCCTTTCACGGTTATCGCTTCTCGGCCTTTTGGCTAAGATCAAGTGTAGTATCTGTTCTTATCAGTTTAATATCTGATACGTCCCCTATCTGGGGACCATATATTAAATGGATTTTTGAGAACGGGGGCCGATTTCGAAGCTTGCTTCCGTCGCCCTATGCATTGACCCGATATGGCAGTATCTTCGGGTACAGTGCACCACCCCCTTACAGGGTTAAAAAGAAAGATTCCTACTTTCATTGCTACCTGCTTGCTGGCTAGCCAGCTAGCCAGCCCTGTGGGCCTTGCTGCTGCTGCTGCAGCCAAAAAACAAAAGGTGGTGCTGCTGCTGCTTCTGCTGCTTCTGCTTCTGCTTGTGTCTGGCCGCTGTTGGAGCGTCCAGGCACAGGACTTCTGCTGCTGCTGACTAAATGGCCTCCTTAATTGGATCATTTGAGTAGCCAGCACACCTGTGCAGGTAGGGCATGACATGATAGGCAGCTGCCTTGATAGCGGGTGGGTGCTGAATGTTCCTAATTGACAAAATAAGATTAATGCTTATGAAGAAATATAAAATCTCATCCCTTCCCCAATATCGCGCCACACCCCTACCCCTTAATTCCCTGGTTGAACTTGATGGACATATGTCTTTTTTCGACCGTACTAACTATGTAACTATGTAACATAACATGGGGGGGGGTCTCCTGGCTGTTCACACAGGTGTGTCATTGCTGTACATTGACCATGCATTGCTTCTGTGGTATTGCAAAGGCAAAGACAAATGCTTCCAGCCATCCATTGCACTAATGGATTGGTCATCAGCTGGCTGTCTATGTCCCGCATCAATATAGACCAAAGTACAGAGGGTTAGGCTATGCTATTGTGCACCTACCTGATGCATCAGAAGGTGCGAGGCCCTTGCTAAATTCTGTGCACAGACTTTGAGATCTATACTTTAGACTGTATCTAAACCTGCTCCAACATGGACTGACATTCTGGCCTACTTTCAGCCGATGCGACTTGTCTGTCGCTGAACAGTCGCTTTTTATGTATTCAGCACCTATGTATAATGTTGTAAAAATGCTCTAGAAGCTAAAGTCGCAGAAATGTCACACATATTTGGCCTGCAACTTTCTGTGCGACAAATTCAGACAGGAAAAATCAGTATAAATCCTTAGAAAATTATCCCCCAGTGTCTCCATCTGCTGGCGGTATTGAATAAGCATTGCTGCACTGATGGGGTATGCATTAGACGAAAAAAAAGAAGAAAAAGAAGAATAATACGCCCAGAAAAGAGGCGAAAAGGAGAAAAACGTAAAAAAAAACGTGAAAAAAAAGTAAGAGGAAGAGAAGGGAAAAAAAGGTGGAAATGGGTTTAAAAGTGATTTCGGCGGAGAAATATATATATATATATATATATATATATATATATATATATACGCGCACACACACACATATATATAAACGTATTCTCCGTTGAGATATTGCAGCCGCTGCTGTGTCCAGGCCCAGGAGCCTTAGCACTGTGCTGTGATGTCACTCAATACCACTGACATCACTAGGTGTAAACAACATCTCTCCTTTGCTGTGTATGTGACTATGGAGCTGTTTGGTGATGTCGTCTATTATGGCCTTCATAGAAGCAACAGGAGATTGTTGCATCCATCTAGAACCCTCAGAACTACAGTGCTATGATGTCACTCACTTCCACAGGCCTTGCAGAGTGTAAACAACAACAACCCAGCTTTGTTGTGTATGTAACCATAGGGATTTGTGATGTCACCTAGAACCTTCACAGCAGCGACAGCTTTATGAGGAGCATCAGCACTGCTCTGCCTGAGCAGAACCATCACCGCCATAGGTTGTCAAATAACCCGGATTTAACCCACACAGGTAAGTCCAATGGGGTGCAGGCATGTCCTCTATGCTTACAGCTTCCCGTGGGTGTTGGTTTGATACCTTTGGGGACAGCCAAGGAGGCATCTGCAGGCAACAAAGGTAGGTGTGTGCTTGTGTGTGTGTTTCCTATGCAGATCCTAAGCCCAGTGTCACATGCAAGTAGGAGGAGTAAGAAGGGTTCCTGGCAAATCCGGGTTATGGATTGCATTTAAAAAGGCCCCGTGGGAGTGCAATGGGCCCCTGTCTTGCTGCTTAGCAATAATGGTATGGGTTTAGGTTCTGCTGTGTGTACTGGTGGTTGACTGCCCCCCAGCCCAGAGTGTGCATGGAAAATTGTCTGGCAGCCTCCCTGACAGCAAGCAGTGATAGTGCCCATGAAGGGGACCTTGTTGGGCCCGCCCCTTTCACGGTTATCGCTTCTCGGCCTTTTGGCTAAGATCAAGTGTAGTAATACAGGAGATCTGGTCAGAAGGTACTCGGGTACCCCTCTCCTCGGCCTTGTGGGATCGCCCAGGTTTATTGCCTGGGCTTCACCCACTTGTTGCTATTGGGGAGAGGGCCTAGTCCCAGGGTAACGAGTAGCGATCGCCTCTCAAGACCTTCGGGTGGAGAGAGGTTAGAACCATGGATGATGATCCGGATCCAGGTTCTGTGCCGGCATATGCAAGGATCAAAAACACCGTGAGAGTCATTCTCACGGATGATACCAAAAGGGCGGACGATTTGAAATTCGTAGTAGAGGACGTGCTCGGAGGAGTTTTCGGAATACAGAAGGGCGAGATATTGGCAATCCAGGACTACCCGAAGCGTAAAATTTTTGATGTGACGTTCACACAAAATGGCATCCACAGAGATTTTGTTACCAGAGCTGCTGCGAGTAAAGACAAAAAGCTTCAGGGTGTCCGGATTATTGAGCACGTTCTAGACGATATTAAGCTGGTGGTAGTAAAGATGTATTCCCCTTTCGCCAACCTACACGATGTTGAGTTGTTTTTACAAGTCTATTTTAGTAAGGTTGAGTGCAGAGGAAAAATCATGAACAGCTGTGGCATCTGGACATCTAAGTGGAGATTTCAGGTTACATGCAAAAAAGATGACAGATTGCCAGGGGGAATACAACTACCACCAGCTCGTTTTAAAATAAATAATATGTGTGGCGACCTCTTTTATGCGGGGATGCCAAGCTACTGCAGGAAGTGTCACAGATATGGACACACAAAAGAAAACTGTGAAAGTACATGCAAAAAATGTGGTAGCACACAGCACGAGACAGAGAAATGCACAAGAGGAGGGAGGTGCAATTTCTGTCAACAATTCGGTCACCTTTTCTCCTCTTGTCCCCACAGACATAGGACGGAGCAGCAGTGGCAACCCTGGAGGCAGCAAGGACAGCAACCGGGACACCAGCCGAGGCAAGCAGAGCCAGTGATTACCCCCCCACAAGAGGTAAGCGGTGAGATGGAGAAGGAGAAAGACCCCCCTCAGGCAAAAGGAGGGGACCCTAAAGAGCAGAGGATGGCCAAAAAACGTGCAAGTGGTGGAAAAACTGGCCCCCAGGAGCATGCTGGGTTAAGAGAGGAGCGGACGGCGGCCGAATCCGCTCCTCAGCAACCTCTGGCTCAGGGTCCCCCTGAGAGCGATGATCCGGGTGGAGAGGTGAAGGTTAAAAGGCGGAGGGGCTCCAGAAGACTCTATTCGGAGGCGGTCCAGGGGGAGCCGATGGAAGTACCTGCGGATGCAGGGAACCCAAGTGACGTTCCTCCACAGGTCCCCATAGGGGATACCCCCCCTCCTCCCTGCCAGGAGGAGGTTTCAGGGGTGACCGTCTCTGAGGTACCAGAGACGGAACTAAGTGAACACCCGACCCCTATGGAGGGGCAAGAGGTGGAAGAACCCAATGAGTCTGGAGCCCTGATTGCCAGGATGCCCGAGAACAACTATGCCTCAATCATGATGGAGGAGGGGGGTCGGCTGAGTGATGGTGCCTCCTCTCCTGCTTCCTCTATGCGTACAGTTGAGTCAGATTTTGGGGGGTATGAGGCTTCGGAGGGGGAATCAGAGGTGTAAGACGTTTTCTTGTACATTCCCATGGCTGAGTTGTCCGGTCTGTCCTTGAACGTGAGAAGTGTGAGCGCCAGAGTAAGAAGGGTTGCCCTATTTAATTACTTGTCGGTTTTTGCTGCTTCCGTCCTTTTCCTGCAGGAATGTGACATCCCGCACAGATTAAATTATAAAGAATATGAAGATGATTGGGTGCACGGTCCATCAGTCTGGTCTGGATCAAATGAGTCCAGATCAGCAGGGGTCGCCATACTTTTTAAAGGGAACGTTTTAATTGAGAGTTTTAACGAAATTTTACCAGGCAGAATTTTATTGGTCAACGCTTTTATTAATGGTATTAAATGGCAGTTTTTAAATTTTTATGGTTCTCCTGATAAGAATGAAAGAATAAAAATGTTGGAGATTTTACCCCTTTTTATTAACAATTCTAGTCCTCTTGTTTTATCAGGTGATTTTAATTGTATTTTAAGGGGAGAACGCCGTTTTTCGAACGCAGTGAGTAGGAACTATGATAAGACGTCTTTTATGTTAAAAAACTTGATTTTAGATTTTAATCTCACTGATGTTTTTAAAAAATGTAATTTTAACGTACCAGAGGAAGACGGTGTTACCTGGAGCAATGCAAGCTGTAGCTCCAGGATAGATTTTATTTTTTGTTCTTATCAAGTACTGCCTTTTAACTGTGATCTTTTTACCAATGTTTTTTCTGACCATAAATTATTGTATTTTAAAGTTAAAAGTGATTTTAAAAGGAGAACTGGTAGGAATGCCTGGAAGTTAAACGTGTCCCTTTTAGAAGATCCGCAGGTTTTATCAGATTTTATCACCTTTTACAAGGAATGCAGACGAGTAAAAGACCCCAACACTCCCACCAGTATCTGGTGGGAAAAAATGAAACTAAAAATAAAAGAATTTTTTATCCGTGTTGGGGTTAGGAAAGCTAAAGAAAAACGTGAATTTTATAATATCCTAAATACTCGTCTGCAAACCCTGTACAAATTCAGAGCACATGGGATGGAGGTGGAGAAGGAGGTACATGATCTTAAAAAAGAAATAACTAAGTGCCTGGAGCAGAAAGGAAAAGAAATTATCTTTAGGTCTCGAATACAGCATCTTGAGGAAAACGAGACCTGCTCCAGGTATTTTTTTAAGAAAATACATGAAAATAGAAGGTTAATAGAAAACATTGAAGGAGTGAATGATGTACAGGGTATTTTAAAAAAGGTGCAAGAGTTTTATGCGGATCTTTTTAATGTAAAACACATTGATGAATGTTTTATGAATGACTCGTTAAAGGAGATCACCAATTTTTTAGATCCTGTCTCACAGTCTTTTTTATTGCAGAATATTTCAGAGCAGGAGATTTTAGAGACCGTCAAGAGTTTTAAAACAGGTAAAGTGCCTGGGCCGGATGGTATACCCATTGAATTTTATGTTACTTTTTATGGTATTTTAAAAGAAGATTTGTTCTCCCTTTTTACGGAAGTCTTTAAGTCTAAAATCCTCCCAGGCTCATGGAAGAAGGGTGATGTCTCCCTGCTATTCAAAAAGGGAGACCGGTCGGAACTCAAAAACTGGAGACCAATCACCCTTCTGAACTGCGACTATAAAATAATGGCGAAACTGTGTGCTAACCGCTTAAAGAACGTAATCCATAAAATAATTCATACAAACCAAGTCTGTGGGGTGCCTGGGAGGAGTTTATGGGAGAACCTAAACCTTTTAAAGGATGTAATTAGCGACACCAAATTAAGAAAAGGAAAGCTGGCGGTTTTATCCATAGATTTTGAAAAAGCTTTCGACAGGGTGTCACATTTTTATCTTTTTAAGGTTTTAGAGAAAATGGGTATACCTGATGGCTTTTTATTGTCTCTTAGAGCTTTTTATGATAACTGTACTAGTAAAATTTTAGTAAATGGTTTTAAGACACAGGGCGTGATTTTAAATTCCGGAGTGAAGCAGGGGTGTCCCTTGTCCCCACTACTCTTCATTTGCGCAATAGAGCCTCTTTTATGTACAATACGAAAGGATAAGCAGATCCATGGAGTCCCCCTGCCAGGAGGAGGGGGACTAGAGGCGAAGGTAGTGGGGTACATGGACGATGTTGCGGTGTTTTGCAGGGACACCCCATCGCTTCAGAAGACGCTAAAACAGATTCAATATTTTAATTGTGCCTCCGGTTTTAAAGTCAATTTTAACAAAAGTAACATTTTAAACATAGGCGGAATGCCTTTGTATGATGTGCCCGTCCCTGTGTCTGAGTCGGTGCAGATTTTAGGTGTCTCCTTTGACGAGTCTAATAATGGTTTTAATAGCTGGGACTTGGTGGCTCAAAAAATAAATAAGAAAATATGTATGTGGAACATGCGAGAACTTACAATGGAAGGGAAGGTTTTAATTACAAAAATGGTGCTTTTACCTATTTTATTGTATTTAAGTCTGGTTTTCCCACCCCCCGAAATGGTTCTAAAGAAAATAACAAAAGCTTGTTTTACTTTCTTTTGGAGTTCTAAGAGCGAAAAATTAAAGAGACAAATTGTGATAAAACCGAACTCCAGGGGCGGTAAGGATTTTCCAGATTTTAAAGCTTTCCTTTTAATAAAGTTTTTTAGCATGTGTTTTACTACTGTTTTTAAAGATAGCTACTGGTCTTATTTTGTTCGTTTTAATACTGGTTATTTTATGCGGAGGAACGGCTGGTTTTCTACAGTTTTAAGTTGCCCTTATTCTTTGAATTTACCCCCTCAATACATGATTTTAGGAAAAATTTTAAACTTATATAATTTTAAAGGTAAAAGTGTTCAGGATCTGTGCAATAGCAAAAAACTACTAAAGGAAATAAAAGAAACCAGTACCGTGACTCCCATCAAAAATTTTAACGAACAGAAGTGTATACAGATTTGGAAGATGTTGAGTATTAATTATCTTTTTAATTCACAGAAGGACCTGGCCTGGAGCTGCGCACACGAGTGTCTTCCATGCCGGGCATTCCAGCACCGAAGAGGATTATCCAACTCTGCAACCTGCCCGAGGGAGGGATGCCGACAAGAGGAGACCGTGCACCATCTAATATGGACTTGTTTTTACTCGCAGAAAATATGGACAAAGATACTCCCTCTGGTAAAAAGGATAACTGGACTAAAAGACTTAAATATTGCAGTGGTTTTTTATGGTTGCCTGGAATGCCCAACACGGACTCAAGAGACTATTGCATGGAAGATCATAAACTGTGTGAAGGCAGCTCTGTGGAAGGCCAGGAATATTTTATTGTTCAAGCATGAGGTTTTATCTGTGAAGGACATTTTATCTATCTGTTTTTATGAAATGTACCAGTACTATCTTTTAGACAAGAAGAGATTTCCGCTTTTATCTAGAAAATGGTTTTTAAAAGAATGGAATTCTATCTTGTAAAGCCACCAAGTGCCCATTTTATGTTTTAATATGTTGTAAATATGTTATTTATATGTAACTGTATTTATTGACATATTTGCACAACTTTGTTAACATTATTTAATTTTTAATAAAGTTGCCCCCGTAAGGGTAGTCAAGTAAAAAAAAAAAATCTGTTCTTATCAGTTTAATATCTGATACGTCCCCTATCTGGGGACCATATATTAAATGGATTTTTGAGAACGGGGGCCGATTTCGAAGCTTGCTTCCGTCGCCCTATGCATTGACCCGATATGGCAGTATCTTCGGGTACAGTGCACCACCCCCTTACAGGGTTAAAAAGAAAGATTCCTACTTTCATTGCTACCTGCTTGCTGGCTAGCCAGCTAGCCAGCCCTGTGGGCCTTGCTGCTGCTGCTGCAGCCAAAAAACAAAAGGTGGTGCTGCTGCTGCTTCTGCTGCTTCTGCTTCTGCTTGTGTCTGGCCGCTGTTGGAGCGTCCAGGCACAGGACTTCTGCTGCTGCTGACTAAATGGCCTCCTTAATTGGATCATTTGAGTAGCCAGCACACCTGTGCAGGTAGGGCATGACATGATAGGCAGCTGCCTTGATAGCGGGTGGGTGCTGAATGTTCCTAATTGACAAAATAAGATTAATGCTTATGAAGAAATATAAAATCTCATCCCTTCCCCAATATCGCGCCACACCCCTACCCCTTAATTCCCTGGTTGAACTTGA
Source organism: Hyla sarda (assembly GCF_029499605.1). Lineage (NCBI taxonomy): Eukaryota > Metazoa > Chordata > Amphibia > Anura > Hylidae > Hyla > Hyla sarda. Next base: position 120,511 of record NW_026608456.1, read on the forward strand.
TGGACATATGTCTTTTTTCGACCGTACTAACTATGTAACTATGTAACATAACATGGGGGGGGTCTCCTGGCTGTTCACACAGGTGTGTCATTGCTGTACATTGACCATGCATTGCTTCTGTGGTATTGCAAAGGCAAAGACAAATGCTTCCAGCCATCCATTGCACTAATGGATTGGTCATCAGCTGGCTGTCTATGTCCCGCATCAATATAGACCAAAGTACAGAGGGTTAGGCTATGCTATTGTGCACCTACCTGATGCATCAGAAGGTGCGAGGCCCTTGCTAAATTCTGTGCACAGACTTTGAGATCTATACTTTAGACTGTATCTAAACCTGCTCCAACATGGACTGACATTCTGGCCTACTTTCAGCCGATGCGACTTGTCTGTCGCTGAACAGTCGCTTTTTATGTATTCAGCACCTATGTATAATGTTGTAAAAATGCTCTAGAAGCTAAAGTCGCAGAAATGTCACACATATTTGGCCTGCAACTTTCTGTGCGACAAATTCAGACAGGAAAAATCAGTATAAATCCTTAGAAAATTATCCCCCAGTGTCTCCATCTGCTGGCGGTATTGAATAAGCATTGCTGCACTGATGGGGTATGCATTAGACGAAAAAAAAGAAGAAAAAGAAGAATAATACGCCCAGAAAAGAGGCGAAAAGGAGAAAAACGTAAAAAAACGTGAAAAAAAAGTAAGAGGAAGAGAAGGGAAAAAAAGGTGGAAATGGGTTTAAAAGTGATTTCGGCGGAGAAATATATATATATATATATATATATATATATATATATATATATACGCGCACACACACACATATATATAAACGTATTCTCCGTTGAGATATTGCAGCCGCTGCTGTGTCCAGGCCCAGGAGCCTTAGCACTGTGCTGTGATGTCACTCAATACCACTGACATCACTAGGTGTAAACAACATCTCTCCTTTGCTGTGTATGTGACTATGGAGCTGTTTGGTGATGTCGTCTATTATGGCCTTCATAGAAGCAACAGGAGATTGTTGCATCCATCTAGAACCCTCAGAACTACAGTGCTATGATGTCACTCACTTCCACAGGCCTTGCAGAGTGTAAACAACAACAACCCAGCTTTGTTGTGTATGTAACCATAGGGATTTGTGATGTCACCTAGAACCTTCACAGCAGCGACAGCTTTATGAGGAGCATCAGCACTGCTCTGCCTGAGCAGAACCATCACCGCCATAGGTTGTCAAATAACCCGGATTTAACCCACACAGGTAAGTCCAATGGGGTGCAGGCATGTCCTCTATGCTTACAGCTTCCCGTGGGTGTTGGTTTGATACCGTTTGGGGACAGCCAAGGAGGCATCTGCAGGCAACAAAGGTAGGTGTGTGCTTGTGTGTGTGTTTCCTATGCAGATCCTAAGCCCAGTGTCACATGCAAGTAGGAGGAGTAAGAAGGGTTCCTGGCAAATCCGGGTTATGGATTGCATTTAAAAAGGCCCCGTGGGAGTGCAATGGGCCCCTGTCTTGCTGCTTAGCAATAATGGTATGGGTTTAGGTTCTGCTGTGTGTACTGGTGGTTGACTGCCCCCCAGCCCAGAGTGTGCATGGAAAATTGTCTGGCAGCCTCCCTGACAGCAAGCAGTGATAGTGCCCATGAAGGGGACCTTGTTGGGCCCGCCCCTTTCACGGTTATCGCTTCTCGGCCTTTTGGCTAAGATCAAGTGTAGTATCTGTTCTTATCAGTTTAATATCTGATACGTCCCCTATCTGGGGACCATATATTAAATGGATTTTTGAGAACGGGGGCCGATTTCGAAGCTTGCTTCCGTCGCCCTATGCATTGACCCGATATGGCAGTATCTTCGGGTACAGTGCACCACCCCCTTACAGGGTTAAAAAGAAAGATTCCTACTTTCATTGCTACCTGCTTGCTGGCTAGCCAGCTAGCCAGCCCTGTGGGCCTTGCTGCTGCTGCTGCAGCCAAAAAACAAAAGGTGGTGCTGCTGCTGCTTCTGCTGCTTCTGCTTCTGCTTGTGTCTGGCCGCTGTTGGAGCGTCCAGGCACAGGACTTCTGCTGCTGCTGACTAAATGGCCTCCTTAATTGGATCATTTGAGTAGCCAGCACACCTGTGCAGGTAGGGCATGACATGATAGGCAGCTGCCTTGATAGCGGGTGGGTGCTGAATGTTCCTAATTGACAAAATAAGATTAATGCTTATGAAGAAATATAAAATCTCATCCCTTCCCCAATATCGCGCCACACCCCTACCCCTTAATTCCCTGGTTGAACTTGATGGACATATGTCTTTTTTCGACCGTACTAACTATGTAACTATGTAACATAACATGGGGGGGGTCTCCTGGCTGTTCACACAGGTGTGTCATTGCTGTACATTGACCATGCATTGCTTCTGTGGTATTGCAAAGGCAAAGACAAATGCTTCCAGCCATCCATTGCACTAATGGATTGGTCATCAGCTGGCTGTCTATGTCCCGCATCAATATAGACCAAAGTACAGAGGGTTAGGCTATGCTATTGTGCACCTACCTGATGCATCAGAAGGTGCGAGGCCCTTGCTAAATTCTGTGCACAGACTTTGAGATCTATACTTTAGACTGTATCTAAACCTGCTCCAACATGGACTGACATTCTGGCCTACTTTCAGCCGATGCGACTTGTCTGTCGCTGAACAGTCGCTTTTTATGTATTCAGCACCTATGTATAATGTTGTAAAAATGCTCTAGAAGCTAAAGTCGCAGAAATGTCACACATATTTGGCCTGCAACTTTCTGTGCGACAAATTCAGACAGGAAAAATCAGTATAAATCCTTAGAAAATTATCCCCCAGTGTCTCCATCTGCTGGCGGTATTGAATAAGCATTGCTGCACTGATGGGGTATGCATTAGACGAAAAAAAAGAAGAAAAAGAAGAATAATACGCCCAGAAAAGAGGCGAAAAGGAGAAAAACGTAAAAAAACGTGAAAAAAAAGTAAGAGGAAGAGAAGGGAAAAAAAGGTGGAAATGGGTTTAAAAGTGATTTCGGCGGAGAAATATATATATATATATATATATATATATATATATATATATATACGCGCACACACACACATATATATAAACGTATTCTCCGTTGAGATATTGCAGCCGCTGCTGTGTCCAGGCCCAGGAGCCTTAGCACTGTGCTGTGATGTCACTCAATACCACTGACATCACTAGGTGTAAACAACATCTCTCCTTTGCTGTGTATGTGACTATGGAGCTGTTTGGTGATGTCGTCTATTATGGCCTTCATAGAAGCAACAGGAGATTGTTGCATCCATCTAGAACCCTCAGAACTACAGTGCTATGATGTCACTCACTTCCACAGGCCTTGCAGAGTGTAAACAACAACAACCCAGCTTTGTTGTGTATGTAACCATAGGGATTTGTGATGTCACCTAGAACCTTCACAGCAGCGACAGCTTTATGAGGAGCATCAGCACTGCTCTGCCTGAGCAGAACCATCACCGCCATAGGTTGTCAAATAACCCGGATTTAACCCACACAGGTAAGTCCAATGGGGTGCAGGCATGTCCTCTATGCTTACAGCTTCCCGTGGGTGTTGGTTTGATACCGTTTGGGGACAGCCAAGGAGGCATCTGCAGGCAACAAAGGTAGGTGTGTGCTTGTGTGTGTGTTTCCTATGCAGATCCTAAGCCCAGTGTCACATGCAAGTAGGAGGAGTAAGAAGGGTTCCTGGCAAATCCGGGTTATGGATTGCATTTAAAAAGGCCCCGTGGGAGTGCAATGGGCCCCTGTCTTGCTGCTTAGCAATAATGGTATGGGTTTAGGTTCTGCTGTGTGTACTGGTGGTTGACTGCCCCCCAGCCCAGAGTGTGCATGGAAAATTGTCTGGCAGCCTCCCTGACAGCAAGCAGTGATAGTGCCCATGAAGGGGACCTTGTTGGGCCCGCCCCTTTCACGGTTATCGCTTCTCGGCCTTTTGGCTAAGATCAAGTGTAGTATCTGCATTTGGTCTGGTCGGAAGGTGTCTGTGGTACCCCGCTTCTCGGCCTTGGGGGATTGTCTCTCCTTACGGAGGGACTTCACCCTCTTGCTGCTATTGGGGAGCGGGCTTAGTCCACGGACAACGGGTTGCGATCCCCCTGTCTCTGGGACCTTGTGTCTCAGAAGGCATTTTCGGTACGTTGAGCGTTACCTGTAGCTTCGGAAGCACCTAGGGTACCCCCGACCTCTGCCTTGGGTAAGGGTTCCGCTTTTATAGCGGGATTCCGAGCCCCTGCTGCTATTGGGATAGGGGCTTAGTCCCTGGGTGTGGAAGATGCCGTTCTCCTGGGCTTTCCCCTCTGGGGAAATGTCGATGCGAAATACCATCCGCATAGAGGTGTCGGAGAGCCATCGTCAGTTGAAGAACCTCCGCTTCATTGCGGAGGTGATTCTTCTTGACTACTTCCGCCTCAACAGGGAGGACATCCTGTGTCTAAATGACCAGGAAAGCCGTGGCCTGTATACCGTCACCTTCACGGCCACGGCGTGTTGCGATAACATCTATGCAACCTTGTCTGGTGCGGACCAGAGGGACGATCGACTCGACGGTCTTTCGTTCCAGTTCCTCTATGGTGAGGAACATATACCGTTGGTGGTGGCTATGCACAGCCCTCATGTGACCACGGAGGATATAGCCACTTTTCTTCGGCGATACTGCGAAGAGGTGCGATTCGCAAACAAAATCTTGAACTCCGTGCGGTTCTGGAACGGCAAGAGGAAGTTCTGGGTCAAGCTCCGTAAGGATCCCGGTGGTATTGGGGGTCTTTGCCATCCGCCCCCAAATTTTGCCATCGGGAGAGTTCGGGGCTTCCTGTTCTATCCTCAAATGCCTATGTATTGCCGAAATTGCTTGAGGTTTGGCCACACCCAGGAGACCTGCGGCGCGGAGCGTGTGATTCGCTGCAATAGGTGTGGCCAAGAAGGTCACATAGCCTCAAGATGTAGCCATACGATAAGGTGCAACCTCTGCGGAGAGGAAAATCACGATTTTAATTCCTGTCCCCATAAAGCAAAAACTACGATGGGTGGGTCAAGGCTGGGCCCACCCAAAGAGGGGACAGGACAAAAGACGTCCTTTTTTAAGATGCCCAAACCCCAGATGGCAGGTACTGATGGGTCCAGGCCCAAGACCTCTGGTGCTCCATCGGGGGGCCCACCGGTGGTAGTGCTAGGGGGAGGCCATGGGGATTCCACGAAGCCCGGGCGGGTGATCGAGTTTACTGCCCGGGAAATTGAAAGACGTCGATCGACTTCCTACCTGGCTCAAGAGCCCGCCGAAACTTCTGAAGGGGGCTCACCTGTGGCGGGTGGCAGCCGACGGGCCTCGGTGGGGGCAAAAGTGGACCCAAAATTGCAGCATAAGCCAGGTACTGGCTTGGCCCAGGGTCGCCCTGCTCCGGACGAAGAGGCCCCGGTGAAAGCCCGCCGGAAGGGGAGCCAGGTGGCCAGGTCTGAGCCCGGTCCTGTTACTCCGCCTATACAGGACAGGGCCAAGAAGACAAGTGGCGCCAAACCAGGGTTTGCTGCCCCGCCAGCAGTGGACCCGGTGGGTAAAACTGGCCATCGTCGATCGATGGGGAAGTTGGAGCAACAGTCCTCAGCAACGCTTGCTGGGGAACAAGCGATGAAAACTTCCCAAGGTAGCGGCAAAGGTTCCGGAAAAGAGGCCTCACAGGCCCCTGTGCAGCAGTTCCAGTCGTCAAATGATGAAAGAAGACGCAGATCCATCAGCCGGGGGCCAGAGATTACATCGAGTGAGAGCAACACAGAGGATATGGACAGCAGTGTGACATTTAAAAGACAAAGAGAAGAAGAAGAGGAAGACATTCAAAGGAAAGCGGCGTGCCGTAGTTCGGACGAGAGCGAGCTCAGGGTCGGGGCATCATCGATCTCAAGCTCCGACCCTCAGAACATCAAGGAGCTGATGACCCCGCAGGCGGGGGATGACGGTACGCAGCTTATTATTGACTTTGATTCTCCAAGCACGGACTCTCCATAAACTATGCCTATCCCTGTAAAAATTGCCTCACTCAATGTGAGGTCCTTAAAGAGCCCTGATCGCAGGGCTGCTTTATTTTCTTATCTAGAGACATGTGACTTTGACCTTTGCCTGCTACAAGAATGTGGAATCCCTAGTAAAATGGACTATAAAGACTTAAAAGAAGACTGGAAGCTGGGCCCATCCATATGGTCCGGTGCAAATGACTGTCGTTCTGTGGGTGTTGGGCTGCTCTGCCGAGGCCAGTCCTTTTCTATTCATACAGTAACTGAGATTGTGCCTGGCAGAGCTCTTTTAATTCATCTATATTTTAATGGACTTTTAATTCGTGTTTTAAATGTGTATGCCCCTCCTGATAAACAGGAGCGGGCAGAACTATTTGAAATTTTACCACTGTTTTGTGTTGGGTCTTCCCCCCTGCTGGTGGGAGGTGATTTTAACTGCATACGTGATGGGGAACACCGGCAGGGTGGGGATATTAATCGTAAAGACCGCACTTCTTACCTGCTTAAAAATTTTATTGATGATTTTAATTTGAAAGATTGCTGGAAGGATCTCTTGCCGGAGGACCCAGGCGCCACATGGTCCAATGGAAGAGTGAGCTCCAGAATCGATTTTATTTTTTCCTCTAGAGCTTTTAAACCCCTGAAATGCACGCTCGAGCAGAATATCTTCTCTGATCATAAGCTCCTCTTGGTGGGCCTGGAGCTAGAGGGGGAGCAAAAAGCAAAAAGGGGCCTCTGGAGATTAAACACCACACTCCTAGAGGACCCTGAGATAAAAGAGGAGTTTGTGCGGACCTACCAATGCTGGCAATCACAAAGAAAACCCCACGAGCCTATGCTGCACTGGTGGGAGGGCACCAAATCTAAAATCAGATTTTTTTTTATCAAAGCAGGTAAGAAGAAGGCAAAAATGGAAAAACAGTGGTTTTATGTTCTTAACATGCGTTTAAATGTACTTTTTAAATTGAAAGAAGCTGGTATGGATGTAGAAAATGATATTTTAAACCTTAAAACTGAAATAAAACATGCCATAGAAAAGAAAGGGAAACAAATCATTTTTAACTCACATGTGCAGCACCTGGAGGAGGGCGAGAAATGTTCCCGTTTCTTTTTTAAAAAAGTGATGAATAGGAGGGATATCATCCAAAACCTTGAGGGTGAATCCACTCCAAAAGGCATGTTAGATGCAGTTTTTAACTTCTACCAGCTTCTTTTTAATAAGAAAGATCTTAATCCATCCTTTTTAGAACATGTTCTTAATTCCCTTGATTTTAAGCTAGATGTTTTAGACCAGGAGGTTTTATCCCGTGATCTTAACTTAGATGAACTTTTATTTGTTTTTAAAAGTTTTTCTAGTGGGAAGGCCCCTGGGGAAGATGGTTTACCCATCGAATTTTATTTAGCTTTTTGGGATATTTTAAAGGATGATATGGTTTTATTGTATAAAGAAACTTTTATTGTTAATGAACTTCCCCCTTCCTGGAGGAGGGGGATTGTATCATTACTTTTTAAAAAGGGTGAAAAGGATATGCTAAAAAATTGGCGCCCCATCACACTTTTAAATGTTGATTATAAAGTTTTAGCCAAGTTATTAGCTGTCCGTTTTAAACCTTTTATTCATAAATTAATTCACCCAAATCAGGTTTGTGGGGTACCTGGAAGGTCTATAGCTGAATCCCTAAATATTTTAAGAGATGTTTTATGGTATTTTAAGGATAGAAATCAAACTGTAGCAATTTTATCCTTAGACTTTGAAAAAGCCTTTGATAGGGTCTCCCATGAATACCTGTTTTTAGTTCTTAAAAAGATGGCAGTGCCTGAAACGATTTTAAGCCGAATCATGCTTTTATACCGATCCTGTTTTAGTCAAGTCTCTGTTAATGGCTTTTTAACCAGCGGTGTTCCTCTTTTATCAGGTGTCAAACAGGGCTGCCCCCTGTCCCCACTCCTTTTTATTTGCGCAATCGAACCACTGATGGCCCTCCTCAGAAAAGACCGGGTAGTAAGAGGCGTACCGATACCTGGTGGAGGAGGGACCCATCTAAAGGTGTTGGGGTACATGGATGATGTCACCATACTGTGCCCGGACTCTCCATCCATGAGGGGGGCATTGAGGAACACCAGCTATTTCTGCGAGGTCTCTGGTTTTAAGCTAAACACAGATAAATGTGACTGTTTTTATATTGGCTCCTGGGATTCATCCATCACCCCAGGAGTCACAATGCAACAGGATCAAATTAAAGTTTTAGGTATTGTTTTTAACCAGGTCAATGATGGGAGCCCTAACTGGGATTCAGCTATAGCTAAGATGGAGAAGAAGATTTTAATGTGGAATCTTAGAAACCTTACCATGGAGGGGAAGATTTTAATAATAAAGATGGTTTTACTCCCTATTATGCTATACATTGCCATGGTATTTCCTCCATCTATTTTATACATTAAAAAAGTAACTAGAATTGTTTTTACTTTTTTATGGGGTTCAAAAATGGAGAAATTAAAGCGTGATTTTATGTACAAAAGTAAAGATAATGGCGGGAAAGATGTTCCTAACCTTTTTACTTTCTTTTACATAAAGTATTTCTGTTTCTGTTTTAAAATTATTAAATCCGATGGCATTTTTAGCTGCTTTTTAAGGTACGCTGCGGGCATGGTTTTTAAAAGATGGTTGCGCATCCCTCTGAACGCTCCGGTGCTTCTGTGTCCCCCAAAACATTATGTGGTGTTGGAAAAGACAGTCAGGCTCCTAGGTCTCCAAGATTTGGAGCCTGACATACTGGGGGACCAGAGAAAGGTATCAAAGGTCCTCAGGCGGAGTGAGGTTACCCTGGCAGTGTCCAATTTCACACAGGCAAGATCCAAAAAGGTATGGCGGAACGTGTACGGGAAGTTTCTGGCGAATGTACACAGGGATCTTGCCTGGGCAATCGTCCACCAGTGCCTCCCTACTCGTGAGTTTCAGCACAGGCGAGGACTGGTGGCGAGAGCCAAGTGCCCGAGAGATGGCTGCGGAGTGGACGAAACGGTGCTGCACATATTTTGGAACTGCCCTTTTGCACGGGAGCTTTGGAGGAAGGTAGGCCCACTTTTGAAGTGGGCCTGCGGCCTAAAAGATTTTAATCACGAATGTGTCTTTTACGGTCTTTTTAACTGCCCCAATTTTAAACAGCAGATGATCTGCTGGATGATTATTAATTGTTTTAAAAATGCCATCTGGAAAGTTAGGAACATCTTACTTTTTAAACATGATTTTATTGATGTTAAAAACTGTATAAAGCTGGCCCTGAGTGAGATGTACATCTATTACCTAAGAGACAAGAAACAGTTGGGGGCCAGCGAGGCAGCATCCATGTGGTGTCTGCCTCTATGGAACGAAATAACAGTATAATCAGTTTTTATGACATTTGTATAATGTTTTATCCTGCCATTTTTATTTTTTCTCCTTTTATTACTGGTTTTATTATTTGTATTTTAAAACTTTTGTGAACCTTTTATTATTTTGCATTTTAAATTTTGTATGGTTTCTTATTTATTCAATAAAATTTTGTTGAAACCTTATCTGTTCTTATCAGTTTAATATCTGATACGTCCCCTATCTGGGGACCATATATTAAATGGATTTTTGAGAACGGGGGCCGATTTCGAAGCTTGCTTCCGTCGCCCTATGCATTGACCCGATATGGCAGTATCTTCGGGTACAGTGCACCACCCCCTTACAGGGTTAAAAAGAAAGATTCCTACTTTCATTGCTACCTGCTTGCTGGCTAGCCAGCTAGCCAGCCCTGTGGGCCTTGCTGCTGCTGCTGCAGCCAAAAAACAAAAGGTGGTGCTGCTGCTGCTTCTGCTGCTTCTGCTTCTGCTTGTGTCTGGCCGCTGTTGGAGCGTCCAGGCACAGGACTTCTGCTGCTGCTGACTAAATGGCCTCCTTAATTGGATCATTTGAGTAGCCAGCACACCTGTGCAGGTAGGGCATGACATGATAGGCAGCTGCCTTGATAGCGGGTGGGTGCTGAATGTTCCTAATTGACAAAATAAGATTAATGCTTATGAAGAAATATAAAATCTCATCCCTTCCCCAATATCGCGCCACACCCCTACCCCTTAATTCCCTGGTTGAACTTGATGGACATATGTCTTTTTTCGACCGTACTAACTATGTAACTATGTAACATAACATGGGGGGGGTCTCCTGGCTGTTCACACAGGTGTGTCATTGCTGTACATTGACCATGCATTGCTTCTGTGGTATTGCAAAGGCAAAGACAAATGCTTCCAGCCATCCATTGCACTAATGGATTGGTCATCAGCTGGCTGTCTATGTCCCGCATCAATATAGACCAAAGTACAGAGGGTTAGGCTATGCTATTGTGCACCTACCTGATGCATCAGAAGGTGCGAGGCCCTTGCTAAATTCTGTGCACAGACTTTGAGATCTATACTTTAGACTGTATCTAAACCTGCTCCAACATGGACTGACATTCTGGCCTACTTTCAGCCGATGCGACTTGTCTGTCGCTGAACAGTCGCTTTTTATGTATTCAGCACCTATGTATAATGTTGTAAAAATGCTCTAGAAGCTAAAGTCGCAGAAATGTCACACATATTTGGCCTGCAACTTTCTGTGCGACAAATTCAGACAGGAAAAATCAGTATAAATCCTTAGAAAATTATCCCCCAGTGTCTAATTCTGCTGGCGGTATTGAATAAGCATTGCTGCACTGATGGGGTATGCATTAGACGAAAAAAAAGAAGAAAAAGAAGAATAATACGCCCAGAAAAGAGGCGAAAAGGAGAAAAACGTAAAAAAACGTGAAAAAAAAGTAAGAGGAAGAGAAGGGAAAAAAAGGTGGAAATGGGTTTAAAAGTGATTTCGGCGGAGAAATATATATATATATATATATATATATATATATATATATATATACGCGCACACACACACATATATATAAACGTATTCTCCGTTGAGATATTGCAGCCGCTGCTGTGTCCAGGCCCAGGAGCCTTAGCACTGTGCTGTGATGTCACTCAATACCACTGACATCACTAGGTGTAAACAACATCTCTCCTTTGCTGTGTATGTGACTATGGAGCTGTTTGGTGATGTCGTCTATTATGGCCTTCATAGAAGCAACAGGAGATTGTTGCATCCATCTAGAACCCTCAGAACTACAGTGCTATGATGTCACTCACTTCCACAGGCCTTGCAGAGTGTAAACAACAACAACCCAGCTTTGTTGTGTATGTAACCATAGGGATTTGTGATGTCACCTAGAACCTTCACAGCAGCGACAGCTTTATGAGGAGCATCAGCACTGCTCTGCCTGAGCAGAACCATCACCGCCATAGGTTGTCAAATAACCCGGATTTAACCCACACAGGTAAGTCCAATGGGGTGCAGGCATGTCCTCTATGCTTACAGCTTCCCGTGGGTGTTGGTTTGATACCGTTTGGGGACAGCCAAGGAGGCATCTGCAGGCAACAAAGGTAGGTGTGTGCTTGTGTGTGTGTTTCCTATGCAGATCCTAAGCCCAGTGTCACATGCAAGTAGGAGGAGTAAGAAGGGTTCCTGGCAAATCCGGGTTATGGATTGCATTTAAAAAGGCCCCGTGGGAGTGCAATGGGCCCCTGTCTTGCTGCTTAGCAATAATGGTATGGGTTTAGGTTCTGCTGTGTGTACTGGTGGTTGACTGCCCCCCAGCCCAGAGTGTGCATGGAAAATTGTCTGGCAGCCTCCCTGACAGCAAGCAGTGATAGTGCCCATGAAGGGGACCTTGTTGGGCCCGCCCCTTTCACGGTTATCGCTTCTCGGCCTTTTGGCTAAGATCAAGTGTAGTATCTGTTCTTATCAGTTTAATATCTGATACGTCCCCTATCTGGGGACCATATATTAAATGGATTTTTGAGAACGGGGGCCGATTTCGAAGCTTGCTTCCGTCGCCCTATGCATTGACCCGATATGGCAGTATCTTCGGGTACAGTGCACCACCCCCTTACAGGGTTAAAAAGAAAGATTCCTACTTTCATTGCTACCTGCTTGCTGGCTAGCCAGCTAGCCAGCCCTGTGGGCCTTGCTGCTGCTGCTGCAGCCAAAAAACAAAAGGTGGTGCTGGTGCTGCTGCTGCTTCTTCTGCTTCTGCTTGTGTCTGGCCGCTGTTGGAGCGTCCAGGCACAGGACTTCTGCTGCTGCTGACTAAATGGCCTCCTTAATTGGATCATTTGAGTAGCCAGCACACCTGTGCAGGTAGGGCATGACATGATAGGCAGCTGCCTTGATAGCGGGTGGGTGCTGAATGTTCCTAATTGACAAAATAAGATTAATGCTTATGAAGAAATATAAAATCTCATCCCTTCCCCAATATCGCGCCACACCCCTACCCCTTAATTCCCTGGTTGAACTTGATGGACATATATCTTTTTTCGACCGTACTAACTATGTAACTATGTAACATAACATGGGGGGGGTCTCCTGGCTGTTCACACAGGTGTGTCATTGCTGTACATTGACCATGCATTGCTTCTGTGGTATTGCAAAGGCAAAGACAAATGCTTCCAGCCATCCATTGCACTAATGGATTGGTCATCAGCTGGCTGTCTATGTCCCGCATCAATATAGACCAAAGTACAGAGGGTTAGGCTATGCTATTGTGCACCTACCTGATGCATCAGAAGGTGCGAGGCCCTTGCTAAATTCTGTGCACAGACTTTGAGATCTATACTTTAGACTGTATCTAAACCTGCTCCAACATGGACTGACATTCTGGCCTACTTTCAGCCGATGCGACTTGTCTGTCGCTGAACAGTCACTTTTTATGTATTCAGCACCTATGTATAATGTTGTAAAAATGCTCTAGAAGCTAAAGTCGCAGAAATGTCACACATATTTGGCCTGCAACTTTCTGTGCGACAAATTCAGACAGGAAAAATCAGTATAAATCCTTAGAAAATTATCCCCCAGTGTCTCCATCTGCTGGCGGTATTGAATAAGCATTGCTGCACTGATGGGGTATGCATTAGACGAAAAAAAAGAAGAAAAAGAAGAATAATACGCCCAGAAAAGAGGCGAAAAGGAGAAAAACGTAAAAAAACGTGAAAAAAAAGTAAGAGGAAGAGAAGGGAAAAAAAGGTGGAAATGGGTTTAAAAGTGATTTCGGCGGAGAAATATATATATATATATATATATATATATATATATATATATATACGCGCACACACACACATATATATAAACGTATTCTCCGTTGAGATATTGCAGCCGCTGCTGTGTCCAGGCCCAGGAGCCTTAGCACTGTGCTGTGATGTCACTCAATACCACTGACATCACTAGGTGTAAACAACATCTCTCCTTTGCTGTGTATGTGACTATGGAGCTGTTTGGTGATGTCGTCTATTATGGCCTTCATAGAAGCAACAGGAGATTGTTGCATCCATCTAGAACCCTCAGAACTACAGTGCTATGATGTCACTCACTTCCACAGGCCTTGCAGAGTGTAAACAACAACAACCCAGCTTTGTTGTGTATGTAACCATAGGGATTTGTGATGTCACCTAGAACCTTCACAGCAGCGACAGCTTTATGAGGAGCATCAGCACTGCTCTGCCTGAGCAGAACCATCACCGCCATAGGTTGTCAAATAACCCGGATTTAACCCACACAGGTAAGTCCAATGGGGTGCAGGCATGTCCTCTATGCTTACAGCTTCCCGTGGGTGTTGGTTTGATACCGTTTGGGGACAGCCAAGGAGGCATCTGCAGGCAACAAAGGTAGGTGTGTGCTTGTGTGTGTGTTTCCTATGCAGATCCTAAGCCCAGTGTCACATGCAAGTAGGAGGAGTAAGAAGGGTTCCTGGCAAATCCGGGTTATGGATTGCATTTAAAAAGGCCCCGTGGGAGTGCAATGGGCCCCTGTCTTGCTGCTTAGCAATAATGGTATGGGTTTAGGTTCTGCTGTGTGTACTGGTGGTTGACTGCCCCCCAGCCCAGAGTGTGCATGGAAAATTGTCTGGCAGCCTCCCTGACAGCAAGCAGTGATAGTGCCCATGAAGGGGACCTTGTTGGGCCCGCCCCTTTCACGGTTATCGCTTCTCGGCCTTTTGGCTAAGATCAAGTGTAGTATCTGTTCTTATCAGTTTAATATCTGATACGTCCCCTATCTGGGGACCATATATTAAATGGATTTTTGAGAACGGGGGCCGATTTCGAAGCTTGCTTCCGTCGCCCTATGCATTGACCCGATATGGCAGTATCTTCGGGTACAGTGCACCACCCCCTTACAGGGTTAAAAAGAAAGATTCCTACTTTCATTGCTACCTGCTTGCTGGCTAGCCAGCTAGCCAGCCCTGTGGGCCTTGCTGCTGCCGCTGCAGCCAAAAAACAAAAGGTGGTGCTGCTGCTGCTTCTGCTGCTTCTGCTTCTGCTTGTGTCTGGCCGCTGTTGGAGCGTCCAGGCACAGGACTTCTGCTGCTGCTGACTAAATGGCCTCCTTAATTGGATCATTTGAGTAGCCAGCACACCTGTGCAGGTAGGGCATGACATGATAGGCAGCTGCCTTGATAGCGGGTGGGTGCTGAATGTTCCTAATTGACAAAATAAGATTAATGCTTATGAAGAAATATAAAATCTCATCCCTTCCCCAATATCGCGCCACACCCCTACCCCTTAATTCCCTGGTTGAACTTGATGGACATATGTCTTTTTTCGACCGTACTAACTATGTAACTATGTAACATAACATGGGGGGGGTCTCCTGGCTGTTCACACAGGTGTGTCATTGCTGTACATTGACCATGCATTGCTTCTGTGGTATTGCAAAGGCAAAGACAAATGCTTCCAGCCATCCATTGCACTAATGGATTGGTCATCAGCTGGCTGTCTATGTCCCGCATCAATATAGACCAAAGTACAGAGGGTTAGGCTATGCTATTGTGCACCTACCTGATGCATCAGAAGGTGCGAGGCCCTTGCTAAATTCTGTGCACAGACTTTGAGATCTATACTTTAGACTGTATCTAAACCTGCTCCAACATGGACTGACATTCTGGCCTACTTTCAGCCGATGCGACTTGTCTGTCGCTGAACAGTCGCTTTTTATGTATTCAGCACCTATGTATAATGTTGTAAAAATGCTCTAGAAGCTAAAGTCGCAGAAATGTCACACATATTTGGCCTGCAACTTTCTGTGCGACAAATTCAGACAGGAAAAATCAGTATAAATCCTTAGAAAATTATCCCCCAGTGTCTCCATCTGCTGGCGGTATTGAATAAGCATTGCTGCACTGATGGGGTATGCATTAGACGAAAAAAAAGAAGAAAAAGAAGAATAATACGCCCAGAAAAGAGGCGAAAAGGAGAAAAACGTAAAAAAACGTGAAAAAAAAGTAAGAGGAAGAGAAGGGAAAAAAAGGTGGAAATGGGTTTAAAAGTGATTTCGGCGGAGAAATATATATATATATATATATATATATATATATATATATATATATATATACGCGCACACACACACATATATATAAACGTATTCTCCGTTGAGATATTGCAGCCGCTGCTGTGTCCAGGCCCAGGAGCCTTAGCACTGTGCTGTGATGTCACTCAATACCACTGACATCACTAGGTGTAAACAACATCTCTCCTTTGCTGTGTATGTGACTATGGAGCTGTTTGGTGATGTCGTCTATTATGGCCTTCATAGAAGCAACAGGAGATTGTTGCATCCATCTAGAACCCTCAGAACTACAGTGCTATGATGTCACTCACTTCCACAGGCCTTGCAGAGTGTAAACAACAACAACCCAGCTTTGTTGTGTATGTAACCATAGGGATTTGTGATGTCACCTAGAACCTTCACAGCAGCGACAGCTTTATGAGGAGCATCAGCACTGCTCTGCCTGAGCAGAACCATCACCGCCATAGGTTGTCAAATAACCCGGATTTAACCCACACAGGTAAGTCCAATGGGGTGCAGGCATGTCCTCTATGCTTACAGCTTCCCGTGGGTGTTGGTTTGATACCGTTTGGGGACAGCCAAGGAGGCATCTGCAGGCAACAAAGGTAGGTGTGTGCTTGTGTGTGTGTTTCCTATGCAGATCCTAAGCCCAGTGTCACATGCAAGTAGGAGGAGTAAGAAGGGTTCCTGGCAAATCCGGGTTATGGATTGCATTTAAAAAGGCCCCGTGGGAGTGCAATGGGCCCCTGTCTTGCTGCTTAGCAATAATGGTATGGGTTTAGGTTCTGCTGTGTGTACTGGTGGTTGACTGCCCCCCAGCCCAGAGTGTGCATGGAAAATTGTCTGGCAGCCTCCCTGACAGCAAGCAGTGATAGTGCCCATGAAGGGGACCTTGTTGGGCCCGCCCCTTTCACGGTTATCGCTTCTCGGCCTTTTGGCTAAGATCAAGTGTAGTATCTGTTCTTATCAGTTTAATATCTGATACGTCCCCTATCTGGGGACCATATATTAAATGGATTTTTGAGAACGGGGGCCGATTTCGAAGCTTGCTTCCGTCGCCCTATGCATTGACCCGATATGGCAGTATCTTCGGGTACAGTGCACCACCCCCTTACAGGGTTAAAAAGAAAGATTCCTACTTTCATTGCTACCTGCTTGCTAGCTAGCCAGCCCTGTGGGCCTTGCTGCTGCTGCTGCAGCCAAAAAACAAAAGGTGGTGCTGCTGCTGCTTCTGCTGCTTCTGCTTCTGCTTGTGTCTGGCCGCTGTTGGAGCGTCCAGGCACAGGACTTCTGCTGCTGCTGACTAAATGGCCTCCTTAATTGGATCATTTGAGTAGCCAGCACACCTGTGCAGGTAGGGCATGACATGATAGGCAGCTGCCTTGATAGCGGGTGGGTGCTGAATGTTCCTAATTGACAAAATAAGATTAATGCTTATGAAGAAATATAAAATCTCATCCCTTCCCCAATATCGCGCCACACCCCTACCCCTTAATTCCCTGGTTGAACTTGATGGACATATGTCTTTTTTCGACCGTACTAACTATGTAACTATGTAACATAACATGGGGGGGGGTCTCCTGGCTGTTCACACAGGTGTGTCATTGCTGTACATTGACCATGCATTGCTTCTGTGGTATTGCAAAGGCAAAGACAAATGCTTCCAGCCATCCATTGCACTAATGGATTGGTCATCAGCTGGCTGTCTATGTCCCGCATCAATATAGACCAAAGTACAGAGGGTTAGGCTATGCTATTGTGCACCTACCTGATGCATCAGAAGGTGCGAGGCCCTTGCTAAATTCTGTGCACAGACTTTGAGATCTATACTTTAGACTGTATCTAAACCTGCTCCAACATGGACTGACATTCTGGCCTACTTTCAGCCGATGCGACTTGTCTGTCGCTGAACAGTCGCTTTTTATGTATTCAGCACCTATGTATAATGTTGTAAAAATGCTCTAGAAGCTAAAGTCGCAGAAATGTCACACATATTTGGCCTGCAACTTTCTGTGCGACAAATTCAGACAGGAAAAATCAGTATAAATCCTTAGAAAATTATCCCCCAGTGTCTCCATCTGCTGGCGGTATTGAATAAGCATTGCTGCACTGATGGGGTATGCATTAGACGAAAAAAAAGAAGAAAAAGAAGAATAATACGCCCAGAAAAGAGGCGAAAAGGAGAAAAACGTAAAAAAACGTGAAAAAAAAGTAAGAGGAAGAGAAGGGAAAAAAAGGTGGAAATGGGTTTAAAAGTGATTTCGGCGGAGAAATATATATATATATATATATATATATATATATATATATATATATACGCGCACACACACACATATATATAAACGTATTCTCCGTTGAGATATTGCAGCCGCTGCTGTGTCCAGGCCCAGGAGCCTTAGCACTGTGCTGTGATGTCACTCAATACCACTGACATCACTAGGTGTAAACAACATCTCTCCTTTGCTGTGTATGTGACTATGGAGCTGTTTGGTGATGTCGTCTATTATGGCCTTCATAGAAGCAACAGGAGATTGTTGCATCCATCTAGAACCCTCAGAACTACAGTGCTATGATGTCACTCACTTCCACAGGCCTTGCAGAGTGTAAACAACAACAACCCAGCTTTGTTGTGTATGTAACCATAGGGATTTGTGATGTCACCTAGAACCTTCACAGCAGCGACAGCTTTATGAGGAGCATCAGCACTGCTCTGCCTGAGCAGAACCATCACCGCCATAGGTTGTCAAATAACCCGGATTTAACCCACACAGGTAAGTCCAATGGGGTGCAGGCATGTCCTCTATGCTTACAGCTTCCCGTGGGTGTTGGTTTGATACCGTTTGGGGACAGCCAAGGAGGCATCTGCAGGCAACAAAGGTAGGTGTGTGCTTGTGTGTGTGTTTCCTATGCAGATCCTAAGCCCAGTGTCACATGCAAGTAGGAGGAGTAAGAAGGGTTCCTGGCAAATCCGGGTTATGGATTGCATTTAAAAAGGCCCCGTGGGAGTGCAATGGGCCCCTGTCTTGCTGCTTAGCAATAATGGTATGGGTTTAGGTTCTGCTGTGTGTACTGGTGGTTGACTGCCCCCCAGCCCAGAGTGTGCATGGAAAATTGTCTGGCAGCCTCCCTGACAGCAAGCAGTGATAGTGCCCATGAAGGGGACCTTGTTGGGCCCGCCCCTTTCACGGTTATCGCTTCTCGGCCTTTTGGCTAAGATCAAGTGTAGTAATACAGGAGATCTGGTCAGAAGGTACTCGGGTACCCCTCTCCTCGGCCTTGTGGGATCGCCCAGGTTTATTGCCTGGGCTTCACCCACTTGTTGCTATTGGGGAGAGGGCCTAGTCCCAGGGTAACGAGTAGCGATCGCCTCTCAAGACCTTCGGGTGGAGAGAGGTTAGAACCATGGATGATGATCCGGATCCAGGTTCTGTGCCGGCATACGCAAGGATCAAAAACACCGTGAGAGTCATTCTCACGGATGATACCAAAAGGGCGGACGATTTTAAATTCGTAGTAGAGGACGTGCTCGGAGGAGTTTTCGGAATACAGAAGGGCGAGATATTGGCAATCCAGGACTACCCGAAGCGTAAAATTTTTGATGTGACGTTCACACAAAATGGCATCCACAGAGATTTTGTTACCAGAGCTGCTGCGAGTAAAGACAAAAAGCTTCAGGGTGTCCGGATTATTGAGCACGTTCTAGACGATATTAAGCTGGTGGTAGTAAAGATGTATTCCCCTTTCGCCAACCTACACGATGTTGAGTTGTTTTTACAAGTCTATTTTAGTAAGGTTGAGTGCAGAGGAAAAATCATGAACAGCTGTGGCATCTGGACATCTAAGTGGAGATTTCAGGTTACATGCAAAAAAGATGACAGATTGCCAGGGGGAATACAACTACCACCAGCTCGTTTTAAAATAAATAATATGTGTGGCGACCTCTTTTATGCGGGGATGCCAAGCTACTGCAGGAAGTGTCACAGATATGGACACACAAAAGAAAACTGTGAAAGTACATGCAAAAAATGTGGTAGCACACAGCACGAGACAGAGAAATGCACAAGAGGAGGGAGGTGCAATTTCTGTCAACAATTCGGTCACCTTTTCTCCTCTTGTCCCCACAGACATAGGACGGAGCAGCAGTGGCAACCCTGGAGGCAGCAAGGACAGCAACCGGGACACCAGCCGAGGCAAGCAGAGCCAGTGATTACCCCCCCACAAGAGGTAAGCGGTGAGATGGAGAAGGAGAAAGACCCCCCTCAGGCAAAAGGAGGGGACCCTAAAGAGCAGAGGATGGCCAAAAAACGTGCAAGTGGTGAAAAAACTGGCCCCCAGGAGCATGCTGGGTTAAGAGAGGAGCGGACTGCGGCCGAATCCGCTCCTCAGCAACCTCTGGCTCAGGGTCCCCCTGAGAGCGATGATCCGGGTGGAGAGGTGAAGGTTAAAAGGCGGAGGGGCTCCAGAAGACTCTATTCGGAGGCGGTCCAGGGGGAGCCGATGGAAGTACCTGCGGATGCAGGGAACCCAAGTGACGTTCCTCCACAGGTCCCCATAGGGGATACCCCCCCTCCTCCCTGCCAGGAGGAGGTTTCAGGGGTGACCGTCTCTGAGGTACCAGAGACGGAACTAAGTGAACACCCGACCCCTATGGAGGGGCAAGAGGTGGAAGAACCCAATGAGTCTGGAGCCCTGATTGCCAGGATGCCCGAGAACAACTATGCCTCAATCATGATGGAGGAGGGGGGTCGGCTGAGTGATGGTGCCTCCTCTCCTGCTTCCTCTATGCGTACAGTTGAGTCAGATTTTGGGGGGTATGAGGCTTCGGAGGGGGAATCAGAGGTGTAAGACGTTTTCTTGTACATTCCCATGGCTGAGTTGTCCGGTCTGTCCTTGAACGTGAGAAGTGTGAGCGCCAGAGTAAGAAGGGTTGCCCTATTTAATTACTTGTCGGTTTTTGCTGCTTCCGTCCTTTTCCTGCAGGAATGTGGCATCCCGCACAGATTAAATTATAAAGAATATGAAGATGATTGGGTGCACGGTCCATCAGTCTGGTCTGGATCAAATGAGTCCAGATCAGCAGGGGTCGCCATACTTTTTAAAGGGAACGTTTTAATTGAGAGTTTTAACGAAATTTTACCAGGCAGAATTTTATTGGTCAGCGCTTTTATTAATGGTATTAAATGGCAGTTTTTAAATTTTTATGGTTCTCCTGATAAGAATGAAAGAATAAAAATGTTGGAGATTTTACCCCTTTTTATTAACAATTCTAGTCCTCTTGTTTTATCAGGTGATTTTAATTGTATTTTAAGGGGAGAACGCCGTTTTTCGAACGCAGTGAGTAGGAACTATGATAAGACGTCTTTTATGTTAAAAAACTTGATTTTAGATTTTAATCTCACTGATGTTTTTAAAAAATGTAATTTTAACGTACCAGAGGAAGACGGTGTTACCTGGAGCAATGCAAGCTGTAGCTCCAGGATAGATTTTATTTTTTGTTCTTATCAAGTACTGCCTTTTAACTGTGATCTTTTTACCAATGTTTTTTCTGACCATAAATTATTGTATTTTAAAGTTAAAAGTGATTTTAAAAGGAGAACTGGTAGGAATGCCTGGAAGTTAAACGTGTCCCTTTTAGAAGATCCGCAGGTTTTATCAGATTTTATCACCTTTTACAAGGAATGCAGACGAGTAAAAGACCCCAACACTCCCACCAGTATCTGGTGGGAAAAAATGAAACTAAAAATAAAAGAATTTTTTATCCGTGTTGGGGTTAGGAAAGCTAAAGAAAAACGTGAATTTTATAATATCCTAAATACTCGTCTGCAAACCCTGTACAAATTCAGAGCACATGGGATGGAGGTGGAGAAGGAGGTACATGATCTTAAAAAAGAAATAACTAAGTGCCTGGAGCAGAAAGGAAAAGAAATTATCTTTAGGTCTCGAATACAGCATCTTGAGGAAAACGAGACCTGCTCCAGGTATTTTTTTAAGAAAATACATGAAAATAGAAGGTTAATAGAAAACATTGAAGGAGTGAATGATGTACAGGGTATTTTAAAAAAGGTGCAAGAGTTTTATGCGGATCTTTTTAATGTAAAACACATTGATGAATGTTTTATGAATGACTCGTTAAAGGAGATCACCAATTTTTTAGATCCTGTCTCACAGTCTTTTTTATTGCAGAATATTTCAGAGCAGGAGATTTTAGAGACCGTCAAGAGTTTTAAAACAGGTAAAGTGCCTGGGCCGGATGGTATACCCATTGAATTTTATGTTACTTTTTATGGTATTTTAAAAGAAGATTTGTTCTCCCTTTTTACTGAAGTCTTTAAGTCTAAAATCCTCCCAGGCTCATGGAAGAAGGGTGATGTCTCCCTGCTATTCAAAAAGGGAGACCGGTCGGAACTCAAAAACTGGAGACCAATCACCCTTCTGAACTGCGACTATAAAATAATGGCGAAACTGTGTGCTAACCGCTTAAAGAACGTAATCCATAAAATAATTCATACAAACCAAGTCTGTGGGGTGCCTGGGAGGAGTTTATGGGAGAACCTAAACCTTTTAAAGGATGTAATTAGCGACACCAAATTAAGAAAAGGAAAGCTGGCGGTTTTATCCATAGATTTTGAAAAAGCTTTCGACAGGGTGTCACATTTTTATCTTTTTAAGGTTTTAGAGAAAATGGGTATACCTGATGGCTTTTTATTGTCTCTTAGAGCTTTTTATGATAACTGTACTAGTAAAATTTTAGTAAATGGTTTTAAGACACAGGGCGTGATTTTAAATTCCGGAGTGAAGCAGGGGTGTCCCTTGTCCCCACTACTCTTCATTTGCGCAATAGAGCCTCTTTTATGTACAATACGAAAGGATAAGCAGATCCATGGAGTCCCCCTGCCAGGAGGAGGGGGACTAGAGGCGAAGGTAGTGGGGTACATGGACGATGTTGCGGTGTTTTGCAGGGACACCCCATCGCTTCAGAAGACGCTAAAACAGATTCAATATTTTAATTGTGCCTCCGGTTTTAAAGTCAATTTTAACAAAAGTAACATTTTAAACATAGGCGGAATGCCTTTGTATGATGTGCCCGTCCCTGTGTCTGAGTCGGTGCAGATTTTAGGTGTCTCCTTTGACGAGTCTAATAATGGTTTTAATAGCTGGGACTTGGTGGCTCAAAAAATAAATAAGAAAATATGTATGTGGAACATGCGAGAACTTACAATGGAAGGGAAGGTTTTAATTACAAAAATGGTGCTTTTACCTATTTTATTGTATTTAAGTCTGGTTTTCCCACCCCCCGAAATGGTTCTAAAGAAAATAACAAAAGCTTCTTTTACTTTCTTTTGGAGTTCTAAGAGCGAAAAATTAAAGAGACAAATTGTGATAAAACCGAACTCCAGGGGCGGTAAGGATTTTCCAGATTTTAAAGCTTTCCTTTTAATAAAGTTTTTTAGCATGTGTTTTACTACTGTTTTTAAAGATAGCTACTGGTCTTATTTTGTTCGTTTTAATACTGGTTATTTTATGCGGAGGAACGGCTGGTTTTCTACAGTTTTAAGTTGCCCTTATTCTTTGAATTTACCCCCTCAATACATGATTTTAGGAAAAATTTTAAACTTATATAATTTTAAAGGTAAAAGTGTTCAGGATCTGTGCAATAGCAAAAAACTACTAAAGGAAATAAAAGAAACCAGTACCGTGACTCCCATCAAAAATTTTAACGAACAGAAGTGTATACAGATTTGGAAGATGTTGAGTATTAATTATCTTTTTAATTCACAGAAGGACCTGGCCTGGAGCTGCGCACACGAGTGTCTTCCATGCCGGGCATTCCAGCACCGAAGAGGATTATCCAACTCTGCAACCTGCCCGAGGGAGGGATGCCGACAAGAGGAGACCGTGCACCATCTAATATGGACTTGTTTTTACTCGCAGAAAATATGGACAAAGATACTCCCTCTGGTAAAAAGGATAACTGGACTAAAAGACTTAAATATTGCAGTGGTTTTTTATGGTTGCCTGGAATGCCCAACACGGACTCAAGAGACTATTGCATGGAAGATCATAAACTGTGTGAAGGCAGCTCTGTGGAAGGCCAGGAATATTTTATTGTTCAAGCATGAGGTTTTATCTGTGAAGGACATTTTATCTATCTGTTTTTATGAAATGTACCAGTACTATCTTTTAGACAAGAAGAGATTTCCGCTTTTATCTAGAAAATGGTTTTTAAAAGAATGGAATTCTATCTTGTAAAGCCACCAAGTGCCCATTTTATGTTTTAATATGTTGTAAATATGTTATTTATATGTAACTGTATTTATTGACATATTTGCACAACTTTGTTAACATTATTTAATTTTTAATAAAGTTGCCCCCGTAAGGGTAGTCAAGTTAAAAAAAAAATCTGTTCTTATCAGTTTAATATCTGATACGTCCCCTATCTGGGGACCATATATTAAATGGATTTTTGAGAACGGGGGCCGATTTCGAAGCTTGCTTCCGTCGCCCTATGCATTGACCCGATATGGCAGTATCTTCGGGTACAGTGCACCACCCCCTTACAGGGTTAAAAAGAAAGATTCCTACTTTCATTGCTACCTGCTTGCTGGCTAGCCAGCTAGCCAGCCCTGTGGGCCTTGCTGCTGCTGCTGCAGCCAAAAAACAAAAGGTGGTGCTGCTGCTGCTTCTGCTGCTTCTGCTTCTGCTTGTGTCTGGCCGCTGTTGGAGCGTCCAGGCACAGGACTTCTGCTGCTGCTGACTAAATGGCCTCCTTAATTGGATCATTTGAGTAGCCAGCACACCTGTGCAGGTAGGGCATGACATGATAGGCAGCTGCCTTGATAGCGGGTGGGTGCTGAATGTTCCTAATTGACAAAATAAGATTAATGCTTATGAAGAAATATAAAATCTCATCCCTTCCCCAATATCGCGCCACACCCCTACCCCTTAATTCCCTGGTTGAACTTGATGGACATATGTCTTTTTTCGACCGTACTAACTATGTAACTATGTAACATAACATGGGGGGGGTCTCCTGGCTGTTCACACAGGTGTGTCATTGCTGTACATTGACCATGCATTGCTTCTGTGGTATTGCAAAGGCAAAGACAAATGCTTCCAGCCATCCATTGCACTAATGGATTGGTCATCAGCTGGCTGTCTATGTCCCGCATCAATATAGACCAAAGTACAGAGGGTTAGGCTATGCTATTGTGCACCTACCTGATGCATCAGAAGGTGCGAGGCCCTTGCTAAATTCTGTGCACAGACTTTGAGATCTATACTTTAGACTGTATCTAAACCTGCTCCAACATGGACTGACATTCTGGCCTACTTTCAGCCGATGCGACTTGTCTGTCGCTGAACAGTCGCTTTTTATGTATTCAGCACCTATGTATAATGTTGTAAAAATGCTCTAGAAGCTAAAGTCGCAGAAATGTCACACATATTTGGCCTGCAACTTTCTGTGCGACAAATTCAGACAGGAAAAATCAGTATAAATCCTTAGAAAATTATCCCCCAGTGTCTCCATCTGCTGGCGGTATTGAATAAGCATTGCTGCACTGATGGGGTATGCATTAGACGAAAAAAAAGAAGAAAAAGAAGAATAATACGCCCAGAAAAGAGGCGAAAAGGAGAAAAACGTAAAAAAACGTGAAAAAAAAGTAAGAGGAAGAGAAGGGAAAAAAAGGTGGAAATGGGTTTAAAAGTGATTTCGGCGGAGAAATATATATATATATATATATATATATATATATATATATATATACGCGCACACACACACATATATATAAACGTATTCTCCGTTGAGATATTGCAGCCGCTGCTGTGTCCAGGCCCAGGAGCCTTAGCACTGTGCTGTGATGTCACTCAATACCACTGACATCACTAGGTGTAAACAACATCTCTCCTTTGCTGTGTATGTGACTATGGAGCTGTTTGGTGATGTCGTCTATTATGGCCTTCATAGAAGCAACAGGAGATTGTTGCATCCATCTAGAACCCTCAGAACTACAGTGCTATGATGTCACTCACTTCCACAGGCCTTGCAGAGTGTAAACAACAACAACCCAGCTTTGTTGTGTATGTAACCATAGGGATTTGTGATGTCACCTAGAACCTTCACAGCAGCGACAGCTTTATGAGGAGCATCAGCACTGCTCTGCCTGAGCAGAACCATCACCGCCATAGGTTGTCAAATAACCCGGATTTAACCCACACAGGTAAGTCCAATGGGGTGCAGGCATGTCCTCTATGCTTACAGCTTCCCGTGGGTGTTGGTTTGATACCGTTTGGGGACAGCCAAGGAGGCATCTGCAGGCAACAAAGGTAGGTGTGTGCTTGTGTGTGTGTTTCCTATGCAGATCCTAAGCCCAGTGTCACATGCAAGTAGGAGGAGTAAGAAGGGTTCCTGGCAAATCCGGGTTATGGATTGCATTTAAAAAGGCCCCGTGGGAGTGCAATGGGCCCCTGTCTTGCTGCTTAGCAATAATGGTATGGGTTTAGGTTCTGCTGTGTGTACTGGTGGTTGACTGCCCCCCAGCCCAGAGTGTGCATGGAAAATTGTCTGGCAGCCTCCCTGACAGCAAGCAGTGATAGTGCCCATGAAGGGGACCTTGTTGGGCCCGCCCCTTTCACGGTTATCGCTTC
The DNA here is from genome assembly GCF_029499605.1 of Hyla sarda. Lineage (NCBI taxonomy): Eukaryota > Metazoa > Chordata > Amphibia > Anura > Hylidae > Hyla > Hyla sarda. The sequence continues at coordinate 146,630 of NW_026608456.1, forward strand.
TCGGCCTTTTGGCTAAGATCAAGTGTAGTATCTGTTCTTATCAGTTTAATATCTGATACGTCCCCTATCTGGGGACCATATATTAAATGGATTTTTGAGAACGGGGGCCGATTTCGAAGCTTGCTTCCGTCGCCCTATGCATTGACCCGATATGGCAGTATCTTCGGGTACAGTGCACCACCCCCTTACAGGGTTAAAAAGAAAGATTCCTACTTTCATTGCTACCTGCTTGCTGGCTAGCCAGCTAGCCAGCCCTGTGGGCCTTGCTGCTGCTGCTGCAGCCAAAAAACAAAAGGTGGTGCTGCTGCTGCTTCTGCTGCTTCTGCTTCTGCTTGTGTCTGGCCGCTGTTGGAGCGTCCAGGCACAGGACTTCTGCTGCTGCTGACTAAATGGCCTCCTTAATTGGATCATTTGAGTAGCCAGCACACCTGTGCAGGTAGGGCATGACATGATAGGCAGCTGCCTTGATAGCGGGTGGGTGCTGAATGTTCCTAATTGACAAAATAAGATTAATGCTTATGAAGAAATATAAAATCTCATCCCTTCCCCAATATCGCGCCACACCCCTACCCCTTAATTCCCTGGTTGAACTTGATGGACATATGTCTTTTTTCGACCGTACTAACTATGTAACTATGTAACATAACATGGGGGGGGTCTCCTGGCTGTTCACACAGGTGTGTCATTGCTGTACATTGACCATGCATTGCTTCTGTGGTATTGCAAAGGCAAAGACAAATGCTTCCAGCCATCCATTGCACTAATGGATTGGTCATCAGCTGGCTGTCTATGTCCCGCATCAATATAGACCAAAGTACAGAGGGTTAGGCTATGCTATTGTGCACCTACCTGATGCATCAGAAGGTGCGAGGCCCTTGCTAAATTCTGTGCACAGACTTTGAGATCTATACTTTAGACTGTATCTAAACCTGCTCCAACATGGACTGACATTCTGGCCTACTTTCAGCCGATGCGACTTGTCTGTCGCTGAACAGTCGCTTTTTATGTATTCAGCACCTATGTATAATGTTGTAAAAATGCTCTAGAAGCTAAAGTCGCAGAAATGTCACACATATTTGGCCTGCAACTTTCTGTGCGACAAATTCAGACAGGAAAAATCAGTATAAATCCTTAGAAAATTATCCCCCAGTGTCTCCATCTGCTGGCGGTATTGAATAAGCATTGCTGCACTGATGGGGTATGCATTAGACGAAAAAAAAGAAGAAAAAGAAGAATAATACGCCCAGAAAAGAGGCGAAAAGGAGAAAAACGTAAAAAAACGTGAAAAAAAAGTAAGAGGAAGAGAAGGGAAAAAAAGGTGGAAATGGGTTTAAAAGTGATTTCGGCGGAGAAATATATATATATATATATATATATATATATATATATATATATATACGCGCACACACACACATATATATAAACGTATTCTCCGTTGAGATATTGCAGCCGCTGCTGTGTCCAGGCCCAGGAGCCTTAGCACTGTGCTGTGATGTCACTCAATACCACTGACATCACTAGGTGTAAACAACATCTCTCCTTTGCTGTGTATGTGACTATGGAGCTGTTTGGTGATGTCGTCTATTATGGCCTTCATAGAAGCAACAGGAGATTGTTGCATCCATCTAGAACCCTCAGAACTACAGTGCTATGATGTCACTCACTTCCACAGGCCTTGCAGAGTGTAAACAACAACAACCCAGCTTTGTTGTGTATGTAACCATAGGGATTTGTGATGTCACCTAGAACCTTCACAGCAGCGACAGCTTTATGAGGAGCATCAGCACTGCTCTGCCTGAGCAGAACCATCACCGCCATAGGTTGTCAAATAACCCGGATTTAACCCACACAGGTAAGTCCAATGGGGTGCAGGCATGTCCTCTATGCTTACAGCTTCCCGTGGGTGTTGGTTTGATACCGTTTGGGGACAGCCAAGGAGGCATCTGCAGGCAACAAAGGTAGGTGTGTGCTTGTGTGTGTGTTTCCTATGCAGATCCTAAGCCCAGTGTCACATGCAAGTAGGAGGAGTAAGAAGGGTTCCTGGCAAATCCGGGTTATGGATTGCATTTAAAAAGGCCCCGTGGGAGTGCAATGGGCCCCTGTCTTGCTGCTTAGCAATAATGGTATGGGTTTAGGTTCTGCTGTGTGTACTGGTGGTTGACTGCCCCCCAGCCCAGAGTGTGCATGGAAAATTGTCTGGCAGCCTCCCTGACAGCAAGCAGTGATAGTGCCCATGAAGGGGACCTTGTTGGGCCCGCCCCTTTCACGGTTATCGCTTCTCGGCCTTTTGGCTAAGATCAAGTGTAGTATCTGTTCTTATCAGTTTAATATCTGATACGTCCCCTATCTGGGGACCATATATTAAATGGATTTTTGAGAACGGGGGCCGATTTCGAAGCTTGCTTCCGTCGCCCTATGCATTGACCCGATATGGTAGTATCTTCGGGTACAGTGCACCACCCCCTTACAGGGTTAAAAAGAAAGATTCCTACTTTCATTGCTACCTGCTTGCTGGCTAGCCAGCTAGCCAGCCCTGTGGGCCTTGCTGCTGCTGCTGCAGCCAAAAAACAAAAGGTGGTGCTGCTGCTGCTTCTGCTGCTTCTGCTTCTGCTTGTGTCTGGCCGCTGTTGGAGCGTCCAGGCACAGGACTTCTGCTGCTGCTGACTAAATGGCCTCCTTAATTGGATCATTTGAGTAGCCAGCACACCTGTGCAGGTAGGGCATGACATGATAGGCAGCTGCCTTGATAGCGGGTGGGTGCTGAATGTTCCTAATTGACAAAATAAGATTAATGCTTATGAAGAAATATAAAATCTCATCCCTTCCCCAATATCGCGCCACACCCCTACCCCTTAATTCCCTGGTTGAACTTGATGGACATATGTCTTTTTTCGACCGTACTAACTATGTAACTATGTAACATAACATGGGGGGGGTCTCCTGGCTGTTCACACAGGTGTGTCATTGCTGTACATTGACCATGCATTGCTTCTGTGGTATTGCAAAGGCAAAGACAAATGCTTCCAGCCATCCATTGCACTAATGGATTGGTCATCAGCTGGCTGTCTATGTCCCGCATCAATATAGACCAAAGTACAGAGGGTTAGGCTATGCTATTGTGCACCTACCTGATGCATCAGAAGGTGCGAGGCCCTTGCTAAATTCTGTGCACAGACTTTGAGATCTATACTTTAGACTGTATCTAAACCTGCTCCAACATGGACTGACATTCTGGCCTACTTTCAGCCGATGCGACTTGTCTGTCGCTGAACAGTCGCTTTTTATGTATTCAGCACCTATGTATAATGTTGTAAAAATGCTCTAGAAGCTAAAGTCGCAGAAATGTCACACATATTTGGCCTGCAACTTTCTGTGCGACAAATTCAGACAGGAAAAATCAGTATAAATCCTTAGAAAATTATCCCCCAGTGTCTCCATCTGCTGGCGGTATTGAATAAGCATTGCTGCACTGATGGGGTATGCATTAGACGAAAAAAAAGAAGAAAAAGAAGAATAATACGCCCAGAAAAGAGGCGAAAAGGAGAAAAACGTAAAAAAACGTGAAAAAAAAGTAAGAGGAAGAGAAGGGAAAAAAAGGTGGAAATGGGTTTAAAAGTGATTTCGGCGGAGAATATATATATATATATATATATATATATATATATATATATACGCGCACACACACACATATATATAAACGTATTCTCCGTTGAGATATTGCAGCCGCTGCTGTGTCCAGGCCCAGGAGCCTTAGCACTGTGCTGTGATGTCACTCAATACCACTGACATCACTAGGTGTAAACAACATCTCTCCTTTGCTGTGTATGTGACTATGGAGCTGTTTGGTGATGTCGTCTATTATGGCCTTCATAGAAGCAACAGGAGATTGTTGCATCCATCTAGAACCCTCAGAACTACAGTGCTATGATGTCACTCACTTCCACAGGCCTTGCAGAGTGTAAACAACAACAACCCAGCTTTGTTGTGTATGTAACCATAGGGATTTGTGATGTCACCTAGAACCTTCACAGCAGCGACAGCTTTATGAGGAGCATCAGCACTGCTCTGCCTGAGCAGAACCATCACCGCCATAGGTTGTCAAATAACCCGGATTTAACCCACACAGGTAAGTCCAATGGGGTGCAGGCATGTCCTCTATGCTTACAGCTTCCCGTGGGTGTTGGTTTGATACCGTTTGGGGACAGCCAAGGAGGCATCTGCAGGCAACAAAGGTAGGTGTGTGCTTGTGTGTGTGTTTCCTATGCAGATCCTAAGCCCAGTGTCACATGCAAGTAGGAGGAGTAAGAAGGGTTCCTGGCAAATCCGGGTTATGGATTGCATTTAAAAAGGCCCCGTGGGAGTGCAATGGGCCCCTGTCTTGCTGCTTAGCAATAATGGTATGGGTTTAGGTTCTGCTGTGTGTACTGGTGGTTGACTGCCCCCCAGCCCAGAGTGTGCATGGAAAATTGTCTGGCAGCCTCCCTGACAGCAAGCAGTGATAGTGCCCATGAAGGGGACCTTGTTGGGCCCGCCCCTTTCACGGTTATCGCTTCTCGGCCTTTTGGCTAAGATCAAGTGTAGTATCTGTTCTTATCAGTTTAATATCTGATACGTCCCCTATCTGGGGACCATATATTAAATGGATTTTTGAGAACGGGGGCCGATTTCGAAGCTTGCTTCCGTCGCCCTATGCATTGACCCGATATGGCAGTATCTTCGGGTACAGTGCACCACCCCCTTACAGGGTTAAAAAGAAAGATTCCTACTTTCATTGCTACCTGCTTGCTGGCTAGCCAGCTAGCCAGCCCTGTGGGCCTTGCTGCTGCTGCTGCAGCCAAAAAACAAAAGGTGGTGCTGCTGCTGCTTCTGCTGCTTCTGCTTCTGCTTGTGTCTGGCCGCTGTTGGAGCGTCCAGGCACAGGACTTCTGCTGCTGCTGACTAAATGGCCTCCTTAATTGGATCATTTGAGTAGCCAGCACACCTGTGCAGGTAGGGCATGACATGATAGGCAGCTGCCTTGATAGCGGGTGGGTGCTGAATGTTCCTAATTGACAAAATAAGATTAATGCTTATGAAGAAATATAAAATCTCATCCCTTCCCCAATATCGCGCCACACCCCTACCCCTTAATTCCCTGGTTGAACTTGATGGACATATGTCTTTTTTCGACCGTACTAACTATGTAACTATGTAACATAACATGGGGGGGGTCTCCTGGCTGTTCACACAGGTGTGTCATTGCTGTACATTGACCATGCATTGCTTCTGTGGTATTGCAAAGGCAAAGACAAATGCTTCCAGCCATCCATTGCACTAATGGATTGGTCATCAGCTGGCTGTCTATGTCCCGCATCAATATAGACCAAAGTACAGAGGGTTAGGCTATGCTATTGTGCACCTACCTGATGCATCAGAAGGTGCGAGGCCCTTGCTAAATTCTGTGCACAGACTTTGAGATCTATACTTTAGACTGTATCTAAACCTGCTCCAACATGGACTGACATTCTGGCCTACTTTCAGCCGATGCGACTTGTCTGTCGCTGAACAGTCGCTTTTTATGTATTCAGCACCTATGTATAATGTTGTAAAAATGCTCTAGAAGCTAAAGTCGCAGAAATGTCACACATATTTGGCCTGCAACTTTCTGTGCGACAAATTCAGACAGGAAAAATCAGTATAAATCCTTAGAAAATTATCCCCCAGTGTCTCCATCTGCTGGCGGTATTGAATAAGCATTGCTGCACTGATGGGGTATGCATTAGACGAAAAAAAAGAAGAAAAAGAAGAATAATACGCCCAGAAAAGAGGCGAAAAGGAGAAAAACGTAAAAAAACGTGAAAAAAAAGTAAGAGGAAGAGAAGGGAAAAAAAGGTGGAAATGGGTTTAAAAGTGATTTCGGCGGAGAAATATATATATATATATATATATATATATATATATATATATATATACGCGCACACACACACATATATATAAACGTATTCTCCGTTGAGATATTGCAGCCGCTGCTGTGTCCAGGCCCAGGAGCCTTAGCACTGTGCTGTGATGTCACTCAATACCACTGACATCACTAGGTGTAAACAACATCTCTCCTTTGCTGTGTATGTGACTATGGAGCTGTTTGGTGATGTCGTCTATTATGGCCTTCATAGAAGCAACAGGAGATTGTTGCATCCATCTAGAACCCTCAGAACTACAGTGCTATGATGTCACTCACTTCCACAGGCCTTGCAGAGTGTAAACAACAACAACCCAGCTTTGTTGTGTATGTAACCATAGGGATTTGTGATGTCACCTAGAACCTTCACAGCAGCGACAGCTTTATGAGGAGCATCAGCACTGCTCTGCCTGAGCAGAACCATCACCGCCATAGGTTGTCAAATAACCCGGATTTAACCCACACAGGTAAGTCCAATGGGGTGCAGGCATGTCCTCTATGCTTACAGCTTCCCGTGGGTGTTGGTTTGATACCGTTTGGGGACAGCCAAGGAGGCATCTGCAGGCAACAAAGGTAGGTGTGTGCTTGTGTGTGTGTTTCCTATGCAGATCCTAAGCCCAGTGTCACATGCAAGTAGGAGGAGTAAGAAGGGTTCCTGGCAAATCCGGGTTATGGATTGCATTTAAAAAGGCCCCGTGGGAGTGCAATGGGCCCCTGTCTTGCTGCTTAGCAATAATGGTATGGGTTTAGGTTCTGCTGTGTGTACTGGTGGTTGACTGCCCCCCAGCCCAGAGTGTGCATGGAAAATTGTCTGGCAGCCTCCCTGACAGCAAGCAGTGATAGTGCCCATGAAGGGGACCTTGTTGGGCCCGCCCCTTTCACGGTTATCGCTTCTCGGCCTTTTGGCTAAGATCAAGTGTAGTATCTGTTCTTATCAGTTTAATATCTGATACGTCCCCTATCTGGGGACCATATATTAAATGGATTTTTGAGAACGGGGGCCGATTTCGAAGCTTGCTTCCGTCGCCCTATGCATTGACCCGATATGGCAGTATCTTCGGGTACAGTGCACCACCCCCTTACAGGGTTAAAAAGAAAGATTCCTACTTTCATTGCTACCTGCTTGCTGGCTAGCCAGCTAGCCAGCCCTGTGGGCCTTGCTGCTGCTGCTGCAGCTAAAAAACAAAAGGTGGTGCTGCTGCTGCTTCTGCTGCTTCTGCTTCTGCTTGTGTCTGGCCGCTGTTGGAGCGTCCAGGCACAGGACTTCTGCTGCTGCTGACTAAATGGCCTCCTTAATTGGATCATTTGAGTAGCCAGCACACCTGTGCAGGTAGGGCATGACATGATAGGCAGCTGCCTTGATAGCGGGTGGGTGCTGAATGTTCCTAATTGACAAAATAAGATTAATGCTTATGAAGAAATATAAAATCTCATCCCTTCCCCAATATCGCGCCACACCCCTACCCCTTAATTCCCTGGTTGAACTTGATGGACATATGTCTTTTTTCGACCGTACTAACTATGTAACTATGTAACATAACATGGGGGGGGTCTCCTGGCTGTTCACACAGGTGTGTCATTGCTGTACATTGACCATGCATTGCTTCTGTGGTATTGCAAAGGCAAAGACAAATGCTTCCAGCCATCCATTGCACTAATGGATTGGTCATCAGCTGGCTGTCTATGTCCCGCATCAATATAGACCAAAGTACAGAGGGTTAGGCTATGCTATTGTGCACCTACCTGATGCATCAGAAGGTGCGAGGCCCTTGCTAAATTCTGTGCACAGACTTTGAGATCTATACTTTAGACTGTATCTAAACCTGCTCCAACATGGACTGACATTCTGGCCTACTTTCAGCCGATGCGACTTGTCTGTCGCTGAACAGTCGCTTTTTATGTATTCAGCACCTATGTATAATGTTGTAAAAATGCTCTAGAAGCTAAAGTCGCAGAAATGTCACACATATTTGGCCTGCAACTTTCTGTGCGACAAATTCAGACAGGAAAAATCAGTATAAATCCTTAGAAAATTATCCCCCAGTGTCTCCATCTGCTGGCGGTATTGAATAAGCATTGCTGCACTGATGGGGTATGCATTAGACGAAAAAAAAGAAGAAAAAGAAGAATAATACGCCCAGAAAAGAGGCGAAAAGGAGAAAAACGTAAAAAAACGTGAAAAAAAAGTAAGAGGAAGAGAAGGGAAAAAAAGGTGGAAATGGGTTTAAAAGTGATTTCGGCGGAGAAATATATATATATATATATATATATATATATATATATATATATACGCGCACACACACACATATATATAAACGTATTCTCCGTTGAGATATTGCAGCCGCTGCTGTGTCCAGGCCCAGGAGCCTTAGCACTGTGCTGTGATGTCACTCAATACCACTGACATCACTAGGTGTAAACAACATCTCTCCTTTGCTGTGTATGTGACTATGGAGCTGTTTGGTGATGTCGTCTATTATGGCCTTCATAGAAGCAACAGGAGATTGTTGCATCCATCTAGAACCCTCAGAACTACAGTGCTATGATGTCACTCACTTCCACAGGCCTTGCAGAGTGTAAACAACAACAACCCAGCTTTGTTGTGTATGTAACCATAGGGATTTGTGATGTCACCTAGAACCTTCACAGCAGCGACAGCTTTATGAGGAGCATCAGCACTGCTCTGCCTGAGCAGAACCATCACCGCCATAGGTTGTCAAATAACCCGGATTTAACCCACACAGGTAAGTCCAATGGGGTGCAGGCATGTCCTCTATGCTTACAGCTTCCCGTGGGTGTTGGTTTGATACCGTTTGGGGACAGCCAAGGAGGCATCTGCAGGCAACAAAGGTAGGTGTGTGCTTGTGTGTGTGTTTCCTATGCAGATCCTAAGCCCAGTGTCACATGCAAGTAGGAGGAGTAAGAAGGGTTCCTGGCAAATCCGGGTTATGGATTGCATTTAAAAAGGCCCCGTGGGAGTGCAATGGGCCCCTGTCTTGCTGCTTAGCAATAATGGTATGGGTTTAGGTTCTGCTGTGTGTACTGGTGGTTGACTGCCCCCCAGCCCAGAGTGTGCATGGAAAATTGTCTGGCAGCCTCCCTGACAGCAAGCAGTGATAGTGCCCATGAAGGGGACCTTGTTGGGCCCGCCCCTTTCACGGTTATCGCTTCTCGGCCTTTTGGCTAAGATCAAGTGTAGTATCTGTTCTTATCAGTTTAATATCTGATACGTCCCCTATCTGGGGACCATATATTAAATGGATTTTTGAGAACGGGGGCCGATTTCGAAGCTTGCTTCCGTCGCCCTATGCATTGACCCGATATGGCAGTATCTTCGGGTACAGTGCACCACCCCCTTACAGGGTTAAAAAGAAAGATTCCTACTTTCATTGCTACCTGCTTGCTGGCTAGCCAGCTAGCCAGCCCTGTGGGCCTTGCTGCTGCTGCTGCAGCCAAAAAACAAAAGGTGGTGCTGCTGCTGCTTCTGCTGCTTCTGCTTCTGCTTGTGTCTGGCCGCTGTTGGAGCGTCCAGGCACAGGACTTCTGCTGCTGCTGACTAAATGGCCTCCTTAATTGGATCATTTGAGTAGCCAGCACACCTGTGCAGGTAGGGCATGACATGATAGGCAGCTGCCTTGATAGCGGGTGGGTGCTGAATGTTCCTAATTGACAAAATAAGATTAATGCTTATGAAGAAATATAAAATCTCATCCCTTCCCCAATATCGCGCCACACCCCTACCCCTTAATTCCCTGGTTGAACTTGATGGACATATGTCTTTTTTCGACCGTACTAACTATGTAACTATGTAACATAACATGGGGGGGGTCTCCTGGCTGTTCACACAGGTGTGTCATTGCTGTACATTGACCATGCATTGCTTCTGTGGTATTGCAAAGGCAAAGACAAATGCTTCCAGCCATCCATTGCACTAATGGATTGGTCATCAGCTGGCTGTCTATGTCCCGCATCAATATAGACCAAAGTACAGAGGGTTAGGCTATGCTATTGTGCACCTACCTGATGCATCAGAAGGTGCGAGGCCCTTGCTAAATTCTGTGCACAGACTTTGAGATCTATACTTTAGACTGTATCTAAACCTGCTCCAACATGGACTGACATTCTGGCCTACTTTCAGCCGATGCGACTTGTCTGTCGCTGAACAGTCGCTTTTTATGTATTCAGCACCTATGTATAATGTTGTAAAAATGCTCTAGAAGCTAAAGTCGCAGAAATGTCACACATATTTGGCCTGCAACTTTCTGTGCGACAAATTCAGACAGGAAAAATCAGTATAAATCCTTAGAAAATTATCCCCCAGTGTCTCCATCTGCTGGCGGTATTGAATAAGCATTGCTGCACTGATGGGGTATGCATTAGACGAAAAAAAAGAAGAAAAAGAAGAATAATACGCCCAGAAAAGAGGCGAAAAGGAGAAAAACGTAAAAAAACGTGAAAAAAAAGTAAGAGGAAGAGAAGGGAAAAAAAGGTGGAAATGGGTTTAAAAGTGATTTCGGCGGAGAAATATATATATATATATATATATATATATATATATATATATATACGCGCACACACACACATATATATAAACGTATTCTCCGTTGAGATATTGCAGCCGCTGCTGTGTCCAGGCCCAGGAGCCTTAGCACTGTGCTGTGATGTCACTCAATACCACTGACATCACTAGGTGTAAACAACATCTCTCCTTTGCTGTGTATGTGACTATGGAGCTGTTTGGTGATGTCGTCTATTATGGCCTTCATAGAAGCAACAGGAGATTGTTGCATCCATCTAGAACCCTCAGAACTACAGTGCTATGATGTCACTCACTTCCACAGGCCTTGCAGAGTGTAAACAACAACAACCCAGCTTTGTTGTGTATGTAACCATAGGGATTTGTGATGTCACCTAGAACCTTCACAGCAGCGACAGCTTTATGAGGAGCATCAGCACTGCTCTGCCTGAGCAGAACCATCACCGCCATAGGTTGTCAAATAACCCGGATTTAACCCACACAGGTAAGTCCAATGGGGTGCAGGCATGTCCTCTATGCTTACAGCTTCCCGTGGGTGTTGGTTTGATACCGTTTGGGGACAGCCAAGGAGGCATCTGCAGGCAACAAAGGTAGGTGTGTGCTTGTGTGTGTGTTTCCTATGCAGATCCTAAGCCCAGTGTCACATGCAAGTAGGAGGAGTAAGAAGGGTTCCTGGCAAATCCGGGTTATGGATTGCATTTAAAAAGGCCCCGTGGGAGTGCAATGGGCCCCTGTCTTGCTGCTTAGCAATAATGGTATGGGTTTAGGTTCTGCTGTGTGTACTGGTGGTTGACTGCCCCCCAGCCCAGAGTGTGCATGGAAAATTGTCTGGCAGCCTCCCTGACAGCAAGCAGTGATAGTGCCCATGAAGGGGACCTTGTTGGGCCCGCCCCTTTCACGGTTATCGCTTCTCGGCCTTTTGGCTAAGATCAAGTGTAGTATCTGTTCTTATCAGTTTAATATCTGATACGTCCCCTATCTGGGGACCATATATTAAATGGATTTTTGAGAACGGGGGCCGATTTCGAAGCTTGCTTCCGTCGCCCTATGCATTGACCCGATATGGCAGTATCTTCGGGTACAGTGCACCACCCCCTTACAGGGTTAAAAAGAAAGATTCCTACTTTCATTGCTACCTGCTTGCTGGCTAGCCAGCTAGCCAGCCCTGTGGGCCTTGCTGCTGCTGCTGCAGCCAAAAAACAAAAGGTGGTGCTGCTGCTGCTTCTGCTGCTTCTGCTTCTGCTTGTGTCTGGCCGCTGTTGGAGCGTCCAGGCACAGGACTTCTGCTGCTGCTGACTAAATGGCCTCCTTAATTGGATCATTTGAGTAGCCAGCACACCTGTGCAGGTAGGGCATGACATGATAGGCAGCTGCCTTGATAGCGGGTGGGTGCTGAATGTTCCTAATTGACAAAATAAGATTAATGCTTATGAAGAAATATAAAATCTCATCCCTTCCCCAATATCGCGCCACACCCCTACCCCTTAATTCCCTGGTTGAACTTGATGGACATATGTCTTTTTTCGACCGTACTAACTATGTAACTATGTAACATAACATGGGGGGGGTCTCCTGGCTGTTCACACAGGTGTGTCATTACTGTACATTGACCATGCATTGCTTCTGTGGTATTGCAAAGGCAAAGACAAATGCTTCCAGCCATCCATTGCACTAATGGATTGGTCATCAGCTGGCTGTCTATGTCCCGCATCAATATAGACCAAAGTACAGAGGGTTAGGCTATGCTATTGTGCACCTACCTGATGCATCAGAAGGTGCGAGGCCCTTGCTAAATTCTGTGCACAGACTTTGAGATCTATACTTTAGACTGTATCTAAACCTGCTCCAACATGGACTGACATTCTGGCCTACTTTCAGCCGATGCGACTTGTCTGTCGCTGAACAGTCGCTTTTTATGTATTCAGCACCTATGTATAATGTTGTAAAAATGCTCTAGAAGCTAAAGTCGCAGAAATGTCACACATATTTGGCCTGCAACTTTCTGTGCGACAAATTCAGACAGGAAAAATCAGTATAAATCCTTAGAAAATTATCCCCCAGTGTCTCCATCTGCTGGCGGTATTGAATAAGCATTGCTGCACTGATGGGGTATGCATTAGACGAAAAAAAAGAAGAAAAAGAAGAATAATACGCCCAGAAAAGAGGCGAAAAGGAGAAAAACGTAAAAAAACGTGAAAAAAAAGTAAGAGGAAGAGAAGGGAAAAAAAGGTGGAAATGGGTTTAAAAGTGATTTCGGCGGAGAAATATATATATATATATATATATATATATATATATATATATATATATATATACGCGCACACACACACATATATATAAACGTATTCTCCGTTGAGATATTGCAGCCGCTGCTGTGTCCAGGCCCAGGAGCCTTAGCACTGTGCTGTGATGTCACTCAATACCACTGACATCACTAGGTGTAAACAACATCTCTCCTTTGCTGTGTATGTGACTATGGAGCTGTTTGGTGATGTCGTCTATTACGGCCTTCATAGAAGCAACAGGAGATTGTTGCATCCATCTAGAACCCTCAGAACTACAGTGCTATGATGTCACTCACTTCCACAGGCCTTGCAGAGTGTAAACAACAACAACCCAGCTTTGTTGTGTATGTAACCATAGGGATTTGTGATGTCACCTAGAACCTTCACAGCAGCGACAGCTTTATGAGGAGCATCAGCACTGCTCTGCCTGAGCAGAACCATCACCGCCATAGGTTGTCAAATAACCCGGATTTAACCCACACAGGTAAGTCCAATGGGGTGCAGGCATGTCCTCTATGCTTACAGCTTCCCGTGGGTGTTGGTTTGATACCGTTTGGGGACAGCCAAGGAGGCATCTGCAGGCAACAAAGGTAGGTGTGTGCTTGTGTGTGTGTTTCCTATGCAGATCCTAAGCCCAGTGTCACATGCAAGTAGGAGGAGTAAGAAGGGTTCCTGGCAAATCCGGGTTATGGATTGCATTTAAAAAGGCCCCGTGGGAGTGCAATGGGCCCCTGTCTTGCTGCTTAGCAATAATGGTATGGGTTTAGGTTCTGCTGTGTGTACTGGTGGTTGACTGCCCCCCAGCCCAGAGTGTGCATGGAAAATTGTCTGGCAGCCTCCCTGACAGCAAGCAGTGATAGTGCCCATGAAGGGGACCTTGTTGGGCCCGCCCCTTTCACGGTTATCGCTTCTCGGCCTTTTGGCTAAGATCAAGTGTAGTATCTGTTCTTATCAGTTTAATATCTGATACGTCCCCTATCTGGGGACCATATATTAAATGGATTTTTGAGAACGGGGGCCGATTTCGAAGCTTGCTTCCGTCGCCCTATGCATTGACCCGATATGGCAGTATCTTCGGGTACAGTGCACCACCCCCTTACAGGGTTAAAAAGAAAGATTCCTACTTTCATTGCTACCTGCTTGCTGGCTAGCCAGCTAGCCAGCCCTGTGGGCCTTGCTGCTGCTGCTGCAGCCAAAAAACAAAAGGTGGTGCTGCTGCTGCTTCTGCTGCTTCTGCTTCTGCTTGTGTCTGGCCGCTGTTGGAGCGTCCAGGCACAGGACTTCTGCTGCTGCTGACTAAATGGCCTCCTTAATTGGATCATTTGAGTAGCCAGCACACCTGTGCAGGTAGGGCATGACATGATAGGCAGCTGCCTTGATAGCGGGTGGGTGCTGAATGTTCCTAATTGACAAAATAAGATTAATGCTTATGAAGAAATATAAAATCTCATCCCTTCCCCAATATCGCGCCACACCCCTACCCCTTAATTCCCTGGTTGAACTTGATGGACATATGTCTTTTTTCGACCGTACTAACTATGTAACTATGTAACATAACATGGGGGGGGTCTCCTGGCTGTTCACACAGGTGTGTCATTGCTGTACATTGACCATGCATTGCTTCTGTGGTATTGCAAAGGCAAAGACAAATGCTTCCAGCCATCCATTGCACTAATGGATTGGTCATCAGCTGGCTGTCTATGTCCCGCATCAATATAGACCAAAGTACAGAGGGTTAGGCTATGCTATTGTGCACCTACCTGATGCATCAGAAGGTGCGAGGCCCTTGCTAAATTCTGTGCACAGACTTTGAGATCTATACTTTAGACTGTATCTAAACCTGCTCCAACATGGACTGACATTCTGGCCTACTTTCAGCCGATGCGACTTGTCTGTCGCTGAACAGTCGCTTTTTATGTATTCAGCACCTATGTATAATGTTGTAAAAATGCTCTAGAAGCTAAAGTCGCAGAAATGTCACACATATTTGGCCTGCAACTTTCTGTGCGACAAATTCAGACAGGAAAAATCAGTATAAATCCTTAGAAAATTATCCCCCAGTGTCTCCATCTGCTGGCGGTATTGAATAAGCATTGCTGCACTGATGGGGTATGCATTAGACGAAAAAAAAGAAGAAAAAGAAGAATAATACGCCCAGAAAAGAGGCGAAAAGGAGAAAAACGTAAAAAAACGTGAAAAAAAAGTAAGAGGAAGAGAAGGGAAAAAAAGGTGGAAATGGGTTTAAAAGTGATTTCGGCGGAGAAATATATATATATATATATATATATATATATATATATATATATACGCGCACACACACACATATATATAAACGTATTCTCCGTTGAGATATTGCAGCCGCTGCTGTGTCCAGGCCCAGGAGCCTTAGCACTGTGCTGTGATGTCACTCAATACCACTGACATCACTAGGTGTAAACAACATCTCTCCTTTGCTGTGTATGTGACTATGGAGCTGTTTGGTGATGTCGTCTATTACGGCCTTCATAGAAGCAACAGGAGATTGTTGCATCCATCTAGAACCCTCAGAACTACAGTGCTATGATGTCACTCACTTCCACAGGCCTTGCAGAGTGTAAACAACAACAACCCAGCTTTGTTGTGTATGTAACCATAGGGATTTGTGATGTCACCTAGAACCTTCACAGCAGCGACAGCTTTATGAGGAGCATCAGCACTGCTCTGCCTGAGCAGAACCATCACCGCCATAGGTTGTCAAATAACCCGGATTTAACCCACACAGGTAAGTCCAATGGGGTGCAGGCATGTCCTCTATGCTTACAGCTTCCCGTGGGTGTTGGTTTGATACCGTTTGGGGACAGCCAAGGAGGCATCTGCAGGCAACAAAGGTAGGTGTGTGCTTGTGTGTGTGTTTCCTATGCAGATCCTAAGCCCAGTGTCACATGCAAGTAGGAGGAGTAAGAAGGGTTCCTGGCAAATCCGGGTTATGGATTGCATTTAAAAAGGCCCCGTGGGAGTGCAATGGGCCCCTGTCTTGCTGCTTAGCAATAATGGTATGGGTTTAGGTTCTGCTGTGTGTACTGGTGGTT
The DNA here is from genome assembly GCF_029499605.1 of Hyla sarda. Classification (NCBI taxonomy): domain Eukaryota; kingdom Metazoa; phylum Chordata; class Amphibia; order Anura; family Hylidae; genus Hyla; species Hyla sarda. The sequence continues at coordinate 162,458 of NW_026608456.1, forward strand.
GACTGCCCCCCAGCCCAGAGTGTGCATGGAAAATTGTCTGGCAGCCTCCCTGACAGCAAGCAGTGATAGTGCCCATGAAGGGGACCTTGTTGGGCCCGCCCCTTTCACGGTTATCGCTTCTCGGCCTTTTGGCTAAGATCAAGTGTAGTATCTGTTCTTATCAGTTTAATATCTGATACGTCCCCTATCTGGGGACCATATATTAAATGGATTTTTGAGAACGGGGGCCGATTTCGAAGCTTGCTTCCGTCGCCCTATGCATTGACCCGATATGGCAGTATCTTCGGGTACAGTGCACCACCCCCTTACAGGGTTAAAAAGAAAGATTCCTACTTTCATTGCTACCTGCTTGCTGGCTAGCCAGCTAGCCAGCCCTGTGGGCCTTGCTGCTGCTGCTGCAGCCAAAAAACAAAAGGTGGTGCTGCTGCTGCTTCTGCTGCTTCTGCTTCTGCTTGTGTCTGGCCGCTGTTGGAGCGTCCAGGCACAGGACTTCTGCTGCTGCTGACTAAATGGCCTCCTTAATTGGATCATTTGAGTAGCCAGCACACCTGTGCAGGTAGGGCATGACATGATAGGCAGCTGCCTTGATAGCGGGTGGGTGCTGAATGTTCCTAATTGACAAAATAAGATTAATGCTTATGAAGAAATATAAAATCTCATCCCTTCCCCAATATCGCGCCACACCCCTACCCCTTAATTCCCTGGTTGAACTTGATGGACATATGTCTTTTTTCGACCGTACTAACTATGTAACTATGTAACATAACATGGGGGGGGTCTCCTGGCTGTTCACACAGGTGTGTCATTGCTGTACATTGACCATGCATTGCTTCTGTGGTATTGCAAAGGCAAAGACAAATGCTTCCAGCCATCCATTGCACTAATGGATTGGTCATCAGCTGGCTGTCTATGTCCCGCATCAATATAGACCAAAGTACAGAGGGTTAGGCTATGCTATTGTGCACCTACCTGATGCATCAGAAGGTGCGAGGCCCTTGCTAAATTCTGTGCACAGACTTTGAGATCTATACTTTAGACTGTATCTAAACCTGCTCCAACATGGACTGACATTCTGGACTACTTTCAGCCGATGCGACTTGTCTGTCGCTGAACAGTCGCTTTTTATGTATTCAGCACCTATGTATAATGTTGTAAAAATGCTCTAGAAGCTAAAGTCGCAGAAATGTCACACATATTTGGCCTGCAACTTTCTGTGCGACAAATTCAGACAGGAAAAATCAGTATAAATCCTTAGAAAATTATCCCCCAGTGTCTCCATCTGCTGGCGGTATTGAATAAGCATTGCTGCACTGATGGGGTATGCATTAGACGAAAAAAAAGAAGAAAAAGAAGAATAATACGCCCAGAAAAGAGGCGAAAAGGAGAAAAACGTAAAAAAACGTGAAAAAAAAGTAAGAGGAAGAGAAGGGAAAAAAAGGTGGAAATGGGTTTAAAAGTGATTTCGGCGGAGAAATATATATATATATATATATATATATATATATATATATATATACGCGCACACACACACATATATATAAACGTATTCTCCGTTGAGATATTGCAGCCGCTGCTGTGTCCAGGCCCAGGAGCCTTAGCACTGTGCTGTGATGTCACTCAATACCACTGACATCACTAGGTGTAAACAACATCTCTCCTTTGCTGTGTATGTGACTATGGAGCTGTTTGGTGATGTCGTCTATTATGGCCTTCATAGAAGCAACAGGAGATTGTTGCATCCATCTAGAACCCTCAGAACTACAGTGCTATGATGTCACTCACTTCCACAGGCCTTGCAGAGTGTAAACAACAACAACCCAGCTTTGTTGTGTATGTAACCATAGGGATTTGTGATGTCACCTAGAACCTTCACAGCAGCGACAGCTTTATGAGGAGCATCAGCACTGCTCTGCCTGAGCAGAACCATCACCGCCATAGGTTGTCAAATAACCCGGATTTAACCCACACAGGTAAGTCCAATGGGGTGCAGGCATGTCCTCTATGCTTACAGCTTCCCGTGGGTGTTGGTTTGATACCGTTTGGGGACAGCCAAGGAGGCATCTGCAGGCAACAAAGGTAGGTGTGTGCTTGTGTGTGTGTTTCCTATGCAGATCCTAAGCCCAGTGTCACATGCAAGTAGGAGGAGTAAGAAGGGTTCCTGGCAAATCCGGGTTATGGATTGCATTTAAAAAGGCCCCGTGGGAGTGCAATGGGCCCCTGTCTTGCTGCTTAGCAATAATGGTATGGGTTTAGGTTCTGCTGTGTGTACTGGTGGTTGACTGCCCCCCAGCCCAGAGTGTGCATGGAAAATTGTCTGGCAGCCTCCCTGACAGCAAGCAGTGATAGTGCCCATGAAGGGGACCTTGTTGGGCCCGCCCCTTTCACGGTTATCGCTTCTCGGCCTTTTGGCTAAGATCAAGTGTAGTATCTGTTCTTATCAGTTTAATATCTGATACGTCCCCTATCTGGGGACCATATATTAAATGGATTTTTGAGAACGGGGGCCGATTTCGAAGCTTGCTTCCGTCGCCCTATGCATTGACCCGATATGGCAGTATCTTCGGGTACAGTGCACCACCCCCTTACAGGGTTAAAAAGAAAGATTCCTACTTTCATTGCTACCTGCTTGCTGGCTAGCCAGCTAGCCAGCCCTGTGGGCCTTGCTGCTGCTGCTGCAGCCAAAAAACAAAAGGTGGTGCTGCTGCTGCTTCTGCTGCTTCTGCTTCTGCTTGTGTCTGGCCGCTGTTGGAGCGTCCAGGCACAGGACTTCTGCTGCTGCTGACTAAATGGCCTCCTTAATTGGATCATTTGAGTAGCCAGCACACCTGTGCAGGTAGGGCATGACATGATAGGCAGCTGCCTTGATAGCGGGTGGGTGCTGAATGTTCCTAATTGACAAAATAAGATTAATGCTTATGAAGAAATATAAAATCTCATCCCTTCCCCAATATCGCGCCACACCCCTACCCCTTAATTCCCTGGTTGAACTTGATGGACATATGTCTTTTTTCGACCGTACTAACTATGTAACTATGTAACATAACATGGGGGGGGTCTCCTGGCTGTTCACACAGGTGTGTCATTGCTGTACATTGACCATGCATTGCTTCTGTGGTATTGCAAAGGCAAAGACAAATGCTTCCAGCCATCCATTGCACTAATGGATTGGTCATCAGCTGGCTGTCTATGTCCCGCATCAATATAGACCAAAGTACAGAGGGTTAGGCTATGCTATTGTGCACCTACCTGATGCATCAGAAGGTGCGAGGCCCTTGCTAAATTCTGTGCACAGACTTTGAGATCTATACTTTAGACTGTATCTAAACCTGCTCCAACATGGACTGACATTCTGGCCTACTTTCAGCCGATGCGACTTGTCTGTCGCTGAACCGTCGCTTTTTATGTATTCAGCACCTATGTATAATGTTGTAAAAATGCTCTAGAAGCTAAAGTCGCAGAAATGTCACACATATTTGGCCTGCAACTTTCTGTGCGACAAATTCAGACAGGAAAAATCAGTATAAATCCTTAGAAAATTATCCCCCAGTGTCTCCATCTGCTGGCGGTATTGAATAAGCATTGCTGCACTGATGGGGTATGCATTAGACGAAAAAAAAGAAGAAAAAGAAGAATAATACGCCCAGAAAAGAGGCGAAAAGGAGAAAAACGTAAAAAAACGTGAAAAAAAAGTAAGAGGAAGAGAAGGGAAAAAAAGGTGGAAATGGGTTTAAAAGTGATTTCGGCGGAGAAATATATATATATATATATATATATATATATATATATATATATATATATATACGCGCACACACACACATATATATAAACGTATTCTCCGTTGAGATATTGCAGCCGCTGCTGTGTCCAGGCCCAGGAGCCTTAGCACTGTGCTGTGATGTCACTCAATACCACTGACATCACTAGGTGTAAACAACATCTCTCCTTTGCTGTGTATGTGACTATGGAGCTGTTTGGTGATGTCGTCTATTATGGCCTTCATAGAAGCAACAGGAGATTGTTGCATCCATCTAGAACCCTCAGAACTACAGTGCTATGATGTCACTCACTTCCACAGGCCTTGCAGAGTGTAAACAACAACAACCCAGCTTTGTTGTGTATGTAACCATAGGGATTTGTGATGTCACCTAGAACCTTCACAGCAGCGACAGCTTTATGAGGAGCATCAGCACTGCTCTGCCTGAGCAGAACCATCACCGCCATAGGTTGTCAAATAACCCGGATTTAACCCACACAGGTAAGTCCAATGGGGTGCAGGCATGTCCTCTATGCTTACAGCTTCCCGTGGGTGTTGGTTTGATACCGTTTGGGGACAGCCAAGGAGGCATCTGCAGGCAACAAAGGTAGGTGTGTGCTTGTGTGTGTGTTTCCTATGCAGATCCTAAGCCCAGTGTCACATGCAAGTAGGAGGAGTAAGAAGGGTTCCTGGCAAATCCGGGTTATGGATTGCATTTAAAAAGGCCCCGTGGGAGTGCAATGGGCCCCTGTCTTGCTGCTTAGCAATAATGGTATGGGTTTAGGTTCTGCTGTGTGTACTGGTGGTTGACTGCCCCCCAGCCCAGAGTGTGCATGGAAAATTGTCTGGCAGCCTCCCTGACAGCAAGCAGTGATAGTGCCCATGAAGGGGACCTTGTTGGGCCCGCCCCTTTCACGGTTATCGCTTCTCGGCCTTTTGGCTAAGATCAAGTGTAGTATCTGTTCTTATCAGTTTAATATCTGATACGTCCCCTATCTGGGGACCATATATTAAATGGATTTTTGAGAACGGGGGCCGATTTCGAAGCTTGCTTCCGTCGCCCTATGCATTGACCCGATATGGCAGTATCTTCGGGTACAGTGCACCACCCCCTTACAGGGTTAAAAAGAAAGATTCCTACTTTCATTGCTACCTGCTTGCTGGCTAGCCAGCTAGCCAGCCCTGTGGGCCTTGCTGCTGCTGCTGCAGCCAAAAAACAAAAGGTGGTGCTGCTGCTGCTTCTGCTGCTTCTGCTTCTGCTTGTGTCTGGCCGCTGTTGGAGCGTCCAGGCACAGGACTTCTGCTGCTGCTGACTAAATGGCCTCCTTAATTGGATCATTTGAGTAGCCAGCACACCTGTGCAGGTAGGGCATGACATGATAGGCAGCTGCCTTGATAGCGGGTGGGTGCTGAATGTTCCTAATTGACAAAATAAGATTAATGCTTATGAAGAAATATAAAATCTCATCCCTTCCCCAATATCGCGCCACACCCCTACCCCTTAATTCCCTGGTTGAACTTGATGGACATATGTCTTTTTTCGACCGTACTAACTATGTAACTATGTAACATAACATGGGGGGGGTCTCCTGGCTGTTCACACAGGTGTGTCATTGCTGTACATTGACCATGCATTGCTTCTGTGGTATTGCAAAGGCAAAGACAAATGCTTCCAGCCATCCATTGCACTAATGGATTGGTCATCAGCTGGCTGTCTATGTCCCGCATCAATATAGACCAAAGTACAGAGGGTTAGGCTATGCTATTGTGCACCTACCTGATGCATCAGAAGGTGCGAGGCCCTTGCTAAATTCTGTGCACAGACTTTGAGATCTATACTTTAGACTGTATCTAAACCTGCTCCAACATGGACTGACATTCTGGCCTACTTTCAGCCGATGCGACTTGTCTGTCGCTGAACAGTCGCTTTTTATGTATTCAGCACCTATGTATAATGTTGTAAAAATGCTCTAGAAGCTAAAGTCGCAGAAATGTCACACATATTTGGCCTGCAACTTTCTGTGCGACAAATTCAGACAGGAAAAATCAGTATAAATCGTTAGAAAATTATCCCCCAGTGTCTCCATCTGCTGGCGGTATTGAATAAGCATTGCTGCACTGATGGGGTATGCATTAGACGAAAAAAAAGAAGAAAAAGAAGAATAATATGCCCAGAAAAGAGGCGAAAAGGAGAAAAACGTAAAAAAAACGTGAAAAAAAAGTAAGAGGAAGAGAAGGGAAAAAAAGGTGGAAATGGGTTTAAAAGTGATTTCGGCGGAGAAATATATATATATATATATATATATATATATATATATATATATATATATACGCGCACACACACACATATATATAAACGTATTCTCCGTTGAGATATTGCAGCCGCTGCTGTGTCCAGGCCCAGGAGCCTTAGCACTGTGCTGTGATGTCACTCAATACCACTGACATCACTAGGTGTAAACAACATCTCTCCTTTGCTGTGTATGTGACTATGGAGCTGTTTGGTGATGTCGTCTATTATGGCCTTCATAGAAGCAACAGGAGATTGTTGCATCCATCTAGAACCCTCAGAACTACAGTGCTATGATGTCACTCACTTCCACAGGCCTTGCAGAGTGTAAACAACAACAACCCAGCTTTGTTGTGTATGTAACCATAGGGATTTGTGATGTCACCTAGAACCTTCACAGCAGCGACAGCTTTATGAGGAGCATCAGCACTGCTCTGCCTGAGCAGAACCATCACCGCCATAGGTTGTCAAATAACCCGGATTTAACCCACACAGGTAAGTCCAATGGGGTGCAGGCATGTCCTCTATGCTTACAGCTTCCCGTGGGTGTTGGTTTGATACCGTTTGGGGACAGCCAAGGAGGCATCTGCAGGCAACAAAGGTAGGTGTGTGCTTGTGTGTGTGTTTCCTATGCAGATCCTAAGCCCAGTGTCACATGCAAGTAGGAGGAGTAAGAAGGGTTCCTGGCAAATCCGGGTTATGGATTGCATTTAAAAAGGCCCCGTGGGAGTGCAATGGGCCCCTGTCTTGCTGCTTAGCAATAATGGTATGGGTTTAGGTTCTGCTGTGTGTACTGGTGGTTGACTGCCCCCCAGCCCAGAGTGTGCATGGAAAATTGTCTGGCAGCCTCCCTGACAGCAAGCAGTGATAGTGCCCATGAAGGGGACCTTGTTGGGCCCGCCCCTTTCACGGTTATCGCTTCTCGGCCTTTTGGCTAAGATCAAGTGTAGTATCTGTTCTTATCAGTTTAATATCTGATACGTCCCCTATCTGGGGACCATATATTAAATGGATTTTTGAGAACGGGGGCCGATTTCGAAGCTTGCTTCCGTCGCCCTATGCATTGACCCGATATGGCAGTATCTTCGGGTACAGTGCACCACCCCCTTACAGGGTTAAAAAGAAAGATTCCTACTTTCATTGCTACCTGCTTGCTGGCTAGCCAGCTAGCCAGCCCTGTGGGCCTTGCTGCTGCTGCTGCAGCCAAAAAACAAAAGGTGGTGCTGCTGCTGCTTCTGCTTCTGCTTGTGTCTGGCCGCTGTTGGAGCGTCCAGGCACAGGACTTCTGCTGCTGCTGACTAAATGGCCTCCTTAATTGGATCATTTGAGTAGCCAGCACACCTGTGCAGGTAGGGCATGACATGATAGGCAGCTGCCTTGATAGCGGGTGGGTGCTGAATGTTCCTAATTGACAAAATAAGATTAATGCTTATGAAGAAATATAAAATCTCATCCCTTCCCCAATATCGCGCCACACCCCTACCCCTTAATTCCCTGGTTGAACTTGATGGACATATGTCTTTTTTCGACCGTACTAACTATGTAACTATGTAACATAACATGGGGGGGGTCTCCTGGCTGTTCACACAGGTGTGTCATTGCTGTACATTGACCATGCATTGCTTCTGTGGTATTGCAAAGGCAAAGACAAATGCTTCCAGCCATCCATTGCACTAATGGATTGGTCATCAGCTGGCTGTCTATGTCCCGCATCAATATAGACCAAAGTACAGAGGGTTAGGCTATGCTATTGTGCACCTACCTGATGCATCAGAAGGTGCGAGGCCCTTGCTAAATTCTGTGCACAGACTTTGAGATCTATACTTTAGACTGTATCTAAACCTGCTCCAACATGGACTGACATTCTGGCCTACTTTCAGCCGATGCGACTTGTCTGTCGCTGAACAGTCGCTTTTTATGTATTCAGCACCTATGTATAATGTTGTAAAAATGCTCTAGAAGCTAAAGTCGCAGAAATGTCACACATATTTGGCCTGCAACTTTCTGTGCGACAAATTCAGACAGGAAAAATCAGTATAAATCCTTAGAAAATTATCCCCCAGTGTCTCCATCTGCTGGCGGTATTGAATAAGCATTGCTGCACTGATGGGGTATGCATTAGACGAAAAAAAAGAAGAAAAAGAAGAATAATACGCCCAGAAAAGAGGCGAAAAGGAGAAAAACGTAAAAAAACGTGAAAAAAAAGTAAGAGGAAGAGAAGGGAAAAAAAGGTGGAAATGGGTTTAAAAGTGATTTCGGCGGAGAAATATATATATATATATATATATATATATATATATATACGCGCACACACACACATATATATAAACGTATTCTCCGTTGAGATATTGCAGCCGCTGCTGTGTCCAGGCCCAGGAGCCTTAGCACTGTGCTGTGATGTCACTCAATACCACTGACATCACTAGGTGTAAACAACATCTCTCCTTTGCTGTGTATGTGACTATGGAGCTGTTTGGTGATGTCGTCTATTATGGCCTTCATAGAAGCAACAGGAGATTGTTGCATCCATCTAGAACCCTCAGAACTACAGTGCTATGATGTCACTCACTTCCACAGGCCTTGCAGAGTGTAAACAACAACAACCCAGCTTTGTTGTGTATGTAACCATAGGGATTTGTGATGTCACCTAGAACCTTCACAGCAGCGACAGCTTTATGAGGAGCATCAGCACTGCTCTGCCTGAGCAGAACCATCACCGCCATAGGTTGTCAAATAACCCGGATTTAACCCACACAGGTAAGTCCAATGGGGTGCAGGCATGTCCTCTATGCTTACAGCTTCCCGTGGGTGTTGGTTTGATACCGTTTGGGGACAGCCAAGGAGGCATCTGCAGGCAACAAAGGTAGGTGTGTGCTTGTGTGTGTGTTTCCTATGCAGATCCTAAGCCCAGTGTCACATGCAAGTAGGAGGAGTAAGAAGGGTTCCTGGCAAATCCGGGTTATGGATTGCATTTAAAAAGGCCCTGTGGGAGTGCAATGGGCCCCTGTCTTGCTGCTTAGCAATAATGGTATGGGTTTAGGTTCTGCTGTGTGTACTGGTGGTTGACTGCCCCCCAGCCCAGAGTGTGCATGGAAAATTGTCTGGCAGCCTCCCTGACAGCAAGCAGTGATAGTGCCCATGAAGGGGACCTTGTTGGGCCCGCCCCTTTCACGGTTATCGCTTCTCGGCCTTTTGGCTAAGATCAAGTGTAGTATCTGTTCTTATCAGTTTAATATCTGATACGTCCCCTATCTGGGGACCATATATTAAATGGATTTTTGAGAACGGGGGCCGATTTCGAAGCTTGCTTCCGTCGCCCTATGCATTGACCCGATATGGCAGTATCTTCGGGTACAGTGCACCACCCCCTTACAGGGTTAAAAAGAAAGATTCCTACTTTCATTGCTACCTGCTTGCTGGCTAGCCAGCTAGCCAGCCCTGTGGGCCTTGCTGCTGCTGCTGCAGCCAAAAAACAAAAGGTGGTGCTGCTGCTGCTTCTGCTGCTTCTGCTTCTGCTTGTGTCTGGCCGCTGTTGGAGCGTCCAGGCACAGGACTTCTGCTGCTGCTGACTAAATGGCCTCCTTAATTGGATCATTTGAGTAGCCAGCACACCTGTGCAGGTAGGGCATGACATGATAGGCAGCTGCCTTGATAGCGGGTGGGTGCTGAATGTTCCTAATTGACAAAATAAGATTAATGCTTATGAAGAAATATAAAATCTCATCCCTTCCCCAATATCGCGCCACACCCCTACCCCTTAATTCCCTGGTTGAACTTGATGGACATATGTCTTTTTTCGACCGTACTAACTATGTAACTATGTAACATAACATGGGGGGGGTCTCCTGGCTGTTCACACAGGTGTGTCATTGCTGTACATTGACCATGCATTGCTTCTGTGGTATTGCAAAGGCAAAGACAAATGCTTCCAGCCATCCATTGCACTAATGGATTGGTCATCAGCTGGCTGTCTATGTCCCGCATCAATATAGACCAAAGTACAGAGGGTTAGGCTATGCTATTGTGCACCTACCTGATGCATCAGAAGGTGCGAGGCCCTTGCTAAATTCTGTGCACAGACTTTGAGATCTATACTTTAGACTGTATCTAAACCTGCTCCAACATGGACTGACATTCTGGCCTACTTTCAGCCGATGCGACTTGTCTGTCGCTGAACAGTCGCTTTTTATGTATTCAGCACCTATGTATAATGTTGTAAAAATGCTCTAGAAGCTAAAGTCGCAGAAATGTCACACATATTTGGCCTGCAACTTTCTGTGCGACAAATTCAGACAGGAAAAATCAGTATAAATCCTTAGAAAATTATCCCCCAGTGTCTCCATCTGCTGGCGGTATTGAATAAGCATTGCTGCACTGATGGGGTATGCATTAGACGAAAAAAAAGAAGAAAAAGAAGAATAATACGCCCAGAAAAGAGGCGAAAAGGAGAAAAACGTAAAAAAACGTGAAAAAAAAGTAAGAGGAAGAGAAGGGAAAAAAAGGTGGAAATGGGTTTAAAAGTGATTTCGGCGGAGAAATATATATATATATATATATATATATATATATATATATATATATATACGCGCACACACACACATATATATAAACGTATTCTCCGTTGAGATATTGCAGCCGCTGCTGTGTCCAGGCCCAGGAGCCTTAGCACTGTGCTGTGATGTCACTCAATACCACTGACATCACTAGGTGTAAACAACATCTCTCCTTTGCTGTGTATGTGACTATGGAGCTGTTTGGTGATGTCGTCTATTATGGCCTTCATAGAAGCAACAGGAGATTGTTGCATCCATCTAGAACCCTCAGAACTACAGTGCTATGATGTCACTCACTTCCACAGGCCTTGCAGAGTGTAAACAACAACAACCCAGCTTTGTTGTGTATGTAACCATAGGGATTTGTGATGTCACCTAGAACCTTCACAGCAGCGACAGCTTTATGAGGAGCATCAGCACTGCTCTGCCTGAGCAGAACCATCACCGCCATAGGTTGTCAAATAACCCGGATTTAACCCACACAGGTAAGTCCAATGGGGTGCAGGCATGTCCTCTATGCTTACAGCTTCCCGTGGGTGTTGGTTTGATACCGTTTGGGGACAGCCAAGGAGGCATCTGCAGGCAACAAAGGTAGGTGTGTGCTTGTGTGTGTGTTTCCTATGCAGATCCTAAGCCCAGTGTCACATGCAAGTAGGAGGAGTAAGAAGGGTTCCTGGCAAATCCGGGTTATGGATTGCATTTAAAAAGGCCCTGTGGGAGTGCAATGGGCCCCTGTCTTGCTGCTTAGCAATAATGGTATGGGTTTAGGTTCTGCTGTGTGTACTGGTGGTTGACTGCCCCCCAGCCCAGAGTGTGCATGGAAAATTGTCTGGCAGCCTCCCTGACAGCAAGCAGTGATAGTGCCCATGAAGGGGACCTTGTTGGGCCCGCCCCTTTCACGGTTATCGCTTCTCGGCCTTTTGGCTAAGATCAAGTGTAGTATCTGTTCTTATCAGTTTAATATCTGATACGTCCCCTATCTGGGGACCATATATTAAATGGATTTTTGAGAACGGGGGCCGATTTCGAAGCTTGCTTCCGTCGCCCTATGCATTGACCCGATATGGCAGTATCTTCGGGTACAGTGCACCACCCCCTTACAGGGTTAAAAAGAAAGATTCCTACTTTCATTGCTACCTGCTTGCTGGCTAGCCAGCTAGCCAGCCCTGTGGGCCTTGCTGCTGCTGCTGCAGCCAAAAAACAAAAGGTGGTGCTGCTGCTGCTTCTGCTGCTTCTGCTTCTGCTTGTGTCTGGCCGCTGTTGGAGCGTCCAGGCACAGGACTTCTGCTGCTGCTGACTAAATGGCCTCCTTAATTGGATCATTTGAGTAGCCAGCACACCTGTGCAGGTAGGGCATGACATGATAGGCAGCTGCCTTGATAGCGGGTGGGTGCTGAATGTTCCTAATTGACAAAATAAGATTAATGCTTATGAAGAAATATAAAATCTCATCCCTTCCCCAATATCGCGCCACACCCCTACCCCTTAATTCCCTGGTTGAACTTGATGGACATATGTCTTTTTTCGACCGTACTAACTATGTAACTATGTAACATAACATGGGGGGGGTCTCCTGGCTGTTCACACAGGTGTGTCATTGCTGTACATTGACCATGCATTGCTTCTGTGGTATTGCAAAGGCAAAGACAAATGCTTCCAGCCATCCATTGCACTAATGGATTGGTCATCAGCTGGCTGTCTATGTCCCGCATCAATATAGACCAAAGTACAGAGGGTTAGGCTATGCTATTGTGCACCTACCTGATGCATCAGAAGGTGCGAGGCCCTTGCTAAATTCTGTGCACAGACTTTGAGATCTATACTTTAGACTGTATCTAAACCTGCTCCAACATGGACTGACATTCTGGCCTACTTTCAGCCGATGCGACTTGTCTGTCGCTGAACAGTCGCTTTTTATGTATTCAGCACCTATGTATAATGTTGTAAAAATGCTCTAGAAGCTAAAGTCGCAGAAATGTCACACATATTTGGCCTGCAACTTTCTGTGCGACAAATTCAGACAGGAAAAATCAGTATAAATCCTTAGAAAATTATCCCCCAGTGTCTCCATCTGCTGGCGGTATTGAATAAGCATTGCTGCACTGATGGGGTATGCATTAGACGAAAAAAAAGAAGAAAAAGAAGAATAATACGCCCAGAAAAGAGGCGAAAAGGAGAAAAACGTAAAAAAACGTGAAAAAAAAGTAAGAGGAAGAGAAGGGAAAAAAAGGTGGAAATGGGTTTAAAAGTGATTTCGGCGGAGAAATATATATATATATATATATATATATATATATATATATACGCGCACACACACACATATATATAAACGTATTCTCCGTTGAGATATTGCAGCCGCTGCTGTGTCCAGGCCCTGGAGCCTTAGCACTGTGCTGTGATGTCACTCAATACCACTGACATCACTAGGTGTAAACAACATCTCTCCTTTGCTGTGTATGTGACTATGGAGCTGTTTGGTGATGTCGTCTATTATGGCCTTCATAGAAGCAACAGGAGATTGTTGCATCCATCTAGAACCCTCAGAACTACAGTGCTATGATGTCACTCACTTCCACAGGCCTTGCAGAGTGTAAACAACAACAACCCAGCTTTGTTGTGTATGTAACCATAGGGATTTGTGATGTCACCTAGAACCTTCACAGCAGCGACAGCTTTATGAGGAGCATCAGCACTGCTCTGCCTGAGCAGAACCATCACCGCCATAGGTTGTCAAATAACCCGGATTTAACCCACACAGGTAAGTCCAATGGGGTGCAGGCATGTCCTCTATGCTTACAGCTTCCCGTGGGTGTTGGTTTGATACCGTTTGGGGACAGCCAAGGAGGCATCTGCAGGCAACAAAGGTAGGTGTGTGCTTGTGTGTGTGTTTCCTATGCAGATCCTAAGCCCAGTGTCACATGCAAGTAGGAGGAGTAAGAAGGGTTCCTGGCAAATCCGGGTTATGGATTGCATTTAAAAAGGCCCCGTGGGAGTGCAATGGGCCCCTGTCTTGCTGCTTAGCAATAATGGTATGGGTTTAGGTTCTGCTGTGTGTACTGGTGGTTGACTGCCCCCCAGCCCAGAGTGTGCATGGAAAATTGTCTGGCAGCCTCCCTGACAGCAAGCAGTGATAGTGCCCATGAAGGGGACCTTGTTGGGCCCGCCCCTTTCACGGTTATCGCTTCTCGGCCTTTTGGCTAAGATCAAGTGTAGTATCTGTTCTTATCAGTTTAATATCTGATACGTCCCCTATCTGGGGACCATATATTAAATGGATTTTTGAGAACGGGGGCCGATTTCGAAGCTTGCTTCCGTCGCCCTATGCATTGACCCGATATGGCAGTATCTTCGGGTACAGTGCACCACCCCCTTACAGGGTTAAAAAGAAAGATTCCTACTTTCATTGCTACCTGCTTGCTGGCTAGCCAGCTAGCCAGCCCTGTGGGCCTTGCTGCTGCTGCTGCAGCCAAAAAACAAAAGGTGGTGCTGCTGCTGCTTCTGCTTCTGCTTGTGTCTGGCCGCTGTTGGAGCGTCCAGGCACAGGACTTCTGCTGCTGCTGACTAAATGGCCTCCTTAATTGGATCATTTGAGTAGCCAGCACACCTGTGCAGGTAGGGCATGACATGATAGGCAGCTGCCTTGATAGCGGGTGGGTGCTGAATGTTCCTAATTGACAAAATAAGATTAATGCTTATGAAGAAATATAAAATCTCATCCCTTCCCCAATATCGCGCCACACCCCTACCCCTTAATTCCCTGGTTGAACTTGATGGACATATGTCTTTTTTCGACCGTACTAACTATGTAACTATGTAACATAACATGGGGGGGGTCTCCTGGCTGTTCACACAGGTGTGTCATTGCTGTACATTGACCATGCATTGCTTCTGTGGTATTGCAAAGGCAAAGACAAATGCTTCCAGCCATCCATTGCACTAATGGATTGGTCATCAGCTGGCTGTCTATGTCCCGCATCAATATAGACCAAAGTACAGAGGGTTAGGCTATGCTATTGTGCACCTACCTGATGCATCAGAAGGTGCGAGGCCCTTGCTAAATTCTGTGCACAGACTTTGAGATCTATACTTTAGACTGTATCTAAACCTGCTCCAACATGGACTGACATTCTGGCCTACTTTCAGCCGATGCGACTTGTCTGTCGCTGAACAGTCGCTTTTTATGTATTCAGCACCTATGTATAATGTTGTAAAAATGCTCTAGAAGCTAAAGTCGCAGAAATGTCACACATATTTGGCCTGCAACTTTCTGTGCGACAAATTCAGACAGGAAAAATCAGTATAAATCCTTAGAAAATTATCCCCCAGTGTCTCCATCTGCTGGCGGTATTGAATAAGCATTGCTGCACTGATGGGGTATGCATTAGACGAAAAAAAAGAAGAAAAAGAAGAATAATACGCCCAGAAAAGAGGCGAAAAGGAGAAAAACGTAAAAAAACGTGAAAAAAAAGTAAGAGGAAGAGAAGGGAAAAAAAGGTGGAAATGGGTTTAAAAGTGATTTCGGCGGAGAATATATATATATATATATATATATATATATATATATATATATATATATACGCGCACACACACACATATATATAAACGTATTCTCCGTTGAGATATTGCAGCCGCTGCTGTGTCCAGGCCCAGGAGCCTTAGCACTGTGCTGTGATGTCACTCAATACCACTGACATCACTAGGTGTAAACAACATCTCTCCTTTGCTGTGTATGTGACTATGGAGCTGTTTGGTGATGTCGTCTATTATGGCCTTCATAGAAGCAACAGGAGATTGTTGCATCCATCTAGAACCCTCAGAACTACAGTGCTATGATGTCACTCACTTCCACAGGCCTTGCAGAGTGTAAACAACAACAACCCAGCTTTGTTGTGTATGTAACCATAGGGATTTGTGATGTCACCTAGAACCTTCACAGCAGCGACAGCTTTATGAGGAGCATCAGCACTGCTCTGCCTGAGCAGAACCATCACCGCCATAGGTTGTCAAATAACCCGGATTTAACCCACACAGGTAAGTCCAATGGGGTGCAGGCATGTCCTCTATGCTTACAGCTTCCCGTGGGTGTTGGTTTGATACCGTTTGGGGACAGCCAAGGAGGCATCTGCAGGCAACAAAGGTAGGTGTGTGCTTGTGTGTGTGTTTCCTATGCAGATCCTAAGCCCAGTGTCACATGCAAGTAGGAGGAGTAAGAAGGGTTTCTGGCAAATCCGGGTTATGGATTGCATTTAAAAAGGCCCCGTGGGAGTGCAATGGGCCCCTGTCTTGCTGCTTAGCAATAATGGTATGGGTTTAGGTTCTGCTGTGTGTACTGGTGGTTGACTGCCCCCCAGCCCAGAGTGTGCATGGAAAATTGTCTGGCAGCCTCCCTGACAGCAAGCAGTGATAGTGCCCATGAAGGGGACCTTGTTGGGCCCGCCCCTTTCACGGTTATCGCTTCTCGGCCTTTTGGCTAAGATCAAGTGTAGTATCTGTTCTTATCAGTTTAATATCTGATACGTCCCCTATCTGGGGACCATATATTAAATGGATTTTTGAGAACGGGGGCCGATTTCGAAGCTTGCTTCCGTCGCCCTATGCATTGACCCGATATGGCAGTATCTTCGGGTACAGTGCACCACCCCCTTACAGGGTTAAAAAGAAAGATTCCTACTTTCATTGCTACCTGCTTGCTGGCTAGCCAGCTAGCCAGCCCTGTGGGCCTTGCTGCTGCTGCTGCAGCCAAAAAACAAAAGGTGGTGCTGCTGCTGCTTCTGCTGCTTCTGCTTCTGCTTGTGTCTGGCCGCTGTTGGAGCGTCCAGGCACAGGACTTCTGCTGCTGCTGACTAAATGGCCTCCTTAATTGGATCATTTGAGTAGCCAGCACACCTGTGCAGGTAGGGCATGACATGATAGGCAGCTGCCTTGATAGCGGGTGGGTGCTGAATGTTCCTAATTGACAAAATAAGATTAATGCTTATGAAGAAATATAAAATCTCATCCCTTCCCCAATATCGCGCCACACCCCTACCCCTTAATTCCCTGGTTGAACTTGATGGACATATGTCTTTTTTCGACCGTACTAACTATGTAACTATGTAACATAACATGGGGGGGGTCTCCTGGCTGTTCACACAGGTGTGTCATTGCTGTACATTGACCATGTATTGCTTCTGTGGTATTGCAAAGGCAAAGACAAATGCTTCCAGCCATCCATTGCACTAATGGATTGGTCATCAGCTGGCTGTCTATGTCCCGCATCAATATAGACCAAAGTACAGAGGGTTAGGCTATGCTATTGTGCACCTACCTGATGCATCAGAAGGTGCGAGGCCCTTGCTAAATTCTGTGCACAGACTTTGAGATCTATACTTTAGACTGTATCTAAACCTGCTCCAACATGGACTGACATTCTGGCCTACTTTCAGCCGATGCGACTTGTCTGTCGCTGAACAGTCGCTTTTTATGTATTCAGCACCTATGTATAATGTTGTAAAAATGCTCTAGAAGCTAAAGTCGCAGAAATGTCACACATATTTGGCCTGCAACTTTCTGTGCGACAAATTCAGACAGGAAAAATCAGTATAAATCCTTAGAAAATTATCCCCCAGTGTCTCCATCTGCTGGCGGTATTGAATAAGCATTGCTGCACTGATGGGGTATGCATTAGACGAAAAAAAAGAAGAAAAAGAAGAATAATACGCCCAGAAAAGAGGCGAAAAGGAGAAAAACGTAAAAAAACGTGAAAAAAAAGTAAGAGGAAGAGAAGGGAAAAAAAGGTGGAAATGGGTTTAAAAGTGATTTCGGCGGAGAAATATATATATATATATATATATATATATATATATATATATATATATATACGCGCACACACACACATATATATAAACGTATTCTCCGTTGAGATATTGCAGCCGCTGCTGTGTCCAGGCCCAGGAGCCTTAGCACTGTGCTGTGATGTCACTCAATACCACTGACATCACTAGGTGTAAACAACATCTCTCCTTTGCTGTGTATGTGACTATGGAGCTGTTTGGTGATGTCGTCTATTATGGCCTTCATAGAAGCAACAGGAGATTGTTGCATCCATCTAGAACCCTCAGAACTACAGTGCTATGATGTCACTCACTTCCACAGGCCTTGCAGAGTGTAAACAACAACAACCCAGCTTTGTTGTGTATGTAACCATAGGGATTTGTGATGTCACCTAGAACCTTCACAGCAGCGACAGCTTTATGAGGAGCATCAGCACTGCTCTGCCTGAGCAGAACCATCACCGCCATAGGTTGTCAAATAACCCGGATTTAACCCACACAGGTAAGTCCAATGGGGTGCAGGCATGTCCTCTATGCTTACAGCTTCCCGTGGGTGTTGGTTTGATACCGTTTGGGGACAGCCAAGGAGGCATCTGCAGGCAACAAAGGTAGGTGTGTGCTTGTGTGTGTGTTTCCTATGCAGATCCTAAGCCCAGTGTCACATGCAAGTAGGAGGAGTAAGAAGGGTTCCTGGCAAATCCGGGTTATGGATTGCATTTAAAAAGGCCCCGTGGGAGTGCAATGGGCCCCTGTCTTGCTGCTTAGCAATAATGGTATGGGTTTAGGTTCTGCTGTGTGTACTGGTGGTTGACTGCCCCCCCAGCCCAGAGTGTGCATGGAAAATTGTCTGGCAGCCTCCCTGACAGCAAGCAGTGATAGTGCCCATGAAGGGGACCTTGTTGGGCCCGCCCCTTTCACGGTTATCGCTTCTCGGCCTTTTGGCTAAGATCAAGTGTAGTATCTGTTCTTATCAGTTTAATATCTGATACGTCCCCTATCTGGGGACCATATATTAAATGGATTTTTGAGAACGGGGGCCGATTTCGAAGCTTGCTTCCGTCGCCCTATGCATTGACCCGATATGGCAGTATCTTCGGGTACAGTGCACCACCCCCTTACAGGGTTAAAAAGAAAGATTCCTACTTTCATTGCTACCTGCTTGCTGGCTAGCCAGCTAGCCAGCCCTGTGGGCCTTGCTGCTGCTGCAGCCAAAAAACAAAAGGTGGTGCTGCTGCTGCTTCTGCTGCTTCTGCTTCTGCTTGTGTCTGGCCCCTGTTGGAGCGTCCAGGCACAGGACTTCTGCTGCTGCTGACTAAATGGCCTCCTTAATTGGATCATTTGAGTAGCCAGCACACCTGTGCAGGTAGGGCATGACATGATAGGCAGCTGCCTTGATAGCGGGTGGGTGCTGAATGTTCCTAATTGACAAAATAAGATTAATGCTTATGAAGAAATATAAAATCTCATCCCTTCCCCAATATCGCGCCACACCCCTACCCCTTAATTCCCTGGTTGAACGTGATGGACATATGTCTTTTTTCGACCGTACTAACTATGTAACTATGTAACATAACATGGGGGGGGGGGGGGGGGTCTCCTGGCTGTTCACACAGGTGTGTCATTGCTGTACATTGACCATGCATTGCTTCTGTGGTATTGCAAAGGCAAAGACAAATGCTTCCAGCCATCCATTGCACTAATGGATTGGTCATCAGCTGGCTGTCTATGTCCCGCATCAATATAGACCAAAGTACAGAGGGTTAGGCTATGCTATTGTGCACCTACCTGATGCATCAGAAGGTGCGAGGCCCTTGCTAAATTCTGTGCACAGACTTTGAGATCTATGCTTTAGACTGTATCTAAACCTGCTCCAACATGGACTGACATTCTGGCCTACTTTCAGCCGATGCGACTTGTCTGTCGCTGAACAGTCGCTTTTTATGTATTCAGCACCTTATGTATAATGTTGTAAAAATGCTCTAGAAGCTAAAGTCGCAGAAATGTCACACATATTTGGCCTGCAACTTTCTGTGCGACAAATTCAGACAGGAAAAATCAGTATAAATCCTTAGAAAATTATCCCCCAGTGTCTCCATCTGCTGGCGGTATTGAATAAGCATTGCTGCACTGATGGGGTATGCATTAGACGAAAAAAAAGAAGAAAAAGAAGAATAATACGCCCAGAAAAGAGGCGAAAAGGAGAAAACGTAAAAAAAACGTGAAAAAAAAGTAAGAGGAAGAGAAGGGAAAAAAAGGTGGAAATGGGTTTAAAAGTGATTTCGGCGGAGAAATATATATATATATATATATATATATATATATATATATATACGCGCACACACACACATATATATAAACGTATTCTCCGTTGAGATATTGCAGCCGCTGCTGTGTCCAGGCCCAGGAGCCTTAGCACTGTGCTGTGATGTCACTCAATACCACTGACATCACTAGGTGTAAACAACATCTCTCCTTTGCTGTGTATGTGACTATGGAGCTGTTTGGTGATGTCGTCTATTATGGCCTTCATAGAAGCAACAGGAGATTGTTGCATCCATCTAGAACCCTCAGAACTACAGTGCTATGATGTCACTCACTTCCACAGGCCTTGCAGAGTGTAAACAACAACAACCCAGCTTTGTTGTGTATGTAACCATAGGGATTTGTGATGTCACCTAGAACCTTCACAGCAGCGACAGCTTTATGAGGAGCATCAGCACTGCTCTGCCTGAGCAGAACCATCACCGCCATAGGTTGTCAAATAACCCGGATTTAACCCACACAGGTAAGTCCAATGGGGTGCAGGCATGTCCTCTATGCTTACAGCTTCCCGTGGGTGTTGGTTTGATACCGTTTGGGGACAGCCAAGGAGGCATCTGCAGGCAACAAAGGTAGGTGTGTGCTTGTGTGTGTGTTTCCTATGCAGATCCTAAGCCCAGTGTCACATGCAAGTAGGAGGAGTAAGAAGGGTTCCTGGCAAATCCGGGTTATGGATTGCATTTAAAAAGGCCCCGTGGGAGTGCAATGGGCCCCTGTCTTGCTGCTTAGCAATAATGGTATGGGTTTAGGTTCTGCTGTGTGTACTGGTGGTTGACTGCCCCCCAGCCCAGAGTGTGCATGGAAAATTGTCTGGCAGCCTCCCTGACAGCAAGCAGTGATAGTGCCCATGAAGGGGACCTTGTTGGGCCCGCCCCTTTCACGGTTATCGCTTCTCGGCCTTTTGGCTAAGATCAAGTGTAGTATCTGTTCTTATCAGTTTAATATCTGATACGTCCCCTATCTGGGGACCATATATTAAATGGATTTTTGAGAACGGGGGCCGATTTCGAAGCTTGCTTCCGTCGCCCTATGCATTGACCCGATATGGCAGTATCTTCGGGTACAGTGCACCACCCCCTTACAGGGTTAAAAAGAAAGATTCCTACTTTCATTGCTACCTGCTTGCTGGCTAGCCAGCTAGCCAGCCCTGTGGGCCTTGCTGCTGCTGCTGCAGCCAAAAAACAAAAGGTGGTGCTGCTGCTGCTTCTGCTGCTTCTGCTTCTGCTTGTGTCTGGCCGCTGTTGGAGCGTCCAGGCACAGGACTTCTGCTGCTGCTGACTAAATGGCCTCCTTAATTGGATCATTTGAGTAGCCAGCACACCTGTGCAGGTAGGGCATGACATGATAGGCAGCTGCCTTGATAGCGGGTGGGTGCTGAATGTTCCTAATTGACAAAATAAGATTAATGCTTATGAAGAAATATAAAATCTCATCCCTTCCCCAATATCGCGCCACACCCCTACCCCTTAATTCCCTGGTTGAACTTGATGGACATATGTCTTTTTTCGACCGTACTAACTATGTAACTATGTAACATAACATGGGGGGGGTCTCCTGGCTGTTCACACAGGTGTGTCATTGCTGTACATTGACCATGCATTGCTTCTGTGGTATTGCAAAGGCAAAGACAAATGCTTCCAGCCATCCATTGCACTAATGGATTGGTCATCAGCTGGCTGTCTATGTCCCGCATCAATATAGACCAAAGTACAGAGGGTTAGGCTATGCTATTGTGCACCTACCTGATGCATCAGAAGGTGCGAGGCCCTTGCTAAATTCTGTGCACAGACTTTGAGATCTATACTTTAGACTGTATCTAAACCTGCTCCAACATGGACTGACATTCTGGCCTACTTTCAGCCGATGCGACTTGTCTGTCGCTGAACAGTCGCTTTTTATGTATTCAGCACCTATGTATAATGTTGTAAAAATGCTCTAGAAGCTAAAGTCGCAGAAATGTCACACATATTTGGCCTGCAACTTTCTGTGCGACAAATTCAGACAGGAAAAATCAGTATAAATCCTTAGAAAATTATCCCCCAGTGTCTCCATCTGCTGGCGGTATTGAATAAGCATTGCTGCACTGATGGGGTATGCATTAGACGAAAAAAAAAGAAGAAAAAGAAGAATAATACGCCCAGAAAAGAGGCGAAAAGGAGAAAAACGTAAAAAAACGTGAAAAAAAAGTAAGAGGAAGAGAAGGGAAAAAAAGGTGGAAATGGGTTTAAAAGTGATTTCGGCGGAGAAATATATATATATATATATATATATATATATATATATATATATATATACGCGCACACACACACATATATATAAACGTATTCTCCGTTGAGATATTGCAGCCGCTGCTGTGTCCAGGCCCAGGAGCCTTAGCACTGTGCTGTGATGTCACTCAATACCACTGACATCACTAGGTGTAAACAACATCTCTCCTTTGCTGTGTATGTGACTATGGAGCTGTTTGGTGATGTCGTCTATTATGGCCTTCATAGAAGCAACAGGAGATTGTTGCATCCATCTAGAACCCTCAGAACTACAGTGCTATGATGTCACTCACTTCCACAGGCCTTGCAGAGTGTAAACAACAACAACCCAGCTTTGTTGTGTATGTAAACCATAGGGATTTGTGATGTCACCTAGACCTTCACAGCAGCGACAGCTTTATGAGGAGCATCAGCACTGCTCTGCCTGAGCAGAACCATCACCGCCATAGGTTGTCAAATAACCCGGATTTAACCCACACAGGTAAGTCCAATGGGGTGCAGGCATGTCCTCTATGCTTACAGCTTCCCGTGGGTGTTGGTTTGATACCGTTTGGGGACAGCCAAGGAGGCATCTGCAGGCAACAAAGGTAGGTGTGTGCTTGTGTGTGTGTTTCCTATGCAGATCCTAAGCCCAGTGTCACATGCAAGTAGGAGGAGTAAGAAGGGTTCCTGGCAAATCCGGGTTATGGATTGCATTTAAAAAGGCCCCGTGGGAGTGCAATGGGCCCCTGTCTTGCTGCTTAGCAATAATGGTATGGGTTTAGGTTCTGCTGTGTGTACTGGTGGTTGACTGCCCCCCAGCCCAGAGTGTGCATGGAAAATTGTCTGGCAGCCTCCCTGACAGCAAGCAGTGATAGTGCCCATGAAGGGGACCTTGTTGGGCCCGCCCCTTTCACGGTTATCGCTTCTCGGCCTTTTGGCTAAGATCAAGTGTAGTATCTGTTCTTATCAGTTTAATATCTGATACGTCCCCTATCTGGGGACCATATATTAAATGGATTTTTGAGAACGGGGGCCGATTTCGAAGCTTGCTTCCGTCGCCCTATGCATTGACCCGATATGGCAGTATCTTCGGGTACAGTGCACCACCCCCTTACAGGGTTAAAAAGAAAGATTCCTACTTTCATTGCTACCTGCTTGCTGGCTAGCCAGCTAGCCAGCCCTGTGGGCCTTGCTGCTGCTGCTGCAGCCAAAAAACAAAAGGTGGTGCTGCTGCTGCTTCTGCTGCTTCTGCTTCTGCTTGTGTCTGGCCGCTGTTGGAGCGTCCAGGCACAGGACTTCTGCTGCTGCTGACTAAATGGCCTCCTTAATTGGATCATTTGAGTAGCCAGCACACCTGTGCAGGTAGGGCATGACATGATAGGCAGCTGCCTTGATAGCGGGTGGGTGCTGAATGTTCCTAATTGACAAAATAAGATTAATGCTTATGAAGAAATATAAAATCTCATCCCTTCCCCAATATCGCGCCACACCCCTACCCCTTAATTCCCTGGTTGAACTTGATGGACATATGTCTTTTTTCGACCGTACTAACTATGTAACTATGTAACATAACATGGGGGGGGTCTCCTGGCTGTTCACACAGGTGTGTCATTGCTGTACATTGACCATGCATTGCTTCTGTGGTATTGCAAAGGCAAAGGACAAATGCTTCCAGCCATCCATTGCACTAATGGATTGGTCATCAGCTGGCTGTCTATGTCCCGCATCAATATAGACCAAAGTACAGAGGGTTAGGCTATGCTATTGTGCACCTACCTGATGCATCAGAAGGTGCGAGGCCCTTGCTAAATTCTGTGCACAGACTTTGAGATCTATACTTTAGACTGTATCTAAACCTGCTCCAACATGGACTGACATTCTGGCCTACTTTCAGCCGATGCGACTTGTCTGTCGCTGAACAGTCGCTTTTTATGTATTCAGCACCTATGTATAATGTTGTAAAAATGCTCTAGAAGCTAAAGTCGCAGAAATGTCACACATATTTGGCCTGCAACTTTCTGTGCGACAAATTCAGACAGGAAAAATCAGTATAAATCCTTAGAAAATTATCCCCCAGTGTCTCCATCTGCTGGCGGTATTGAATAAGCATTGCTGCACTGATGGGGTATGCATTAGACGAAAAAAAAGAAGAAAAAGAAGATAATACGCCCAGAAAAGAGGCGAAAAGGAGAAAAACGTAAAAAAACGTGAAAAAAAAGTAAGAGGAAGAGAAGGGAAAAAAAGGTGGAAATGGGTTTAAAAGTGATTTCGGCGGAGAAATATATATATATATATATATATATATATATATATATATATATACGCGCACACACACACATATATATAAACGTATTCTCCGTTGAGATATTGCAGCCGCTGCTGTGTCCAGGCCCAGGAGCCTTAGCACTGTGCTGTGATGTCACTCAATACCACTGACATCACTAGGTGTAAACAACATCTCTCCTTTGCTGTGTATGTGACTATGGAGCTGTTTGGTGATGTCGTCTATTATGGCCTTCATAGAAGCAACAGGAGATTGTTGCATCCATCTAGAACCCTCAGAACTACAGTGCTATGATGTCACTCACTTCCACAGGCCTTGCAGAGTGTAAACAACAACAACCCAGCTTTGTTGTGTATGTAACCATAGGGATTTGTGATGTCACCTAGAACCTTCACAGCAGCGACAGCTTTATGAGGAGCATCAGCACTGCTCTGCCTGAGCAGAACCATCACCGCCATAGGTTGTCAAATAACCCGGATTTAACCCACACAGGTAAGTCCAATGGGGTGCAGGCATGTCCTCTATGCTTACAGCTTCCCGTGGGTGTTGGTTTGATACCGTTTGGGGACAGCCAAGGAGGCATCTGCAGGCAACAAAGGTAGGTGTGTGCTTGTGTGTGTGTTTCCTATGCAGATCCTAAGCCCAGTGTCACATGCAAGTAGGAGGAGTAAGAAGGGTTCCTGGCAAATCCGGGTTATGGATTGCATTTAAAAAGGCCCCGTGGGAGTGCAATGGGCCCCTGTCTTGCTGCTTAGCAATAATGGTATGGGTTTAGGTTCTGCTGTGTGTACTGGTGGTTGACTGCCCCCCAGCCCAGAGTGTGCATGGAAAATTGTCTGGCAGCCTCCCTGACAGCAAGCAGTGATAGTGCCCATGAAGGGGACCTTGTTGGGCCCGCCCCTTTCACGGTTATCGCTTCTCGGCCTTTTGGCTAAGATCAAGTGTAGTATCTGTTCTTATCAGTTTAATATCTGATACGTCCCCTATCTGGGGACCATATATTAAATGGATTTTTGAGAACGGGGGCCGATTTCGAAGCTTGCTTCCGTCGCCCTATGCATTGACCCGATATGGCAGTATCTTCGGGTACAGTGCACCACCCCCTTACAGGGTTAAAAAGAAAGATTCCTACTTTCATTGCTACCTGCTTGCTGGCTAGCCAGCTAGCCAGCCCTGTGGGCCTTGCTGCTGCTGCTGCAGCCAAAAAACAAAAGGTGGTGCTGCTGCTGCTTCTGCTGCTTCTGCTTCTGCTTGTGTCTGGCCGCTGTTGGAGCGTCCAGGCACAGGACTTCTGCTGCTGCTGACTAAATGGCCTCCTTAATTGGATCATTTGAGTAGCCAGCACACCTGTGCAGGTAGGGCATGACATGATAGGCAGCTGCCTTGATAGCGGGTGGGTGCTGAATGTTCCTAATTGACAAAATAAGATTAATGCTTATGAAGAAATATAAAATCTCATCCCTTCCCCAATATCGCGCCACACCCCTACCCCTTAATTCCCTGGTTGAACTTGATGGACATATGTCTTTTTTCGACCGTACTAACTATGTAACTATGTAACATAACATGGGGGGGGTCTCCTGGCTGTTCACACAGGTGTGTCATTGCTGTACATTGACCATGCATTGCTTCTGTGGTATTGCAAAGGCAAAGACAAATGCTTCCAGCCATCCATTGCACTAATGGATTGGTCATCAGCTGGCTGTCTATGTCCCGCATCAATATAGACCAAAGTACAGAGGGTTAGGCTATGCTATTGTGCACCTACCTGATGCATCAGAAGGTGCGAGGCCCTTGCTAAATTCTGTGCACAGACTTTGAGATCTATACTTTAGACTGTATCTAAACCTGCTCCAACATGGACTGACATTCTGGCCTACTTCAGCCGATGCGACTTGTCTGTCGCTGAACAGTCGCTTTTTATGTATTCAGCACCTATGTATAATGTTGTAAAAATGCTCTAGAAGCTAAAGTCGCAGAAATGTCACACATATTTGGCCTGCAACTTTCTGTGCGACAAATTCAGACAGGAAAAATCAGTATAAATCCTTAGAAAATTATCCCCCAGTGTCTCCATCTGCTGGCGGTATTGAATAAGCATTGCTGCACTGATGGGGTATGCATTAGACGAAAAAAAAGAAGAAAAAGAAGAATAATACGCCCAGAAAAAGAGGCGAAAAGGAGAAAAACGTAAAAAAACGTGAAAAAAAAGTAAGAGGAAGAGAAGGGAAAAAAAGGTGGAAATGGGTTTAAAAGTGATTTCGGCGGAGAAATATATATATATATATATATATATATATATATATATATACGCGCACACACACACATATATATAAACGTATTCTCCGTTGAGATATTGCAGCCGCTGCGCTGTGTCCAGGCCCAGGAGCCTTAGCACTGTGCTGTGATGTCACTCAATACCACTGACATCACTAGGTGTAAACAACATCTCTCCTTTGCTGTGTATGTGACTATGGAGCTGTTTGGTGATGTCGTCTATTATGGCCTTCATAGAAGCAACAGGAGATTGTTGCATCCATCTAGAACCCTCAGAACTACAGTGCTATGATGTCACTCACTTCCACAGGCCTTGCAGAGTGTAAACAACAACAACCCAGCTTTGTTGTGTATGTAACCATAGGGATTTGTGATGTCACCTAGAACCTTCACAGCAGCGACAGCTTTATGAGGAGCATCAGCACTGCTCTGCCTGAGCAGAACCATCACCGCCATAGGTTGTCAAATAACCCGGATTTAACCCACACAGGTAAGTCCAATGGGGTGCAGGCATGTCCTCTATGCTTACCGCTTCCCGTGGGTGTTGGTTTGATACCGTTTGGGGACAGCCAAGGAGGCATCTGCAGGCAACAAAGGTAGGTGTGTGCTTGTGTGTGTGTTTCCTATGCAGATCCTAAGCCCAGTGTCACATGCAAGTAGGAGGAGTAAGAAGGGTTCCTGGCAAATCCGGGTTATGGATTGCATTTAAAAAGGCCCCGTGGGAGTGCAATGGGCCCCTGTCTTGCTGCTTAGCAATAATGGTATGGGTTTAGGTTCTGCTGTGTGTACTGGTGGTTGACTGCCCCCCAGCCCAGAGTGTGCATGGAAAATTGTCTGGCAGCCTCCCTGACAGCAAGCAGTGATAGTGCCCATGAAGGGGACCTTGTTGGGCCCGCCCCTTTCACGGTTAACGCTTCTCGGCCTTTTGGCTAAGATCAAGTGTAGTATCTGTTCTTATCAGTTTAATATCTGATACGTCCCCTATCTGGGGACCATATATTAAATGGATTTTTGAGAACGGGGGCCGATTTCGAAGCTTGCTTCCGTCGCCCTATGCATTGACCCGATATGGCAGTATCTTCGGGTACAGTGCACCACCCCCTTACAGGGTTAAAAAGAAAGATTCCTACTTTCATTGCTACCTGCTTGCTGGCTAGCCAGCTAGCCAGCCCTGTGGGCCTTGCTGCTGCTGCTGCAGCCAAAAAACAAAAGGTGGTGCTGCTGCTGCTTCTGCTGCTTCTGCTTCTGCTTGTGTCTGGCCGCTGTTGGAGCGTCCAGGCACAGGACTTCTGCTGCTGCTGACTAAATGGCCTCCTTAATTGGATCATTTGAGTAGCCAGCACACCTGTGCAGGTAGGGCATGACATGATAGGCAGCTGCCTTGATAGCGGGTGGGTGCTGAATGTTCCTAATTGACAAAATAAGATTAATGCTTATGAAGAAATATAAAATCTCATCCCTTCCCCAATATCGCGCCACACCCCTACCCCTTAATTCCCTGGTTGAACTTGATGGACATATGTCTTTTTTCGACCGTACTAACTATGTAACTATGTAACATAACATGGGGGGGGTCTCCTGGCTGTTCACACAGGTGTGTCATTGCTGTACATTGACCATGCATTGCTTCTGTGGTATTGCAAAGGCAAAGACAAATGCTTCCAGCCATCCATTGCACTAATGGATTGGTCATCAGCTGGCTGTCTATGTCCCGCATCAATATAGACCAAAGTACAGAGGGTTAGGCTATGCTATTGTGCACCTACCTGATGCATCAGAAGGTGCGAGGCCCTTGCTAAATTCTGTGCACAGACTTTGAGATCTATACTTTAGACTGTATCTAAACCTGCTCCAACATGGACTGACATTCTGGCCTACTTTCAGCCGATGCGACTTGTCTGTCGCTGAACAGTCGCTTTTTATGTATTCAGCACCTATGTATAATGTTGTAAAAATGCTCTAGAAGCTAAAGTCGCAGAAATGTCACACATATTTGGCCTGCAACTTTCTGTGCGACAAATTCAGACAGGAAAAATCAGTATAAATCCTTAGAAAATTATCCCCCAGTGTCTCCATCTGCTGGCGGTATTGAATAAGCATTGCTGCACTGATGGGGTATGCATTAGACGAAAAAAAAGAAGAAAAAGAAGAATAATACGCCCAGAAAAGAGGCGAAAAGGAGAAAAACGTAAAAAAACGTGAAAAAAAAGTAAGAGGAAGAGAAGGGAAAAAAAGGTGGAAATGGGTTTAAAAGTGATTTCGGCGGAGAAATATATATATATATATATATATATATATATATATATATATACGCGCACACACACACATATATATAAACGTATTCTCCGTTGAGATATTGCAGCCGCTGCTGTGTCCAGGCCCAGGAGCCTTAGCACTGTGCTGTGATGTCACTCAATACCACTGACATCACTAGGTGTAAACAACATCTCTCCTTTGCTGTGTATGTGACTATGGAGCTGTTTGGTGATGTCGTCTATTATGGTCTTCATAGAAGCAACAGGAGATTGTTGCATCCATCTAGAACCCTCAGAACTACAGTGCTATGATGTCACTCACTTCCACAGGCCTTGCAGAGTGTAAACAACAACAACCCAGCTTTGTTGTGTATGTAACCATAGGGATTTGTGATGTCACCTAGAACCTTCACAGCAGCGACAGCTTTATGAGGAGCATCAGCACTGCTCTGCCTGAGCAGAACCATCACCGCCATAGGTTGTCAAATAACCCGGATTTAACCCACACAGGTAAGTCCAATGGGGTGCAGGCATGTCCTTTATGCTTACAGCTTCCCGTGGGTGTTGGTTTGATACCGTTTGGGGACAGCCAAGGAGGCATCTGCAGGCAACAAAGGTAGGTGTGTGCTTGTGTGTGTGTTTCCTATGCAGATCCTAAGCCCAGTGTCACATGCAAGTAGGAGGAGTAAGAAGGGTTCCTGGCAAATCCGGGTTATGGATTGCATTTAAAAAGGCCCCGTGGGAGTGCAATGGGCCCCTGTCTTGCTGCTTAGCAATAATGGTATGGGTTTAGGTTCTGCTGTGTGTACTGGTGGTTGACTGCCCCCCAGCCCAGAGTGTGCATGGAAAATTGTCTGGCAGCCTCCCTGACAGCAAGCAGTGATAGTGCCCATGAAGGGGACCTTGTTGGGCCCGCCCCTTTCACGGTTATCGCTTCTCGGCCTTTTGGCTAAGATCAAGTGTAGTATCTGTTCTTATCAGTTTAATATCTGATACGTCCCCTATCTGGGGACCATATATTAAATGGATTTTTGAGAACGGGGGCCGATTTCGAAGCTTGCTTCCGTCGCCCTATGCATTGACCCGATATGGCAGTATCTTCGGGTACAGTGCACCACCCCCTTACAGGGTTAAAAAGAAAGATTCCTACTTTCATTGCTACCTGCTTGCTGGCTAGCCAGCTAGCCAGCCCTGTGGGCCTTGCTGCTGCTGCTGCAGCCAAAAAACAAAAGGTGGTGCTGCTGCTGCTTCTGCTGCTTCTGCTTCTGCTTGTGTCTGGCCGCTGTTGGAGCGTCCAGGCACAGGACTTCTGCTGCTGCTGACTAAATGGCCTCCTTAATTGGATCATTTGAGTAGCCAGCACACCTGTGCAGGTAGGGCATGACATGATAGGCAGCTGCCTTGATAGCGGGTGGGTGCTGAATGTTCCTAATTGACAAAATAAGATTAATGCTTATGAAGAAATATAAAATCTCATCCCTTCCCCAATATCGCGCCACACCCCTACCCCTTAATTCCCTGGTTGAACTTGATGGACATATGTCTTTTTTCGACCGTACTAACTATGTAACTATGTAACATAACATGGGGGGGTCTCCTGGCTGTTCACACAGGTGTGTCATTGCTGTACATTGACCATGCATTGCTTCTGTGGTATTGCAAAGGCAAAGACAAATGCTTCCAGCCATCCATTGCACTAATGGATTGGTCATCAGCTGGCTGTCTATGTCCCGCATCAATATAGACCAAAGTACAGAGGGTTAGGCTATGCTATTGTGCACCTACCTGATGCATCAGAAGGTGCGAGGCCCTTGCTAAATTCTGTGCACAGACTTTGAGATCTATACTTTAGACTGTATCTAAACCTGCTCCAACATGGACTGACATTCTGGCCTACTTTCAGCCGATGCGACTTGTCTGTCGCTGAACAGTCGCTTTTTATGTATTCAGCACCTATGTATAATGTTGTAAAAATGCTCTAGAAGCTAAAGTCGCAGAAATGTCACACATATTTGGCCTGCAACTTTCTGTGCGACAAATTCAGACAGGAAAAATCAGTATAAATCCTTAGAAAATTATCCCCCAGTGTCTCCATCTGCTGGCGGTATTGAATAAGCATTGCTGCACTGATGGGGTATGCATTAGACGAAAAAAAAGAAGAAAAAGAAGAATAATACGCCCAGAAAAGAGGCGAAAAGGAGAAAAACGTAAAAAAACGTGAAAAAAAAGTAAGAGGAAGAGAAGGGAAAAAAAGGTGGAAATGGGTTTAAAAGTGATTTCGGCGGAGAAATATATATATATATATATATATATATATATATATATATATATATATATATATATATACGCGCACACACACACATATATATAAACGTATTCTCCGTTGAGATATTGCAGCCGCTGCTGTGTCCAGGCCCAGGAGCCTTAGCACTGTGCTGTGATGTCACTCAATACCACTGACATCACTAGGTGTAAACAACATCTCTCCTTTGCTGTGTATGTGACTATGGAGCTGTTTGGTGATGTCGTCTATTATGGCCTTCATAGAAGCAACAGGAGATTGTTGCATCCATCTAGAACCCTCAGAACTACAGTGCTATGATGTCACTCACTTCCACAGGCCTTGCAGAATGTAAACAACAACAACCCAGCTTTGTTGTGTATGTAACCATAGGGATTTGTGATGTCACCTAGAACCTTCACAGCAGCGACAGCTTTATGAGGAGCATCAGCACTGCTCTGCCTGAGCAGAACCATCACCGCCATAGGTTGTCAAATAACCCGGATTTAACCCACACAGGTAAGTCCAATGGGGTGCAGGCATGTCCTCTATGCTTACAGCTTCCCGTGGGTGTTGGTTTGATACCGTTTGGGGACAGCCAAGGAGGCATCTGCAGGCAACAAAGGTAGGTGTGTGCTTGTGTGTGTGTTTCCTATGCAGATCCTAAGCCCAGTGTCACATGCAAGTAGGAGGAGTAAGAAGGGTTCCTGGCAAATCCGGGTTATGGATTGCATTTAAAAAGGCCCCGTGGGAGTGCAATGGGCCCCTGTCTTGCTGCTTAGCAATAATGGTATGGGTTTAGGTTCTGCTGTGTGTACTGGTGGTTGACTGCCCCCCAGCCCAGAGTGTGCATGGAAAATTGTCTGGCAGCCTCCCTGACAGCAAGCAGTGATAGTGCCCATGAAGGGGACCTTGTTGGGCCCGCCCCTTTCACGGTTATCGCTTCTCGGCCTTTTGGCTAAGATCAAGTGTAGTATCTGTTCTTATCAGTTTAATATCTGATACGTCCCCTATCTGGGGACCATATATTAAATGGATTTTTGAGAACGGGGGCCGATTTCGAAGCTTGCTTCCGTCGCCCTATGCATTGACCCGATATGGCAGTATCTTCGGGTACAGTGCACCACCCCCTTACAGGGTTAAAAAGAAAGATTCCTACTTTCATTGCTACCTGCTTGCTGGCTAGCCAGCTAGCCAGCCCTGTGGGCCTTGCTGCTGCTGCTGCAGCCAAAAAACAAAAGGTGGTGCTGCTGCTGCTTCTGCTGCTTCTGCTTCTGCTTGTGTCTGGCCGCTGTTGGAGCGTCCAGGCACAGGACTTCTGCTGCTGCTGACTAAATGGCCTCCTTAATTGGATCATTTGAGTAGCCAGCACACCTGTGCAGGTAGGGCATGACATGATAGGCAGCTGCCTTGATAGCGGGTGGGTGCTGAATGTTCCTAATTGACAAAATAAGATTAATGCTTATGAAGAAATATAAAATCTCATCCCTTCCCCAATATCGCGCCACACCCCTACCCCTTAATTCCCTGGTTGAACTTGATGGACATATGTCTTTTTTCGACCGTACTAACTATGTAACTATGTAACATAACATGGGGGGGGTCTCCTGGCTGTTCACACAGGTGTGTCATTGCTGTACATTGACCATGCATTGCTTCTGTGGTATTGCAAAGGCAAAGACAAATGCTTCCAGCCATCCATTGCACTAATGGATTGGTCATCAGCTGGCTGTCTATGTCCCGCATCAATATAGACCAAAGTACAGAGGGTTAGGCTATGCTATTGTGCACCTACCTGATGCATCAGAAGGTGCGAGGCCCTTGCTAAATTCTGTGCACAGACTTTGAGATCTATACTTTAGACTGTATCTAAACCTGCTCCAACATGGACTGACATTCTGGCCTACTTTCAGCCGATGCGACTTGTCTGTCGCTGAACAGTCGCTTTTTATGTATTCAGCACCTATGTATAATGTTGTAAAAATGCTCTAGAAGCTAAAGTCGCAGAAATGTCACACATATTTGGCCTGCAACTTTCTGTGCGACAAATTCAGACAGGAAAAATCAGTATAAATCCTTAGAAAATTATCCCCCAGTGTCTCCATCTGCTGGCGGTATTGAATAAGCATTGCTGCACTGATGGGGTATGCATTAGACGAAAAAAAAGAAGAAAAAGAAGAATAATACGCCCAGAAAAGAGGCGAAAAGGAGAAAAACGTAAAAAAACGTGAAAAAAAAGTAAGAGGAAGAGAAGGGAAAAAAAGGTGGAAATGGGTTTAAAAGTGATTTCGGCGGAGAAATATATATATATATATATATATATATATATATATATACGCGCACACACACACATATATATAAACGTATTCTCCGTTGAGATATTGCAGCCGCTGCTGTGTCCAGGCCCAGGAGCCTTAGCACTGTGCTGTGATGTCACTCAATACCACTGACATCACTAGGTGTAAACAACATCTCTCCTTTGCTGTGTATGTGACTATGGAGCTGTTTGGTGATGTCGTCTATTATGGCCTTCATAGAAGCAACAGGAGATTGTTGCATCCATCTAGAACCCTCAGAACTACAGTGCTATGATGTCACTCACTTCCACAGGCCTTGCAGAGTGTAAACAACAACAACCCAGCTTTGTTGTGTATGTAACCATAGGGATTTGTGATGTCACCTAGAACCTTCACAGCAGCGACAGCTTTATGAGGAGCATCAGCACTGCTCTGCCTGAGCAGAACCATCACCGCCATAGGTTGTCAAATAACCCGGATTTAACCCACACAGGTAAGTCCAATGGGGTGCAGGCATGTCCTCTATGCTTACAGCTTCCCGTGGGTGTTGGTTTGATACCGTTTGGGGACAGCCAAGGAGGCATCTGCAGGCAACAAAGGTAGGTGTGTGCTTGTGTGTGTGTTTCCTATGCAGATTCTAAGCCCAGTGTCACATGCAAGTAGGAGGAGTAAGAAGGGTTCCTGGCAAATCCGGGTTATGGATTGCATTTAAAAAGGCCCCGTGGGAGTGCAATGGGCCCCTGTCTTGCTGCTTAGCAATAATGGTATGGGTTTAGGTTCTGCTGTGTGTACTGGTGGTTGACTGCCCCCCAGCCCAGAGTGTGCATGGAAAATTGTCTGGCAGCCTCCCTGACAGCAAGCAGTGATAGTGCCCATGAAGGGGACCTTGTTGGGCCCGCCCCTTTCACGGTTATCGCTTCTCGGCCTTTTGGCTAAGATCAAGTGTAGTATCTGTTCTTATCAGTTTAATATCTGATACGTCCCCTATCTGGGGACCATATATTAAATGGATTTTTGAGAACGGGGGCCGATTTCGAAGCTTGCTTCCGTCGCCCTATGCATTGACCCGATATGGCAGTATCTTCGGGTACAGTGCACCACCCCCTTACAGGGTTAAAAAGAAAGATTCCTACTTTCATTGCTACCTGCTTGCTGGCTAGCCAGCTAGCCAGCCCTGTGGGCCTTGCTGCTGCTGCTGCAGCCAAAAAACAAAAGGTGGTGCTGCTGCTGCTTCTGCTGCTTCTGCTTCTGCTTGTGTCTGGCCGCTGTTGGAGCGTCCAGGCACAGGACTTCTGCTGCTGCTGACTAAATGGCCTCCTTAATTGGATCATTTGAGTAGCCAGCACACCTGTGCAGGTAGGGCATGACATGATAGGCAGCTGCCTTGATAGCGGGTGGGTGCTGAATGTTCCTAATTGACAAAATAAGATTAATGCTTATGAAGAAATATAAAATCTCATCCCTTCCCCAATATCGCGCCACACCCCTACCCCTTAATTCCCTGGTTGAACTTGATGGACATATGTCTTTTTTCGACCGTACTAACTATGTAACTATGTAACATAACATGGGGGGGGTCTCCTGGCTGTTCACACAGGTGTGTCATTGCTGTACATTGACCATGCATTGCTTCTGTGGTATTGCAAAGGCAAAGACAAATGCTTCCAGCCATCCATTGCACTAATGGATTGGTCATCAGCTGGCTGTCTATGTCCCGCATCAATATAGACCAAAGTACAGAGGGTTAGGCTATGCTATTGTGCACCTACCTGATGCATCAGAAGGTGCGAGGCCCTTGCTAAATTCTGTGCACAGACTTTGAGATCTATACTTTAGACTGTATCTAAACCTGCTCCAACATGGACTGACATTCTGGCCTACTTTCAGCCGATGCGACTTGTCTGTCGCTGAACAGTCGCTTTTTATGTATTCAGCACCTATGTATAATGTTGTAAAAATGCTCTAGAAGCTAAAGTCGCAGAAATGTCACACATATTTGGCCTGCAACTTTCTGTGCGACAAATTCAGACAGGAAAAATCAGTATAAATCCTTAGAAAATTATCCCCCAGTGTCTCCATCTGCTGGCGGTATTGAATAAGCATTGCTGCACTGATGGGGTATGCATTAGACGAAAAAAAAGAAGAAAAAGAAGAATAATACGCCCAGAAAAGAGGCGAAAAGGAGAAAAACGTAAAAAAACGTGAAAAAAAAGTAAGAGGAAGAGAAGGGAAAAAAAGGTGGAAATGGGTTTAAAAGTGATTTCGGCGGAGAAATATATATATATATATATATATATATATATATATATATATACGCGCACACACACACATATATATAAACGTATTCTCCGTTGAGATATTGCAGCCGCTGCTGTGTCCAGGCCCAGGAGCCTTAGCACTGTGCTGTGATGTCACTCAATACCACTGACATCACTAGGTGTAAACAACATCTCTCCTTTGCTGTGTATGTGACTATGGAGCTGTTTGGTGATGTCGTCTATTATGGCCTTCATAGAAGCAACAGGAGATTGTTGCATCCATCTAGAACCCTCAGAACTACAGTGCTATGATGTCACTCACTTCCACAGGCCTTGCAGAGTGTAAACAACAACAACCCAGCTTTGTTGTGTATGTAACCATAGGGATTTGTGATGTCACCTAGAACCTTCACAGCAGCGACAGCTTTATGAGGAGCATCAGCACTGCTCTGCCTGAGCAGAACCATCACCGCCATAGGTTGTCAAATAACCCGGATTTAACCCACACAGGTAAGTCCAATGGGGTGCAGGCATGTCCTCTATGCTTACAGCTTCCCGTGGGTGTTGGTTTGATACCGTTTGGGGACAGCCAAGGAGGCATCTGCAGGCAACAAAGGTAGGTGTGTGCTTGTGTGTGTGTTTCCTATGCAGATCCTAAGCCCAGTGTCACATGCAAGTAGGAGGAGTAAGAAGGGTTCCTGGCAAATCCGGGTTATGGATTGCATTTAAAAAGGCCCCGTGGGAGTGCAATGGGCCCCTGTCTTGCTGCTTAGCAATAATGGTATGGGTTTAGGTTCTGCTGTGTGTACTGGTGGTTGACTGCCCCCCAGCCCAGAGTGTGCATGGAAAATTGTCTGGCAGCCTCCCTGACAGCAAGCAGTGATAGTGCCCATGAAGGGGACCTTGTTGGGCCCGCCCCTTTCACGGTTATCGCTTCTCGGCCTTTTGGCTAAGATCAAGTGTAGTATCTGCTCACTTGGTCTGGCTGGAAGGTTCCTGGGGTACCCGTGCCTTGGCCTTGGGGGATCGCTCTACCTATTTGGTGGAGCTTCACCCCCTTGCTGCTTTTGGGGTTACGGCTTACTCCCCAGGAAACGAGAAGTGATCACCAGGCAGCCACTGGGTCGCCTGGTTGCAAACAGAGGACGGAAGAAGATCTCGGCAGCTGAACAGACATGGCGGATATACCTGAATATGCTCGGGTCAAAAATGCTGTTCGATTTATCGTGGAGGAGCAAGCCAGAGGAGAAAAGAATGTGGACTTCTTAATCGTGGAGATCTTGTTTGGTCTGTTCCAAGTGCCAAGAATGGAGATCTTGACAGTCATGGATTACCCTCGAAAGGGGGTCTATGATGTTACTTTCAACAGCAAGTCTTTCTACAGAAAATTTTTGGAAACCTTGGAGAAAACCCGGAATCATCCAAAGATGGAAGGCATAAAATTGGTTGAGCACTTTGTGGACAATACCAAGCTGTTCACAGTTAAGATGTACTCGCCATACGCGAAAGAAAGTGACATCAAGCTCTTTTTGCAGGAATTTTGTGTGGAAGTAGAGGAAAGAGGTAAAGTCCTTAACCAACACCAGCTTTGGACAGGAAAATGGAAGTTCTTGTGCAGACTGAAAGAGGATGCGGGGGCGCCCGGAAGATTGTTGCTCCCACCAGCTCGGTTTAAAATAGGGAAGGACACAGGGGATTTATTTTTCCCAGAGATGGGAACTTTCTGCAAAAACTGCAAACAATACGGGCATGAAAGTTGTGGAAAGATAATATGTACCAAATGTCTAAAGGAAGGTCATGTCTTTTCTGAGTGTGGCCAAAGTAAGACCTGCAGGGCCTGTAAAAAGACTGGGCACTTCTTTAAAGACTGCCCGGAAAAATCTGAGGCTATGGAAGTTGGGGTGAAATTGAAGAGGAAGACAAAAGAAGAGAATATAGTTCCAGAGACCAAAAAAGTTTCTGGCAAGAGCAAAGAAAAGTTGGACACAGGAAAAAAAATGGAAGAAGAAAGCGTAAGTGAGGCTTCTGAAGGGGAGCACACAGAGGAATTAAAGAAAATAATTCTCAGTGAGTATTTTTCTGGATATTTGGGTGAGGTGCTAGACCAAGCCCCAAAGGAAGAAAAAGAAATATTTGTTCAAGACCTAGTAAAATTTAAAATAAAAGTGAATACCCGGCTTGAAACTGTGAGGGGAAAAATAATGCAGTCCATGAAGCCTGATGTAAGGCGCTTCATGGCGACCTACCAAGTGTCACCATGGTTGGCAGTCCCTGTCAAAGAAGCTTTGAAGAGTGGAGCTCTTCAATTCGGTTTAATTGATTATTTGGCAGTTTTCGCATGGAGAAAGGGTTTCATTTTGGATTAAGGTTTATTTGAGTTATTGTTGTTAGTTGTTTTGTTGTTTTAATTTGTTTTATTCTGGAAATAAATAAAAAAAAAAAAAAAAAAAAAAAGTTACCTGATGATGAGCACAAAAATCTAGTTCATATGAGATCTTAGAACTATGATTTAGTTCTGAGGGAAACTTAAAAAAAAAAATCTGTTCTTATCAGTTTAATATCTGATACGTCCCCTATCTGGGGACCATATATTAAATGGATTTTTGAGAACGGGGGCCGATTTCGAAGCTTGCTTCCGTCGCCCTATGCATTGACCCGATATGGCAGTATCTTCGGGTACAGTGCACCACCCCCTTACAGGGTTAAAAAGAAAGATTCCTACTTTCATTGCTACCTGCTTGCTGGCTAGCCAGCTAGCCAGCCCTGTGGGCCTTGCTGCTGCTGCAGCCAAAAAACAAAAGGTGGTGCTGCTGCTGCTTCTGCTGCTTCTGCTTGTGTCTGGCCGCTGTTGGAGCGTCCAGGCACAGGACTTCTGCTGCTGCTGACTAAATGGCCTCCTTAATTGGATCATTTGAGTAGCCAGCACACCTGTGCAGGTAGGGCATGACATGATAGGCAGCTGCCTTGATAGCGGGTGGGTGCTGAATGTTCCTAATTGACAAAATAAGATTAATGCTTATGAAGAAATATAAAATCTCATCCCTTCCCCAATATCGCGCCACACCCCTACCCCTTAATTCCCTGGTTGAACTTGATGGACATATGTCTTTTTTCGACCGTACTAACTATGTAACTATGTAACATAACATGGGGGGGGGGGGTCTCCTGGCTGTTCACACAGGTGTGTCATTGCTGTACATTGACCATGCATTGCTTCTGTGGTATTGCAAAGGCAAAGACAAATGCTTCCAGCCATCCATTGCACTAATGGATTGGTCATCAGCTGGCTGTCTATGTCCCGCATCAATATAGACCAAAGTACAGAGGGTTAGGCTATGCTATTGTGCACCTACCTGATGCATCAGAAGGTGCGAGGCCCTTGCTAAATTCTGTGCACAGACTTTGAGATCTATACTTTAGACTGTATCTAAACCTGCTCCAACATGGACTGACATTCTGGCCTACTTTCAGCCGATGCGACTTGTCTGTCGCTGAACAGTCGCTTTTTATGTATTCAGCACCTATGTATAATGTTGTAAAAATGCTCTAGAAGCTAAAGTCGCAGAAATGTCACACATATTTGGCCTGCAACTTTCTGTGCGACAAATTCAGACAGGAAAAATCAGTATAAATCCTTAGAAAATTATCCCCCAGTGTCTCCATCTGCTGGCGGTATTGAATAAGCATTGCTGCACTGATGGGGTATGCATTAGACGAAAAAAAAGAAGAAAAAGAAGAATAATACGCCCAGAAAAGAGGCGAAAAGGAGAAAAACGTAAAAAAACGTGAAAAAAAAGTAAGAGGAAGAGAAGGGAAAAAAAGGTGGAAATGGGTTTAAAAGTGATTTCGGCGGAGAAATATATATATATATATATATATATATATATATATATATATATACGCGCACACACACACATATATATAAACGTATTCTCCGTTGAGATATTGCAGCCGCTGCTGTGTCCAGGCCCAGGAGCCTTAGCACTGTGCTGTGATGTCACTCAATACCACTGACATCACTAGGTGTAAACAACATCTCTCCTTTGCTGTGTATGTGACTATGGAGCTGTTTGGTGATGTCGTCTATTATGGCCTTCATAGAAGCAACAGGAGATTGTTGCATCCATCTAGAACCCTCAGAACTACAGTGCTATGATGTCACTCACTTCCACAGGCCTTGCAGAGTGTAAACAACAACAACCCAGCTTTGTTGTGTATGTAACCATAGGGATTTGTGATGTCACCTAGAACCTTCACAGCAGCGACAGCTTTATGAGGAGCATCAGCACTGCTCTGCCTGAGCAGAACCATCACCGCCATAGGTTGTCAAATAACCCGGATTTAACCCACACAGGTAAGTCCAATGGGGTGCAGGCATGTCCTCTATGCTTACAGCTTCCCGTGGGTGTTGGTTTGATACCGTTTGGGGACAGCCAAGGAGGCATCTGCAGGCAACAAAGGTAGGTGTGTGCTTGTGTGTGTGTTTCCTATGCAGATCCTAAGCCCAGTGTCACATGCAAGTAGGAGGAGTAAGAAGGGTTCCTGGCAAATCCGGGTTATGGATTGCATTTAAAAAGGCCCCGTGGGAGTGCAATGGGCCCCTGTCTTGCTGCTTAGCAATAATGGTATGGGTTTAGGTTCTGCTGTGTGTACTGGTGGTTGACTGCCCCCCAGCCCAGAGTGTGCATGGAAAATTGTCTGGCAGCCTCCCTGACAGCAAGCAGTGATAGTGCCCATGAAGGGGACCTTGTTGGGCCCGCCCCTTTCACGGTTATCGCTTCTCGGCCTTTTGGCTAAGATCAAGTGTAGTATCTGTTCTTATCAGTTTAATATCTGATACGTCCCCTATCTGGGGACCATATATTAAATGGATTTTTGAGAACGGGGGCCGATTTCGAAGCTTGCTTCCGTCGCCCTATGCATTGACCCGATATGGCAGTATCTTCGGGTACAGTGCACCACCCCCTTACAGGGTTAAAAAGAAAGATTCCTACTTTCATTGCTACCTGCTTGCTGGCTAGCCAGCTAGCCAGCCCTGTGGGCCTTGCTGCTGCTGCTGCAGCCAAAAAACAAAAGGTGGTGCTGCTGCTGCTTCTGCTGCTTCTGCTTC
Organism: Hyla sarda; assembly: GCF_029499605.1. NCBI lineage: Eukaryota > Metazoa > Chordata > Amphibia > Anura > Hylidae > Hyla > Hyla sarda. The sequence continues at coordinate 203,197 of NW_026608456.1, forward strand.
TGCTTGTGTCTGGCCGCTGTTGGAGCGTCCAGGCACAGGACTTCTGCTGCTGCTGACTAAATGGCCTCCTTAATTGGATCATTTGAGTAGCCAGCACACCTGTGCAGGTAGGGCATGACATGATAGGCAGCTGCCTTGATAGCGGGTGGGTGCTGAATGTTCCTAATTGACAAAATAAGATTAATGCTTATGAAGAAATATAAAATCTCATCCCTTCCCCAATATCGCGCCACACCCCTACCCCTTAATTCCCTGGTTGAACTTGATGGACATATGTCTTTTTTCGACCGTACTAACTATGTAACTATGTAACATAACATGGGGGGGGTCTCCTGGCTGTTCACACAGGTGTGTCATTGCTGTACATTGACCATGCATTGCTTCTGTGGTATTGCAAAGGCAAAGACAAATGCTTCCAGCCATCCATTGCACTAATGGATTGGTCATCAGCTGGCTGTCTATGTCCCGCATCAATATAGACCAAAGTACAGAGGGTTAGGCTATGCTATTGTGCACCTACCTGATGCATCAGAAGGTGCGAGGCCCTTGCTAAATTCTGTGCACAGACTTTGAGATCTATACTTTAGACTGTATCTAAACCTGCTCCAACATGGACTGACATTCTGGCCTACTTTCAGCCGATGCGACTTGTCTGTCGCTGAACAGTCGCTTTTTATGTATTCAGCACCTATGTATAATGTTGTAAAAATGCTCTAGAAGCTAAAGTCGCAGAAATGTCACACATATTTGGCCTGCAACTTTCTGTGCGACAAATTCAGACAGGAAAAATCAGTATAAATCCTTAGAAAATTATCCCCCAGTGTCTCCATCTGCTGGCGGTATTGAATAAGCATTGCTGCACTGATGGGGTATGCATTAGACGAAAAAAAAGAAGAAAAAGAAGAATAATACGCCCAGAAAAGAGGCGAAAAGGAGAAAAACGTAAAAAAACGTGAAAAAAAAGTAAGAGGAAGAGAAGGGAAAAAAAGGTGGAAATGGGTTTAAAAGTGATTTCGGCGGAGAAATATATATATATATATATATATATATATATATATATATATATATACGCGCACACACACACATATATATAAACGTATTCTCCGTTGAGATATTGCAGCCGCTGCTGTGTCCAGGCCCAGGAGCCTTAGCACTGTGCTGTGATGTCACTCAATACCACTGACATCACTAGGTGTAAACAACATCTCTCCTTTGCTGTGTATGTGACTATGGAGCTGTTTGGTGATGTCGTCTATTATGGCCTTCATAGAAGCAACAGGAGATTGTTGCATCCATCTAGAACCCTCAGAACTACAGTGCTATGATGTCACTCACTTCCACAGGCCTTGCAGAGTGTAAACAACAACAACCCAGCTTTGTTGTGTATGTAACCATAGGGATTTGTGATGTCACCTAGAACCTTCACAGCAGCGACAGCTTTATGAGGAGCATCAGCACTGCTCTGCCTGAGCAGAACCATCACCGCCATAGGTTGTCAAATAACCCGGATTTAACCCACACAGGTAAGTCCAATGGGGTGCAGGCATGTCCTCTATGCTTACAGCTTCCCGTGGGTGTTGGTTTGATACCGTTTGGGGACAGCCAAGGAGGCATCTGCAGGCAACAAAGGTAGGTGTGTGCTTGTGTGTGTGTTTCCTATGCAGATCCTAAGCCCAGTGTCACATGCAAGTAGGAGGAGTAAGAAGGGTTCCTGGCAAATCCGGGTTATGGATTGCATTTAAAAAGGCCCCGTGGGAGTGCAATGGGCCCCTGTCTTGCTGCTTAGCAATAATGGTATGGGTTTAGGTTCTGCTGTGTGTACTGGTGGTTGACTGCCCCCCAGCCCAGAGTGTGCATGGAAAATTGTCTGGCAGCCTCCCTGACAGCAAGCAGTGATAGTGCCCATGAAGGGGACCTTGTTGGGCCCGCCCCTTTCACGGTTATCGCTTCTCGGCCTTTTGGCTAAGATCAAGTGTAGTATCTGTTCTTATCAGTTTAATATCTGATACGTCCCCTATCTGGGGACCATATATTAAATGGATTTTTGAGAACGGGGGCCGATTTCGAAGCTTGCTTCCGTCGCCCTATGCATTGACCCGATATGGCAGTATCTTCGGGTACAGTGCACCACCCCCTTACAGGGTTAAAAAGAAAGATTCCTACTTTCATTGCTACCTGCTTGCTGGCTAGCCAGCTAGCCAGCCCTGTGGGCCTTGCTGCTGCTGCTGCAGCCAAAAAACAAAAGGTGGTGCTGCTGCTGCTTCTGCTGCTTCTGCTTCTGCTTGTGTCTGGCCGCTGTTGGAGCGTCCAGGCACAGGACTTCTGCTGCTGCTGACTAAATGGCCTCCTTAATTGGATCATTTGAGTAGCCAGCACACCTGTGCAGGTAGGGCATGACATGATAGGCAGCTGCCTTGATAGCGGGTGGGTGCTGAATGTTCCTAATTGACAAAATAAGATTAATGCTTATGAAGAAATATAAAATCTCATCCCTTCCCCAATATCGCGCCACACCCCTACCCCTTAATTCCCTGGTTGAACTTGATGGACATATGTCTTTTTTCGACCGTACTAACTATGTAACTATGTAACATAACATGGGGGGGGTCTCCTGGCTGTTCACACAGGTGTGTCATTGCTGTACATTGACCATGCATTGCTTCTGTGGTATTGCAAAGGCAAAGACAAATGCTTCCAGCCATCCATTGCACTAATGGATTGGTCATCAGCTGGCTGTCTATGTCCCGCATCAATATAGACCAAAGTACAGAGGGTTAGGCTATGCTATTGTGCACCTACCTGATGCATCAGAAGGTGCGAGGCCCTTGCTAAATTCTGTGCACAGACTTTGAGATCTATACTTTAGACTGTATCTAAACCTGCTCCAACATGGACTGACATTCTGGCCTACTTTCAGCCGATGCGACTTGTCTGTCGCTGAACAGTCGCTTTTTATGTATTCAGCACCTATGTATAATGTTGTAAAAATGCTCTAGAAGCTAAAGTCGCAGAAATGTCACACATATTTGGCCTGCAACTTTCTGTGCGACAAATTCAGACAGGAAAAATCAGTATAAATCCTTAGAAAATTATCCCCCAGTGTCTCCATCTGCTGGCGGTATTGAATAAGCATTGCTGCACTGATGGGGTATGCATTAGACGAAAAAAAAGAAGAAAAAGAAGAATAATACGCCCAGAAAAGAGGCGAAAAGGAGAAAAACGTAAAAAAACGTGAAAAAAAAGTAAGAGGAAGAGAAGGGAAAAAAAGGTGGAAATGGGTTTAAAAGTGATTTCGGCGGAGAAATATATATATATATATATATATATATATATATATATATATATATATATACGCGCACACACACACATATATATAAACGTATTCTCCGTTGAGATATTGCAGCCGCTGCTGTGTCCAGGCCCAGGAGCCTTAGCACTGTGCTGTGATGTCACTCAATACCACTGACATCACTAGGTGTAAACAACATCTCTCCTTTGCTGTGTATGTGACTATGGAGCTGTTTGGTGATGTCGTCTATTATGGCCTTCATAGAAGCAACAGGAGATTGTTGCATCCATCTAGAACCCTCAGAACTACAGTGCTATGATGTCACTCACTTCCACAGGCCTTGCAGAGTGTAAACAACAACAACCCAGCTTTGTTGTGTATGTAACCATAGGGATTTGTGATGTCACCTAGAACCTTCACAGCAGCGACAGCTTTATGAGGAGCATCAGCACTGCTCTGCCTGAGCAGAACCATCACCGCCATAGGTTGTCAAATAACCCGGATTTAACCCACACAGGTAAGTCCAATGGGGTGCAGGCATGTCCTCTATGCTTACAGCTTCCCGTGAGTGTTGGTTTGATACCGTTTGGGGACAGCCAAGGAGGCATCTGCAGGCAACAAAGGTAGGTGTGTGCTTGTGTGTGTGTTTCCTATGCAGATCCTAAGCCCAGTGTCACATGCAAGTAGGAGGAGTAAGAAGGGTTCCTGGCAAATCCGGGTTATGGATTGCATTTAAAAAGGCCCCGTGGGAGTGCAATGGGCCCCTGTCTTGCTGCTTAGCAATAATGGTATGGGTTTAGGTTCTGCTGTGTGTACTGGTGGTTGACTGCCCCCCAGCCCAGAGTGTGCATGGAAAATTGTCTGGCAGCCTCCCTGACAGCAAGCAGTGATAGTGCCCATGAAGGGGACCTTGTTGGGCCCGCCCCTTTCACGGTTATCGCTTCTCGGCCTTTTGGCTAAGATCAAGTGTAGTATCTGTTCTTATCAGTTTAATATCTGATACGTCCCCTATCTGGGGACCATATATTAAATGGATTTTTGAGAACGGGGGCCGATTTCGAAGCTTGCTTCCGTCGCCCTATGCATTGACCCGATATGGCAGTATCTTCGGGTACAGTGCACCACCCCCTTACAGGGTTAAAAAGAAAGATTCCTACTTTCATTGCTACCTGCTTGCTGGCTAGCCAGCTAGCCAGCCCTGTGGGCCTTGCTGCTGCTGCTGCAGCCAAAAAACAAAAGGTGGTGCTGCTGCTGCTTCTGCTGCTTCTGCTTCTGCTTGTGTCTGGCCGCTGTTGGAGCGTCCAGGCACAGGACTTCTGCTGCTGCTGACTAAATGGCCTCCTTAATTGGATCATTTGAGTAGCCAGCACACCTGTGCAGGTAGGGCATGACATGATAGGCAGCTGCCTTGATAGCGGGTGGGTGCTGAATGTTCCTAATTGACAAAATAAGATTAATGCTTATGAAGAAATATAAAATCTCATCCCTTCCCCAATATCGCGCCACACCCCTACCCCTTAATTCCCTGGTTGAACTTGATGGACATATGTCTTTTTTCGACCGTACTAACTATGTAACTATGTAACATAACATGGGGGGGTCTCCTGGCTGTTCACACAGGTGTGTCATTGCTGTACATTGACCATGCATTGCTTCTGTGGTATTGCAAAGGCAAAGACAAATGCTTCCAGCCATCCATTGCACTAATGGATTGGTCATCAGCTGGCTGTCTATGTCCCGCATCAATATAGACCAAAGTACAGAGGGTTAGGCTATGCTATTGTGCACCTACCTGATGCATCAGAAGGTGCGAGGCCCTTGCTAAATTCTGTGCACAGACTTTGAGATCTATACTTTAGACTGTATCTAAACCTGCTCCAACATGGACTGACATTCTGGCCTACTTTCAGCCGATGCGACTTGTCTGTCGCTGAACAGTCGCTTTTTATGTATTCAGCACCTATGTATAATGTTGTAAAAATGCTCTAGAAGCTAAAGTCGCAGAAATGTCACACATATTTGGCCTGCAACTTTCTGTGCGACAAATTCAGACAGGAAAAATCAGTATAAATCCTTAGAAAATTATCCCCCAGTGTCTCCATCTGCTGGCGGTATTGAATAAGCATTGCTGCACTGATGGGGTATGCATTAGACGAAAAAAAAGAAGAAAAAGAAGAATAATACGCCCAGAAAAGAGGCGAAAAGGAGAAAAACGTAAAAAAACGTGAAAAAAAAGTAAGAGGAAGAGAAGGGAAAAAAAGGTGGAAATGGGTTTAAAAGTGATTTCGGCGGAGAATATATATATATATATATATATATATATATATATATATATATATATATACGCGCACACACACACATATATATAAACGTATTCTCCGTTGAGATATTGCAGCCGCTGCTGTGTCCAGGCCCAGGAGCCTTAGCACTGTGCTGTGATGTCACTCAATACCACTGACATCACTAGGTGTAAACAACATCTCTCCTTTGCTGTGTATGTGACTATGGAGCTGTTTGGTGATGTCGTCTATTATGGCCTTCATAGAAGCAACAGGAGATTGTTGCATCCATCTAGAACCCTCAGAACTACAGTGCTATGATGTCACTCACTTCCACAGGCCTTGCAGAGTGTAAACAACAACAACCCAGCTTTGTTGTGTATGTAACCATAGGGATTTGTGATGTCACCTAGAACCTTCACAGCAGCGACAGCTTTATGAGGAGCATCAGCACTGCTCTGCCTGAGCAGAACCATCACCGCCATAGGTTGTCAAATAACCCAGATTTAACCCACACAGGTAAGTCCAATGGGGTGCAGGCATGTCCTCTATGCTTACAGCTTCCCGTGGGTGTTGGTTTGATACCGTTTGGGGACAGCCAAGGAGGCATCTGCAGGCAACAAAGGTAGGTGTGTGCTTGTGTGTGTGTTTCCTATGCAGATCCTAAGCCCAGTGTCACATGCAAGTAGGAGGAGTAAGAAGGGTTCCTGGCAAATCCGGGTTATGGATTGCATTTAAAAAGGCCCCCGTGGGAGTGCAATGGGCCCCTGTCTTGCTGCTTAGCAATAATGGTATGGGTTTAGGTTCTGCTGTGTGTACTGGTGGTTGACTGCCCCCCAGCCCAGAGTGTGCATGGAAAATTGTCTGGCAGCCTCCCTGACAGCAAGCAGTGATAGTGCCCATGAAGGGGACCTTGTTGGGCCCGCCCCTTTCACGGTTATCGCTTCTCGGCCTTTTGGCTAAGATCAAGTGTAGTATCTGTTCTTATCAGTTTAATATCTGATACGTCCCCTATCTGGGGACCATATATTAAATGGATTTTTGAGAACGGGGGCCGATTTCGAAGCTTGCTTCCGTCGCCCTATGCATTGACCCGATATGGCAGTATCTTCGGGTACAGTGCACCACCCCCTTACAGGGTTAAAAAGAAAGATTCCTACTTTCATTGCTACCTGCTTGCTGGCTAGCCAGCTAGCCAGCCCTGTGGGCCTTGCTGCTGCTGCTGCAGCCAAAAAACAAAAGGTGGTGCTGCTGCTGCTTCTGCTGCTTCTGCTTCTGCTTGTGTCTGGCCGCTGTTGGAGCGTCCAGGCACAGGACTTCTGCTGCTGCTGACTAAATGGCCTCCTTAATTGGATCATTTGAGTAGCCAGCACACCTGTGCAGGTAGGGCATGACATGATAGGCAGCTGCCTTGATAGCGGGTGGGTGCTGAATGTTCCTAATTGACAAAATAAGATTAATGCTTATGAAGAAATATAAAATCTCATCCCTTCCCCAATATCGCGCCACACCCCTACCCCTTAATTCCCTGGTTGAACTTGATGGACATATGTCTTTTTTCGACCGTACTAACTATGTAACTATGTAACATAACATGGGGGGGGTCTCCTGGCTGTTCACACAGGTGTGTCATTGCTGTACATTGACCATGCATTGCTTCTGTGGTATTGCAAAGGCAAAGACAAATGCTTCCAGCCATCCATTGCACTAATGGATTGGTCATCAGCTGGCTGTCTATGTCCCGCATCAATATAGACCAAAGTACAGAGGGTTAGGCTATGCTATTGTGCACCTACCTGATGCATCAGAAGGTGCGAGGCCCTTGCTAAATTCTGTGCACAGACTTTGAGATCTATACTTTAGACTGTATCTAAACCTGCTCCAACATGGACTGACATTCTGGCCTACTTTCAGCCGATGCGACTTGTCTGTCGCTGAACAGTCGCTTTTTATGTATTCAGCACCTATGTATAATGTTGTAAAAATGCTCTAGAAGCTAAAGTCGCAGAAATGTCACACATATTTGGCCTGCAACTTTCTGTGCGACAAATTCAGACAGGAAAAATCAGTATAAATCCTTAGAAAATTATCCCCCAGTGTCTCCATCTGCTGGCGGTATTGAATAAGCATTGCTGCACTGATGGGGTATGCATTAGACGAAAAAAAAGAAGAAAAAGAAGAATAATACGCCCAGAAAAGAGGCGAAAAGGAGAAAAACGTAAAAAAACGTGAAAAAAAAGTAAGAGGAAGAGAAGGGAAAAAAAGGTGGAAATGGGTTTAAAAGTGATTTCGGCGGAGAAATATATATATATATATATATATATATATATATATATATATATACGCGCACACACACACATATATATAAACGTATTCTCCGTTGAGATATTGCAGCCGCTGCTGTGTCCAGGCCCAGGAGCCTTAGCACTGTGCTGTGATGTCACTCAATACCACTGACATCACTAGGTGTAAACAACATCTCTCCTTTGCTGTGTATGTGACTATGGAGCTGTTTGGTGATGTCGTCTATTATGGCCTTCATAGAAGCAACAGGAGATTGTTGCATCCATCTAGAACCCTCAGAACTACAGTGCTATGATGTCACTCACTTCCACAGGCCTTGCAGAGTGTAAACAACAACAACCCAGCTTTGTTGTGTATGTAACCATAGGGATTTGTGATGTCACCTAGAACCTTCACAGCAGCGACAGCTTTATGAGGAGCATCAGCACTGCTCTGCCTGAGCAGAACCATCACCGCCATAGGTTGTCAAATAACCCGGATTTAACCCACACAGGTAAGTCCAATGGGGTGCAGGCATGTCCTCTATGCTTACAGCTTCCCGTGGGTGTTGGTTTGATACCGTTTGGGGACAGCCAAGGAGGCATCTGCAGGCAACAAAGGTAGGTGTGTGCTTGTGTGTGTGTTTCCTATGCAGATCCTAAGCCCAGTGTCACATGCAAGTAGGAGGAGTAAGAAGGGTTCCTGGCAAATCCGGGTTATGGATTGCATTTAAAAAGGCCCCGTGGGAGTGCAATGGGCCCCTGTCTTGCTGCTTAGCAATAATGGTATGGGTTTAGGTTCTGCTGTGTGTACTGGGTGGTTGACTGCCCCCCAGCCCAGAGTGTGCATGGAAAATTGTCTGGCAGCCTCCCTGACAGCAAGCAGTGATAGTGCCCATGAAGGGGACCTTGTTGGGCCCGCCCCTTTCACGGTTATCGCTTCTCGGCCTTTTGGCTAAGATCAAGTGTAGTATCTGTTCTTATCAGTTTAATATCTGATACGTCCCCTATCTGGGGACCATATATTAAATGGATTTTTGAGAACGGGGGCCGATTTCGAAGCTTGCTTCCGTCGCCCTATGCATTGACCCGATATGGCAGTATCTTCGGGTACAGTGCACCACCCCCTTACAGGGTTAAAAAGAAAGATTCCTACTTTCATTGCTACCTGCTTGCTGGCTAGCCAGCTAGCCAGCCCTGTGGGCCTTGCTGCTGCTGCTGCAGCCAAAAAACAAAAGGTGGTGCTGCTGCTGCTTCTGCTGCTTCTGCTTCTGCTTGTGTCTGGCCGCTGTTGGAGCGTCCAGGCACAGGACTTCTGCTGCTGCTGACTAAATGGCCTCCTTAATTGGATCATTTGAGTAGCCAGCACACCTGTGAGGTAGGGCATGACATGATAGGCAGCTGCCTTGATAGCGGGTGGGTGCTGAATGTTCCTAATTGACAAAATAAGATTAATGCTTATGAAGAAATATAAAATCTCATCCCTTCCCCAATATCGCGCCACACCCCTACCCCTTAATTCCCTGGTTGAACTTGATGGACATATGTCTTTTTTCGACCGTACTAACTATGTAACTATGTAACATAACATGGGGGGGGGTCTCCTGGCTGTTCACACAGGTGTGTCATTGCTGTACATTGACCATGCATTGCTTCTGTGGTATTGCAAAGGCAAAGACAAATGCTTCCAGCCATCCATTGCACTAATGGATTGGTCATCAGCTGGCTGTCTATGTCCCGCATCAATATAGACCAAAGTACAGAGGGTTAGGCTATGCTATTGTGCACCTACCTGATGCATCAGAAGGTGCGAGGCCCTTGCTAAATTCTGTGCACAGACTTTGAGATCTATACTTTAGACTGTATCTAAACCTGCTCCAACATGGACTGACATTCTGGCCTACTTTCAGCCGATGCGACTTGTCTGTCGCTGAACAGTCGCTTTTTATGTATTCAGCACCTATGTATAATGTTGTAAAAATGCTCTAGAAGCTAAAGTCGCAGAAATGTCACACATATTTGGCCTGCAACTTTCTGTGCGACAAATTCAGACAGGAAAAATCAGTATAAATCCTTAGAAAATTATCCCCCAGTGTCTCCATCTGCTGGCGGTATTGAATAAGCATTGCTGCACTGATGGGGTATGCATTAGACGAAAAAAAAGAAGAAAAAGAAGAATAATACGCCCAGAAAAGAGGCGAAAAGGAGAAAAACGTAAAAAAACGTGAAAAAAAAGTAAGAGGAAGAGAAGGGAAAAAAAGGTGGAAATGGGTTTAAAAGTGATTTCGGCGGAGAAATATATATATATATATATATATATATATATATATATATACGCGCACACACACACATATATATAAACGTATTCTCCGTTGAGATATTGCAGCCGCTGCTGTGTCCAGGCCCAGGAGCCTTAGCACTGTGCTGTGATGTCACTCAATACCACTGACATCACTAGGTGTAAACAACATCTCTCCTTTGCTGTGTATGTGACTATGGAGCTGTTTGGTGATGTCGTCTATTATGGCCTTCATAGAAGCAACAGGAGATTGTTGCATCCATCTAGAACCCTCAGAACTACAGTGCTATGATGTCACTCACTTCCACAGGCCTTGCAGAGTGTAAACAACAACAACCCAGCTTTGTTGTGTATGTAACCATAGGGATTTGTGATGTCACCTAGAACCTTCACAGCAGCGACAGCTTTATGAGGAGCATCAGCACTGCTCTGCCTGAGCAGAACCATCACCGCCATAGGTTGTCAAATAACCCGGATTTAACCCACACAGGTAAGTCCAATGGGGTGCAGGCATGTCCTCTATGCTTACAGCTTCCCGTGGGTGTTGGTTTGATACCGTTTGGGGACAGCCAAGGAGGCATCTGCAGGCAACAAAGGTAGGTGTGTGCTTGTGTGTGTGTTTCCTATGCAGATCCTAAGCCCAGTGTCACATGCAAGTAGGAGGAGTAAGAAGGGTTCCTGGCAAATCCGGGTTATGGATTGCATTTAAAAAGGCCCCGTGGGAGTGCAATGGGCCCCTGTCTTGCTGCTTAGCAATAATGGTATGGGTTTAGGTTCTGCTGTGTGTACTGGTGGTTGACTGCCCCCCAGCCCAGAGTGTGCATGGAAAATTGTCTGGCAGCCTCCCTGACAGCAAGCAGTGATAGTGCCCATGAAGGGGACCTTGTTGGGCCCGCCCCTTTCACGGTTATCGCTTCTCGGCCTTTTGGCTAAGATCAAGTGTAGTATCTGTTCTTATCAGTTTAATATCTGATACGTCCCCTATCTGGGGACCATATATTAAATGGATTTTTGAGAACGGGGGCCGATTTCGAAGCTTGCTTCCGTCGCCCTATGCATTGACCCGATATGGCAGTATCTTCGGGTACAGTGCACCACCCCCTTACAGGGTTAAAAAGAAAGATTCCTACTTTCATTGCTACCTGCTTGCTGGCTAGCCAGCTAGCCAGCCCTGTGGGCCTTGCTGCTGCTGCTGCAGCCAAAAAACAAAAGGTGGTGCTGCTGCTGCTTCTGCTGCTTCTGCTTGTGTCTGGCCGCTGTTGGAGCGTCCAGGCACAGGACTTCTGCTGCTGCTGACTAAATGGCCTCCTTAATTGGATCATTTGAGTAGCCAGCACACCTGTGCAGGTAGGGCATGACATGATAGGCAGCTGCCTTGATAGCGGGTGGGTGCTGAATGTTCCTAATTGACAAAATAAGATTAATGCTTATGAAGAAATATAAAATCTCATCCCTTCCCCAATATCGCGCCACACCCCTCCTACCCCTTAATTCCCTGGTTGAACTTGATGGACATATGTCTTTTTTCGACCGTACTAACTATGTAACTATGTAACATAACATGGGGGGGGGGGGGGGGGGGGTCTCCTGGCTGTTCACACAGGTGTGTCATTGCTGTACATTGACCATGCATTGCTTCTGTGGTATTGCAAAGGCAAAGACAAATGCTTCCAGCCATCCATTGCACTAATGGATTGGTCATCAGCTGGCTGTCTATGTCCCGCATCAATATAGACCAAAGTACAGAGGGTTAGGCTATGCTATTGTGCACCTACCTGATGCATCAGAAGGTGCGAGGCCCTTGCTAAATTCTGTGCACAGACTTTGAGATCTATACTTTAGACTGTATCTAAACCTGCTCCAACATGGACTGACATTCTGGCCTACTTTCAGCCGATGCGACTTGTCTGTCGCTGAACAGTCGCTTTTTATGTATTCAGCACCTATGTATAATGTTGTAAAAATGCTCTAGAAGCTAAAGTCGCAGAAATGTCACACATATTTGGCCTGCAACTTTCTGTGCGACAAATTCAGACAGGAAAAATCAGTATAAATCCTTAGAAAATTATCCCCCAGTGTCTCCATCTGCTGGCGGTATTGAATAAGCATTGCTGCACTGATGGGGTATGCATTAGACGAAAAAAAAGAAGAAAAAGAAGAATAATACGCCCAGAAAAGAGGCGAAAAGGAGAAAAACGTAAAAAAACGTGAAAAAAAAGTAAGAGGAAGAGAAGGGAAAAAAAGGTGGAAATGGGTTTAAAAGTGATTTCGGCGGAGAAATATATATATATATATATATATATATATATATATATATATATATATATACGCGCACACACACACATATATATAAACGTATTCTCCGTTGAGATATTGCAGCCGCTGCTGTGTCCAGGCCCAGGAGCCTTAGCACTGTGCTGTGATGTCACTCAATACCACTGACATCACTAGGTGTAAACAACATCTCTCCTTTGCTGTGTATGTGACTATGGAGCTGTTTGGTGATGTCGTCTATTATGGCCTTCATAGAAGCAACAGGAGATTGTTGCATCCATCTAGAACCCTCAGAACTACAGTGCTATGATGTCACTCACTTCCACAGGCCTTGCAGAGTGTAAACAACAACAACCCAGCTTTGTTGTGTATGTAACCATAGGGATTTGTGATGTCACCTAGAACCTTCACAGCAGCGACAGCTTTATGAGGAGCATCAGCACTGCTCTGCCTGAGCAGAACCATTACCGCCATAGGTTGTCAAATAACCCGGATTTAACCCACACAGGTAAGTCCAATGGGGTGCAGGCATGTCCTCTATGCTTACAGCTTCCCGTGGGTGTTGGTTTGATACCGTTTGGGGACAGCCAAGGAGGCATCTGCAGGCAACAAAGGTAGGTGTGTGCTTGTGTGTGTGTTTCCTATGCAGATCCTAAGCCCAGTGTCACATGCAAGTAGGAGGAGTAAGAAGGGTTCCTGGCAAATCCGGGTTATGGATTGCATTTAAAAAGGCCCCGTGGGAGTGCAATGGGCCCCTGTCTTGCTGCTTAGCAATAATGGTATGGGTTTAGGTTCTGCTGTGTGTACTGGTGGTTGACTGCCCCCCAGCCCAGAGTGTGCATGGAAAATTGTCTGGCAGCCTCCCTGACAGCAAGCAGTGATAGTGCCCATGAAGGGGACCTTGTTGGGCCCGCCCCTTTCACGGTTATCGCTTCTCGGCCTTTTGGCTAAGATCAAGTGTAGTATCTGTTCTTATCAGTTTAATATCTGATACGTCCCCTATCTGGGGACCATATATTAAATGGATTTTTGAGAACGGGGGCCGATTTCGAAGCTTGCTTCCGTCGCCCTATGCATTGACCCGATATGGCAGTATCTTCGGGTACAGTGCACCACCCCCTTACAGGGTTAAAAAGAAAGATTCCTACTTTCATTGCTACCTGCTTGCTGGCTAGCCAGCTAGCCAGCCCTGTGGGCCTTGCTGCTGCTGCAGCCAAAAAACAAAAGGTGGTGCTGCTGCTTCTGCTGCTTCTGCTTGTGTCTGGCCGCTGTTGGAGCGTCCAGGCACAGGACTTCTGCTGCTGCTGACTAAATGGCCTCCTTAATTGGATCATTTGAGTAGCCAGCACACCTGTGCAGGTAGGGCATGACATGATAGGCAGCTGCCTTGATAGCGGGTGGGTGCTGAATGTTCCTAATTGACAAAATAAGATTAATGCTTATGAAGAAATATAAAATCTCATCCCTTCCCCAATATCGCGCCACACCCCTACCCCTTAATTCCCTGGTTGAACTTGATGGACATATGTCTTTTTTCGACCGTACTAACTATGTAACTATGTAACATAACATGGGGGGGGGGGGGGGGGGGTCTCCTGGCTGTTCACACAGGTGTGTCATTGCTGTACATTGACCATGCATTGCTTCTGTGGTATTGCAAAGGCAAAGACAAATGCTTCCAGCCATCCATTGCACTAATGGATTGGTCATCAGCTGGCTGTCTATGTCCCGCATCAATATAGACCAAAGTACAGAGGGTTAGGCTATGCTATTGTGCACCTACCTGATGCATCAGAAGGTGCGAGGCCCTTGCTAAATTCTGTGCACAGACTTTGAGATCTATACTTTAGACTGTATCTAAACCTGCTCCAACATGGACTGACATTCTGGCCTACTTTCAGCCGATGCGACTTGTCTGTCGCTGAACAGTCGCTTTTTATGTATTCAGCACCTATGTATAATGTTGTAAAAATGCTCTAGAAGCTAAAGTCGCAGAAATGTCACACATATTTGGCCTGCAACTTTCTGTGCGACAAATTCAGACAGGAAAAATCAGTATAAATCCTTAGAAAATTATCCCCCAGTGTCTCCATCTGCTGGCGGTATTGAATAAGCATTGCTGCACTGATGGGGTATGCATTAGACGAAAAAAAAGAAGAAAAAGAAGAATAATACGCCCAGAAAAGAGGCGAAAAGGAGAAAAACGTAAAAAAACGTGAAAAAAAAGTAAGAGGAAGAGAAGGGAAAAAAAGGTGGAAATGGGTTTAAAAGTGATTTCGGCGGAGAAATATATATATATATATATATATATATATATATATATATATATACGCGCACACACACACATATATATAAACGTATTCTCCGTTGAGATATTGCAGCCGCTGCTGTGTCCAGGCCCAGGAGCCTTAGCACTGTGCTGTGATGTCACTCAATACCACTGACATCACTAGGTGTAAACAACATCTCTCCTTTGCTGTGTATGTGACTATGGAGCTGTTTGGTGATGTCGTCTATTATGGCCTTCATAGAAGCAACAGGAGATTGTTGCATCCATCTAGAACCCTCAGAACTACAGTGCTATGATGTCACTCACTTCCACAGGCCTTGCAGAGTGTAAACAACAACAACCCAGCTTTGTTGTGTATGTAACCATAGGGATTTGTGATGTCACCTAGAACCTTCACAGCAGCGACAGCTTTATGAGGAGCATCAGCACTGCTCTGCCTGAGCAGAACCATCACCGCCATAGGTTGTCAAATAACCCGGATTTAACCCACACAGGTAAGTCCAATGGGGTGCAGGCATGTCCTCTATGCTTACAGCTTCCCGTGGGTGTTGGTTTGATACCGTTTGGGGACAGCCAAGGAGGCATCTGCAGGCAACAAAGGTAGGTGTGTGCTTGTGTGTGTGTTTCCTATGCAGATCCTAAGCCCAGTGTCACATGCAAGTAGGAGGAGTAAGAAGGGTTCCTGGCAAATCCGGGTTATGGATTGCATTTAAAAAGGCCCCGTGGGAGTGCAATGGGCCCCTGTCTTGCTGCTTAGCAATAATGGTATGGGTTTAGGTTCTGCTGTGTGTACTGGTGGTTGACTGCCCCCCAGCCCAGAGTGTGCATGGAAAATTGTCTGGCAGCCTCCCTGACAGCAAGCAGTGATAGTGCCCATGAAGGGGACCTTGTTGGGCCCGCCCCTTTCACGGTTATCGCTTCTCGGCCTTTTGGCTAAGATCAAGTGTAGTATCTGTTCTTATCAGTTTAATATCTGATACGTCCCCTATCTGGGGACCATATATTAAATGGATTTTTGAGAACGGGGGCCGATTTCGAAGCTTGCTTCCGTCGCCCTATGCATTGACCCGATATGGCAGTATCTTCGGGTACAGTGCACCACCCCCTTACAGGGTTAAAAAGAAAGATTCCTACTTTCATTGCTACCTGCTTGCTGGCTAGCCAGCTAGCCAGCCCTGTGGGCCTTGCTGCTGCTGCAGCCAAAAAACAAAAGGTGGTGCTGCTGCTTCTGCTGCTTCTGCTTGTGTCTGGCCGCTGTTGGAGCGTCCAGGCACAGGACTTCTGCTGCTGCTGACTAAATGGCCTCCTTAATTGGATCATTTGAGTAGCCAGCACACCTGTGCAGGTAGGGCATGACATGATAGGCAGCTGCCTTGATAGCGGGTGGGTGCTGAATGTTCCTAATTGACAAAATAAGATTAATGCTTATGAAGAAATATAAAATCTCATCCCTTCCCCAATATCGCGCCACACCCCTACCCCTTAATTCCCTGGTTGAACTTGATGGACATATGTCTTTTTTCGACCGTACTAACTATGTAACTATGTAACATAACATGGGGGGGGGGGGGGGGGGGTCTCCTGGCTGTTCACACAGGTGTGTCATTGCTGTACATTGACCATGCATTGCTTCTGTGGTATTGCAAAGGCAAAGACAAATGCTTCCAGCCATCCATTGCACTAATGGATTGGTCATCAGCTGGCTGTCTATGTCCCGCATCAATATAGACCAAAGTACAGAGGGTTAGGCTATGCTATTGTGCACCTACCTGATGCATCAGAAGGTGCGAGGCCCTTGCTAAATTCTGTGCACAGACTTTGAGATCTATACTTTAGACTGTATCTAAACCTGCTCCAACATGGACTGACATTCTGGCCTACTTTCAGCCGATGCGACTTGTCTGTCGCTGAACAGTCGCTTTTTATGTATTCAGCACCTATGTATAATGTTGTAAAAATGCTCTAGAAGCTAAAGTCGCAGAAATGTCACACATATTTGGCCTGCAACTTTCTGTGCGACAAATTCAGACAGGAAAAATCAGTATAAATCCTTAGAAAATTATCCCCCAGTGTCTCCATCTGCTGGCGGTATTGAATAAGCATTGCTGCACTGATGGGGTATGCATTAGACGAAAAAAAAGAAGAAAAAGAAGAATAATACGCCCAGAAAAGAGGCGAAAAGGAGAAAAACGTAAAAAAACGTGAAAAAAAAGTAAGAGGAAGAGAAGGGAAAAAAAGGTGGAAATGGGTTTAAAAGTGATTTCGGCGGAGAAATATATATATATATATATATATATATATATATATATACGCGCACACACACACATATATATAAACGTATTCTCCGTTGAGATATTGCAGCCGCTGCTGTGTCCAGGCCCAGGAGCCTTAGCACTGTGCTGTGATGTCACTCAATACCACTGACATCACTAGGTGTAAACAACATCTCTCCTTTGCTGTGTATGTGACTATGGAGCTGTTTGGTGATGTCGTCTATTATGGCCTTCATAGAAGCAACAGGAGATTGTTGCATCCATCTAGAACCCTCAGAACTACAGTGCTATGATGTCACTCACTTCCACAGGCCTTGCAGAGTGTAAACAACAACAACCCAGCTTTGTTGTGTATGTAACCATAGGGATTTGTGATGTCACCTAGAACCTTCACAGCAGCGACAGCTTTATGAGGAGCATCAGCACTGCTCTGCCTGAGCAGAACCATCACCGCCATAGGTTGTCAAATAACCCGGATTTAACCCACACAGGTAAGTCCAATGGGGTGCAGGCATGTCCTCTATGCTTACAGCTTCCCGTGGGTGTTGGTTTGATACCGTTTGGGGACAGCCAAGGAGGCATCTGCAGGCAACAAAGGTAGGTGTGTGCTTGTGTGTGTGTTTCCTATGCAGATCCTAAGCCCAGTGTCACATGCAAGTAGGAGGAGTAAGAAGGGTTCCTGGCAAATCCGGGTTATGGATTGCATTTAAAAAGGCCCCGTGGGAGTGCAATGGGCCCCTGTCTTGCTGCTTAGCAATAATGGTATGGGTTTAGGTTCTGCTGTGTGTACTGGTGGTTGACTGCCCCCCAGCCCAGAGTGTGCATGGAAAATTGTCTGGCAGCCTCCCTGACAGCAAGCAGTGATAGTGCCCATGAAGGGGACCTTGTTGGGCCCGCCCCTTTCACGGTTATCGCTTCTCGGCCTTTTGGCTAAGATCAAGTGTAGTATCTGTTCTTATCAGTTTAATATCTGATACGTCCCCTATCTGGGGACCATATATTAAATGGATTTTTGAGAACGGGGGCCGATTTCGAAGCTTGCTTCCGTCGCCCTATGCATTGACCCGATATGGCAGTATCTTCGGGTACAGTGCACCACCCCCTTACAGGGTTAAAAAGAAAGATTCCTACTTTCATTGCTACCTGCTTGCTGGCTAGCCAGCTAGCCAGCCCTGTGGGCCTTGCTGCTGCTGCAGCCAAAAAACAAAAGGTGGTGCTGCTGCTTCTGCTGCTTCTGCTTGTGTCTGGCCGCTGTTGGAGCGTCCAGGCACAGGACTTCTGCTGCTGCTGACTAAATGGCCTCCTTAATTGGATCATTTGAGTAGCCAGCACACCTGTGCAGGTAGGGCATGACATGATAGGCAGCTGCCTTGATAGCGGGTGGGTGCTGAATGTTCCTAATTGACAAAATAAGATTAATGCTTATGAAGAAATATAAAATCTCATCCCTTCCCCAATATCGCGCCACACCCCTACCCCTTAATTCCCTGGTTGAACTTGATGGACATATGTCTTTTTTCGACCGTACTAACTATGTAACTATGTAACATAACATGGGGGGGGGGGGGGGGGGGGTCTCCTGGCTGTTCACACAGGTGTGTCATTGCTGTACATTGACCATGCATTGCTTCTGTGGTATTGCAAAGGCAAAGACAAATGCTTCCAGCCATCCATTGCACTAATGGATTGGTCATCAGCTGGCTGTCTATGTCCCGCATCAATATAGACCAAAGTACAGAGGGTTAGGCTATGCTATTGTGCACCTACCTGATGCATCAGAAGGTGCGAGGCCCTTGCTAAATTCTGTGCACAGACTTTGAGATCTATACTTTAGACTGTATCTAAACCTGCTCCAACATGGACTGACATTCTGGCCTACTTTCAGCCGATGCGACTTGTCTGTCGCTGAACAGTCGCTTTTTATGTATTCAGCACCTATGTATAATGTTGTAAAAATGCTCTAGAAGCTAAAGTCGCAGAAATGTCACACATATTTGGCCTGCAACTTTCTGTGCGACAAATTCAGACAGGAAAAATCAGTATAAATCCTTAGAAAATTATCCCCCAGTGTCTCCATCTGCTGGCGGTATTGAATAAGCATTGCTGCACTGATGGGGTATGCATTAGACGAAAAAAAAGAAGAAAAAGAAGAATAATACGCCCAGAAAAGAGGCGAAAAGGAGAAAAACGTAAAAAAACGTGAAAAAAAAGTAAGAGGAAGAGAAGGGAAAAAAAGGTGGAAATGGGTTTAAAAGTGATTTCGGCGGAGAAATATATATATATATATATATATATATATATATATATATATATACGCGCACACACACACATATATATAAACGTATTCTCCGTTGAGATATTGCAGCCGCTGCTGTGTCCAGGCCCAGGAGCCTTAGCACTGTGCTGTGATGTCACTCAATACCACTGACATCACTAGGTGTAAACAACATCTCTCCTTTGCTGTGTATGTGACTATGGAGCTGTTTGGTGATGTCGTCTATTATGGCCTTCATAGAATAGAAGCAACAGGAGATTGTTGCATCCATCTAGAACCCTCAGAACTACAGTGCTATGATGTCACTCACTTCCACAGGCCTTGCAGAGTGTAAACAACAACAACCCAGCTTTGTTGTGTATGTAACCATAGGGATTTGTGATGTCACCTAGAACCTTCACAGCAGCGACAGCTTTATGAGGAGCATCAGCACTGCTCTGCCTGAGCAGAACCATCACCGCCATAGGTTGTCAAATAACCCGGATTTAACCCACACAGGTAAGTCCAATGGGGTGCAGGCATGTCCTCTATGCTTACAGCTTCCCGTGGGTGTTGGTTTGATACCGTTTGGGGACAGCCAAGGAGGCATCTGCAGGCAACAAAGGTAGGTGTGTGCTTGTGTGTGTGTTTCCTATGCAGATCCTAAGCCCAGTGTCACATGCAAGTAGGAGGAGTAAGAAGGGTTCCTGGCAAATCCGGGTTATGGATTGCATTTAAAAAGGCCCCGTGGGAGTGCAATGGGCCCCTGTCTTGCTGCTTAGCAATAATGGTATGGGTTTAGGTTCTGCTGTGTGTACTGGTGGTTGACTGCCCCCCAGCCCAGAGTGTGCATGGAAAATTGTCTGGCAGCCTCCCTGACAGCAAGCAGTGATAGTGCCCATGAAGGGGACCTTGTTGGGCCCGCCCCTTTCACGGTTATCGCTTCTCGGCCTTTTGGCTAAGATCAAGTGTAGTATCTGTTCTTATCAGTTTAATATCTGATACGTCCCCTATCTGGGGACCATATATTAAATGGATTTTTGAGAACGGGGGCCGATTTCGAAGCTTGCTTCCGTCGCCCTATGCATTGACCCGATATGGCAGTATCTTCGGGTACAGTGCACCACCCCCTTACAGGGTTAAAAAGAAAGATTCCTACTTTCATTGCTACCTGCTTGCTGGCTAGCCAGCTAGCCAGCCCTGTGGGCCTTGCTGCTGCTGCAGCCAAAAAACAAAAGGTGGTGCTGCTGCTTCTGCTGCTTCTGCTTGTGTCTGGCCGCTGTTGGAGCGTCCAGGCACAGGACTTCTGCTGCTGCTGACTAAATGGCCTCCTTAATTGGATCATTTGAGTAGCCAGCACACCTGTGCAGGTAGGGCATGACATGATAGGCAGCTGCCTTGATAGCGGGTGGGTGCTGAATGTTCCTAATTGACAAAATAAGATTAATGCTTATGAAGAAATATAAAATCTCATCCCTTCCCCAATATCGCGCCACACCCCTACCCCTTAATTCCCTGGTTGAACTTGATGGACATATGTCTTTTTTCGACCGTACTAACTATGTAACTATGTAACATAACATGGGGGGGGGGGGGGGGGGGTCTCCTGGCTGTTCACACAGGTGTGTCATTGCTGTACATTGACCATGCATTGCTTCTGTGGTATTGCAAAGGCAAAGACCAAATGCTTCCAGCCATCCATTGCACTAATGGATTGGTCATCAGCTGGCTGTCTATGTCCCGCATCAATATAGACCAAAGTACAGAGGGTTAGGCTATGCTATTGTGCACCTACCTGATGCATCAGAAGGTGCGAGGCCCTTGCTAAATTCTGTGCACAGACTTTGAGATCTATACTTTAGACTGTATCTAAACCTGCTCCAACATGGACTGACATTCTGGCCTACTTTCAGCCGATGCGACTTGTCTGTCGCTGAACAGTCGCTTTTTATGTATTCAGCACCTATGTATAATGTTGTAAAAATGCTCTAGAAGCTAAAGTCGCAGAAATGTCACACATATTTGGCCTGCAACTTTCTGTGCGACAAATTCAGACAGGAAAAATCAGTATAAATCCTTAGAAAATTATCCCCCAGTGTCTCCATCTGCTGGCGGTATTGAATAAGCATTGCTGCACTGATGGGGTATGCATTAGACGAAAAAAAAGAAGAAAAAGAAGAATAATACGCCCAGAAAAGAGGCGAAAAGGAGAAAAACGTAAAAAAACGTGAAAAAAAAGTAAGAGGAAGAGAAGGGAAAAAAAGGTGGAAATGGGTTTAAAAGTGATTTCGGCGGAGAAATATATATATATATATATATATATATATATATATATATATATATACGCGCACACACACACATATATATAAACGTATTCTCCGTTGAGATATTGCAGCCGCTGCTGTGTCCAGGCCCAGGAGCCTTAGCACTGTGCTGTGATGTCACTCAATACCACTGACATCACTAGGTGTAAACAACATCTCTCCTTTGCTGTGTATGTGACTATGGAGCTGTTTGGTGATGTCGTCTATTATGGCCTTCATAGAAGCAACAGGAGATTGTTGCATCCATCTAGAACCCTCAGAACTACAGTGCTATGATGTCACTCACTTCCACAGGCCTTGCAGAGTGTAAACAACAACAACCCAGCTTTGTTGTGTATGTAACCATAGGGATTTGTGATGTCACCTAGAACCTTCACAGCAGCGACAGCTTTATGAGGAGCATCAGCACTGCTCTGCCTGAGCAGAACCATCACCGCCATAGGTTGTCAAATAACCCGGATTTAACCCACACAGGTAAGTCCAATGGGGTGCAGGCATGTCCTCTATGCTTACAGCTTCCCGTGGGTGTTGGTTTGATACCGTTTGGGGACAGCCAAGGAGGCATCTGCAGGCAACAAAGGTAGGTGTGTGCTTGTGTGTGTGTTTCCTATGCAGATCCTAAGCCCAGTGTCACATGCAAGTAGGAGGAGTAAGAAGGGTTCCTGGCAAATCCGGGTTATGGATTGCATTTAAAAAGGCCCCGTGGGAGTGCAATGGGCCCCTGTCTTGCTGCTTAGCAATAATGGTATGGGTTTAGGTTCTGCTGTGTGTACTGGTGGTTGACTGCCCCCCAGCCCAGAGTGTGCATGGAAAATTGTCTGGCAGCCTCCCTGACAGCAAGCAGTGATAGTGCCCATGAAGGGGACCTTGTTGGGCCCGCCCCTTTCACGGTTATCGCTTCTCGGCCTTTTGGCTAAGATCAAGTGTAGTATCTGTTCTTATCAGTTTAATATCTGATACGTCCCCTATCTGGGGACCATATATTAAATGGATTTTTGAGAACGGGGGCCGATTTCGAAGCTTGCTTCCGTCGCCCTATGCATTGACCCGATATGGCAGTATCTTCGGGTACAGTGCACCACCCCCTTACAGGGTTAAAAAGAAAGATTCCTACTTTCATTGCTACCTGCTTGCTGGCTAGCCAGCTAGCCAGCCCTGTGGGCCTTGCTGCTGCTGCAGCCAAAAAACAAAAGGTGGTGCTGCTGCTTCTGCTGCTTCTGCTGCTTCTGCTTGTGTCTGGCCGCTGTTGGAGCGTCCAGGCACAGGACTTCTGCTGCTGCTGACTAAATGGCCTCCTTAATTGGATCATTTGAGTAGCCAGCACACCTGTGCAGGTAGGGCATGACATGATAGGCAGCTGCCTTGATAGCGGGTGGGTGCTGAATGTTCCTAATTGACAAAATAAGATTAATGCTTATGAAGAAATATAAAATCTCATCCCTTCCCCAATATCGCGCCACACCCCTACCCCTTAATTCCCTGGTTGAACTTGATGGACATATGTCTTTTTTCGACCGTACTAACTATGTAACTATGTAACATAACATGGGGGGGGGGGGGGGGGTCTCCTGGCTGTTCACACAGGTGTGTCATTGCTGTACATTGACCATGCATTGCTTCTGTGGTATTGCAAAGGCAAAGACAAATGCTTCCAGCCATCCATTGCACTAATGGATTGGTCATCAGCTGGCTGTCTATGTCCCGCATCAATATAGACCAAAGTACAGAGGGTTAGGCTATGCTATTGTGCACCTACCTGATGCATCAGAAGGTGCGAGGCCCTTGCTAAATTCTGTGCACAGACTTTGAGATCTATACTTTAGACTGTATCTAAACCTGCTCCAACATGGACTGACATTCTGGCCTACTTTCAGCCGATGCGACTTGTCTGTCGCTGAACAGTCGCTTTTTATGTATTCAGCACCTATGTATAATGTTGTAAAAATGCTCTAGAAGCTAAAGTCGCAGAAATGTCACACATATTTGGCCTGCAACTTTCTGTGCGACAAATTCAGACAGGAAAAATCAGTATAAATCCTTAGAAAATTATCCCCCAGTGTCTCCATCTGCTGGCGGTATTGAATAAGCATTGCTGCACTGATGGGGTATGCATTAGACGAAAAAAAAGAAGAAAAAGAAGAATAATACGCCCAGAAAAGAGGCGAAAAGGAGAAAAACGTAAAAAAACGTGAAAAAAAAGTAAGAGGAAGAGAAGGGAAAAAAAGGTGGAAATGGGTTTAAAAGTGATTTCGGCGGAGAAATATATATATATATATATATATATATATATATATATATATATATATACGCGCACACACACACATATATATAAACGTATTCTCCGTTGAGATATTGCAGCCGCTGCTGTGTCCAGGCCCAGGAGCCTTAGCACTGTGCTGTGATGTCACTCAATACCACTGACATCACTAGGTGTAAACAACATCTCTCCTTTGCTGTGTATGTGACTATGGAGCTGTTTGGTGATGTCGTCTATTATGGCCTTCATAGAAGCAACAGGAGATTGTTGCATCCATCTAGAACCCTCAGAACTACAGTGCTATGATGTCACTCACTTCCACAGGCCTTGCAGAGTGTAAACAACAACAACCCAGCTTTGTTGTGTATGTAACCATAGGGATTTGTGATGTCACCTAGAACCTTCACAGCAGCGACAGCTTTATGAGGAGCATCAGCACTGCTCTGCCTGAGCAGAACCATCACCGCCATAGGTTGTCAAATAACCCGGATTTAACCCACACAGGTAAGTCCAATGGGGTGCAGGCATGTCCTCTATGCTTACAGCTTCCCGTGGGTGTTGGTTTGATACCGTTTGGGGACAGCCAAGGAGGCATCTGCAGGCAACAAAGGTAGGTGTGTGCTTGTGTGTGTGTTTCCTATGCAGATCCTAAGCCCAGTGTCACATGCAAGTAGGAGGAGTAAGAAGGGTTCCTGGCAAATCCGGGTTATGGATTGCATTTAAAAAGGCCCCGTGGGAGTGCAATGGGCCCCTGTCTTGCTGCTTAGCAATAATGGTATGGGTTTAGGTTCTGCTGTGTGTACTGGTGGTTGACTGCCCCCCAGCCCAGAGTGTGCATGGAAAATTGTCTGGCAGCCTCCCTGACAGCAAGCAGTGATAGTGCCCATGAAGGGGACCTTGTTGGGCCCGCCCCTTTCACGGTTATCGCTTCTCGGCCTTTTGGCTAAGATCAAGTGTAGTATCTGTTCTTATCAGTTTAATATCTGATACGTCCCCTATCTGGGGACCATATATTAAATGGATTTTTGAGAACGGGGGCCGATTTCGAAGCTTGCTTCCGTCGCCCTATGCATTGACCCGATATGGCAGTATCTTCGGGTACAGTGCACCACCCCCTTACAGGGTTAAAAAGAAAGATTCCTACTTTCATTGCTACCTGCTTGCTGGCTAGCCAGCTAGCCAGCCCTGTGGGCCTTGCTGCTGCAGCCAAAAAACAAAAGGTGGTGCTGCTGCTTCTGCTGCTTCTGCTTGTGTCTGGCCCCTGTTGGAGCGTCCAGGCACAGGACTTCTGCTGCTGCTGACTAAATGGCCTCCTTAATTGGATCATTTGAGTAGCCAGCACACCTGTGCAGGTAGGGCATGACATGATAGGCAGCTGCCTTGATAGCGGGTGGGTGCTGAATGTTCCTAATTGACAAAATAAGATTAATGCTTATGAAGAAATATAAAATCTCATCCCTTCCCCAATATCGCGCCACACCCCTACCCCTTAATTCCCTGGTTGAACTTGATGGACATATGTCTTTTTTCGACCGTACTAACTATGTAACTATGTAACATAACATGGGGGGGGGGGGTCTCCTGGCTGTTCACACAGGTGTGTCATTGCTGTACATTGACCATGCATTGCTTCTGTGGTATTGCAAAGGCAAAGACAAATGCTTCCAGCCATCCATTGCACTAATGGATTGGTCATCAGCTGGCTGTCTATGTCCCGCATCAATATAGACCAAAGTACAGAGGGTTAGGCTATGCTATTGTGCACCTACCTGATGCATCAGAAGGTGCGAGGCCCTTGCTAAATTCTGTGCACAGACTTTGAGATCTATACTTTAGACTGTATCTAAACCTGCTCCAACATGGACTGACATTCTGGCCTACTTTCAGCCGATGCGACTTGTCTGTCGCTGAACAGTCGCTTTTTATGTATTCAGCACCTATGTATAATGTTGTAAAAATGCTCTAGAAGCTAAAGTCGCAGAAATGTCACACATATTTGGCCTGCAACTTTCTGTGCGACAAATTCAGACAGGAAAAATCAGTATAAATCCTTAGAAAATTATCCCCCAGTGTCTCCATCTGCTGGCGGTATTGAATAAGCATTGCTGCACTGATGGGGTTGCATTAGACGAAAAAAAAGAAGAAAAAGAAGAATAATACGCCCAGAAAAGAGGCGAAAAGGAGAAAAACGTAAAAAAACGTGAAAAAAAAGTAAGAGGAAGAGAAGGGAAAAAAAGGTGGAAATGGGTTTAAAAGTGATTTCGGCGGAGAAATATATATATATATATATATATATATATATATATATATATATATACGCGCACACACACACATATATATAAACGTATTCTCCGTTGAGATATTGCAGCCGCTGCTGTGTCCAGGCCCAGGAGCCTTAGCACTGTGCTGTGATGTCACTCAATACCACTGACATCACTAGGTGTAAACAACATCTCTCCTTTGCTGTGTATGTGACTATGGAGCTGTTTGGTGATGTCGTCTATTATGGCCTTCATAGAAGCAACAGGAGATTGTTGCATCCATCTAGAACCCTCAGAACTACAGTGCTATGATGTCACTCACTTCCACAGGCCTTGCAGAGTGTAAACAACAACAACCCAGCTTTGTTGTGTATGTAACCATAGGGATTTGTGATGTCACCTAGAACCTTCACAGCAGCGACAGCTTTATGAGGAGCATCAGCACTGCTCTGCCTGAGCAGAACCATCACCGCCATAGGTTGTCAAATAACCCGGATTTAACCCACACAGGTAAGTCCAATGGGGTGCAGGCATGTCCTCTATGCTTACAGCTTCCCGTGGGTGTTGGTTTGATACCGTTTGGGGACAGCCAAGGAGGCATCTGCAGGCAACAAAGGTAGGTGTGTGCTTGTGTGTGTGTTTCCTATGCAGATCCTAAGCCCAGTGTCACATGCAAGTAGGAGGAGTAAGAAGGGTTCCTGGCAAATCCGGGTTATGGATTGCATTTAAAAAGGCCCCGTGGGAGTGCAATGGGCCCCTGTCTTGCTGCTTAGCAATAATGGTATGGGTTTAGGTTCTGCTGTGTGTACTGGTGGTTGACTGCCCCCCAGCCCAGAGTGTGCATGGAAAATTGTCTGGCAGCCTCCCTGACAGCAAGCAGTGATAGTGCCCATGAAGGGGACCTTGTTGGGCCCGCCCCTTTCACGGTTATCGCTTCTCGGCCTTTTGGCTAAGATCAAGTGTAGTATCTGTTCTTATCAGTTTAATATCTGATACGTCCCCTATCTGGGGACCATATATTAAATGGATTTTTGAGAACGGGGGCCGATTTCGAAGCTTGCTTCCGTCGCCCTATGCATTGACCCGATATGGCAGTATCTTCGGGTACAGTGCACCACCCCCTTACAGGGTTAAAAAGAAAGATTCCTACTTTCATTGCTACCTGCTTGCTGGCTAGCCAGCTAGCCAGCCCTGTGGGCCTTGCTGCTGCAGCCAAAAAACAAAAGGTGGTGCTGCTGCTGCTGCTTCTGCTGCTTCTGCTTCTGCTTGTGTCTGGCCCCTGTTGGAGCGTCCAGGCACAGGACTTCTGCTGCTGCTGACTAAATGGCCTCCTTAATTGGATCATTTGAGTAGCCAGCACACCTGTGCAGGTAGGGCATGACATGATAGGCAGCTGCCTTGATAGCGGGTGGGTGCTGAATGTTCCTAATTGACAAAATAAGATTAATGCTTATGAAGAAATATAAAATCTCATCCCTTCCCCAATATCGCGCCACACCCCTACCCCTTAATTCCCTGGTTGAACTTGATGGACATATGTCTTTTTTCGACCGTACTAACTATGTAACTATGTAACATAACATGGGGGGGGGGGGGGGTCTCCTGGCTGTTCACACAGGTGTGTCATTGCTGTACATTGACCATGCATTGCTTCTGTGGTATTGCAAAGGCAAAGACAAATGCTTCCAGCCATCCATTGCACTAATGGATTGGTCATCAGCTGGCTGTCTATGTCCCGCATCAATATAGACCAAAGTACAGAGGGTTAGGCTATGCTATTGTGCACCTACCTGATGCATCAGAAGGTGCGAGGCCCTTGCTAAATTCTGTGCACAGACTTTGAGATCTATACTTTAGACTGTATCTAAACCTGCTCCAACATGGACTGACATTCTGGCCTACTTTCAGCCGATGCGACTTGTCTGTCGCTGAACAGTCGCTTTTTATGTATTCAGCACCTATGTATAATGTTGTAAAAATGCTCTAGAAGCTAAAGTCGCAGAAATGTCACACATATTTGGCCTGCAACTTTCTGTGCGACAAATTCAGACAGGAAAAATCAGTATAAATCCTTAGAAAATTATCCCCCAGTGTCTCCATCTGCTGGCGGTATTGAATAAGCATTGCTGCACTGATGGGGTATGCATTAGACGAAAAAAAAGAAGAAAAAGAAGAATAATACGCCCAGAAAAGAGGCGAAAAGGAGAAAAACGTAAAAAAACGTGAAAAAAAAGTAAGAGGAAGAGAAGGGAAAAAAAGGTGGAAATGGGTTTAAAAGTGATTTCGGCGGAGAAATATATATATATATATATATATATATATATATATATATATACGCGCACACACACACATATATATAAACGTATTCTCCGTTGAGATATTGCAGCCGCTGCTGTGTCCAGGCCCAGGAGCCTTAGCACTGTGCTGTGATGTCACTCAATACCACTGACATCACTAGGTGTAAACAACATCTCTCCATTGCTGTGTATGTGACTATGGAGCTGTTTGGTGATGTCGTCTATTATGGCCTTCATAGAAGCAACAGGAGATTGTTGCATCCATCTAGAACCCTCAGAACTACAGTGCTATGATGTCACTCACTTCCACAGGCCTTGCAGAGTGTAAACAACAACAACCCAGCTTTGTTGTGTATGTAACCATAGGGATTTGTGATGTCACCTAGAACCTTCACAGCAGCGACAGCTTTATGAGGAGCATCAGCACTGCTCTGCCTGAGCAGAACCATCACCGCCATAGGTTGTCAAATAACCCGGATTTAACCCACACAGGTAAGTCCAATGGGGTGCAGGCATGTCCTCTATGCTTACAGCTTCCCGTGGGTGTTGGTTTGATACCGTTTGGGGACAGCCAAGGAGGCATCTGCAGGCAACAAAGGTAGGTGTGTGCTTGTGTGTGTGTTTCCTATGCAGATCCTAAGCCCAGTGTCACATGCAAGTAGGAGGAGTAAGAAGGGTTCCTGGCAAATCCGGGTTATGGATTGCATTTAAAAAGGCCCCGTGGGAGTGCAATGGGCCCCTGTCTTGCTGCTTAGCAATAATGGTATGGGTTTAGGTTCTGCTGTGTGTACTGGTGGTTGACTGCCCCCCAGCCCAGAGTGTGCATGGAAAATTGTCTGGCAGCCTCCCTGACAGCAAGCAGTGATAGTGCCCATGAAGGGGACCTTGTTGGGCCCGCCCCTTTCACGGTTATCGCTTCTCGGCCTTTTGGCTAAGATCAAGTGTAGTATCTGTTCTTATCAGTTTAATATCTGATACGTCCCCTATCTGGGGACCATATATTAAATGGATTTTTGAGAACGGGGGCCGATTTCGAAGCTTGCTTCCGTCGCCCTATGCATTGACCCGATATGGCAGTATCTTCGGGTACAGTGCACCACCCCCTTACAGGGTTAAAAAGAAAGATTCCTACTTTCATTGCTACCTGCTTGCTGGCTAGCCAGCTAGCCAGCCCTGTGGGCCTTGCTGCTGCAGCCAAAAAACAAAAGGTGGTGCTGCTGCTGCTGCTTCTGCTGCTTCTGCTTCTGCTTGTGTCTGGCCCCTGTTGGAGCGTCCAGGCACAGGACTTCTGCTGCTGCTGACTAAATGGCCTCCTTAATTGGATCATTTGAGTAGCCAGCACACCTGTGCAGGTAGGGCATGACATGATAGGCAGCTGCCTTGATAGCGGGTGGGTGCTGAATGTTCCTAATTGACAAAATAAGATTAATGCTTATGAAGAAATATAAAATCTCATCCCTTCCCCAATATCGCGCCACACCCCTACCCCTTAATTCCCTGGTTGAACTTGATGGACATATGTCTTTTTTCGACCGTACTAACTATGTAACTATGTAACATAACATGGGGGGGGGGGGGGGGTCTCCTGGCTGTTCACACAGGTGTGTCATTGCTGTACATTGACCATGCATTGCTTCTGTGGTATTGCAAAGGCAAAGACAAATGCTTCCAGCCATCCATTGCACTAATGGATTGGTCATCAGCTGGCTGTCTATGTCCCGCATCAATATAGACCAAAGTACAGAGGGTTAGGCTATGCTATTGTGCACCTACCTGATGCATCAGAAGGTGCGAGGCCCTTGCTAAATTCTGTGCACAGACTTTGAGATCTATACTTTAGACTGTATCTAAACCTGCTCCAACATGGACTGACATTCTGGCCTACTTTCAGCCGATGCGACTTGTCTGTCGCTGAACAGTCGCTTTTTATGTATTCAGCACCTATGTATAATGTTGTAAAAATGCTCTAGAAGCTAAAGTCGCAGAAATGTCACACATATTTGGCCTGCAACTTTCTGTGCGACAAATTCAGACAGGAAAAATCAGTATAAATCCTTAGAAAATTATCCCCCAGTGTCTCCATCTGCTGGCGGTATTGAATAAGCATTGCTGCACTGATGGGGTATGCATTAGACGAAAAAAAAGAAGAAAAAGAAGAATAATACGCCCAGAAAAGAGGCGAAAAGGAGAAAAACGTAAAAAAACGTGAAAAAAAAGTAAGAGGAAGAGAAGGGAAAAAAAGGTGGAAATGGGTTTAAAAGTGATTTCGGCGGAGAAATATATATATATATATATATATATATATATATATATATATATACGCGCACACACACACATATATATAAACGTATTCTCCGTTGAGATATTGCAGCCGCTGCTGTGTCCAGGCCCAGGAGCCTTAGCACTGTGCTGTGATGTCACTCAATACCACTGACATCACTAGGTGTAAACAACATCTCTCCTTTGCTGTGTATGTGACTATGGAGCTGTTTGGTGATGTCGTCTATTATGGCCTTCATAGAAGCAACAGGAGATTGTTGCATCCATCTAGAACCCTCAGAACTACAGTGCTATGATGTCACTCACTTCCACAGGCCTTGCAGAGTGTAAACAACAACAACCCAGCTTTGTTGTGTATGTAACCATAGGGATTTGTGATGTCACCTAGAACCTTCACAGCAGCGACAGCTTTATGAGGAGCATCAGCACTGCTCTGCCTGAGCAGAACCATCACCGCCATAGGTTGTCAAATAACCCGGATTTAACCCACACAGGTAAGTCCAATGGGGTGCAGGCATGTCCTCTATGCTTACAGCTTCCCGTGGGTGTTGGTTTGATACCGTTTGGGGACAGCCAAGGAGGCATCTGCAGGCAACAAAGGTAGGTGTGTGCTTGTGTGTGTGTTTCCTATGCAGATCCTAAGCCCAGTGTCACATGCAAGTAGGAGGAGTAAGAAGGGTTCCTGGCAAATCCGGGTTATGGATTGCATTTAAAAAGGCCCCGTGGGAGTGCAATGGGCCCCTGTCTTGCTGCTTAGCAATAATGGTATGGGTTTAGGTTCTGCTGTGTGTACTGGTGGTTGACTGCCCCCCAGCCCAGAGTGTGCATGGAAAATTGTCTGGCAGCCTCCCTGACAGCAAGCAGTGATAGTGCCCATGAAGGGGACCTTGTTGGGCCCGCCCCTTTCACGGTTATCGCTTCTCGGCCTTTTGGCTAAGATCAAGTGTAGTATCTGTTCTTATCAGTTTAATATCTGATACGTCCCCTATCTGGGGACCATATATTAAATGGATTTTTGAGAACGGGGGCCGATTTCGAAGCTTGCTTCCGTCGCCCTATGCATTGACCCGATATGGCAGTATCTTCGGGTACAGTGCACCACCCCCTTACAGGGTTAAAAAGAAAGATTCCTACTTTCATTGCTACCT
Source organism: Hyla sarda (assembly GCF_029499605.1). NCBI lineage: Eukaryota > Metazoa > Chordata > Amphibia > Anura > Hylidae > Hyla > Hyla sarda. The sequence goes on from NW_026608456.1 coordinate 235,004, forward strand.
GCTTGCTGGCTAGCCAGCTAGCCAGCCCTGTGGGCCTTGCTGCTGCAGCCAAAAAACAAAAGGTGGTGCTGCTGCTGCTGCTTCTGCTGCTTCTGCTTCTGCTTGTGTCTGGCCCCTGTTGGAGCGTCCAGGCACAGGACTTCTGCTGCTGCTGACTAAATGGCCTCCTTAATTGGATCATTTGAGTAGCCAGCACACCTGTGCAGGTAGGGCATGACATGATAGGCAGCTGCCTTGATAGCGGGTGGGTGCTGAATGTTCCTAATTGACAAAATAAGATTAATGCTTATGAAGAAATATAAAATCTCATCCCTTCCCCAATATCGCGCCACACCCCTACCCCTTAATTCCCTGGTTGAACTTGATGGACATATGTCTTTTTTCGACCGTACTAACTATGTAACTATGTAACATAACATGGGGGGGGGGGGGGGGTCTCCTGGCTGTTCACACAGGTGTGTCATTGCTGTACATTGACCATGCATTGCTTCTGTGGTATTGCAAAGGCAAAGACAAATGCTTCCAGCCATCCATTGCACTAATGGATTGGTCATCAGCTGGCTGTCTATGTCCCGCATCAATATAGACCAAAGTACAGAGGGTTAGGCTATGCTATTGTGCACCTACCTGATGCATCAGAAGGTGCGAGGCCCTTGCTAAATTCTGTGCACAGACTTTGAGATCTATACTTTAGACTGTATCTAAACCTGCTCCAACATGGACTGACATTCTGGCCTACTTTCAGCCGATGCGACTTGTCTGTCGCTGAACAGTCGCTTTTTATGTATTCAGCACCTATGTATAATGTTGTAAAAATGCTCTAGAAGCTAAAGTCGCAGAAATGTCACACATATTTGGCCTGCAACTTTCTGTGCGACAAATTCAGACAGGAAAAATCAGTATAAATCCTTAGAAAATTATCCCCCAGTGTCTCCATCTGCTGGCGGTATTGAATAAGCATTGCTGCACTGATGGGGTATGCATTAGACGAAAAAAAAGAAGAAAAAGAAGAATAATACGCCCAGAAAAGAGGCGAAAAGGAGAAAAACGTAAAAAAACGTGAAAAAAAAGTAAGAGGAAGAGAAGGGAAAAAAAGGTGGAAATGGGTTTAAAAGTGATTTCGGCGGAGAAATATATATATATATATATATATATATATATATATATACGCGCACACACACACATATATATAAACGTATTCTCCGTTGAGATATTGCAGCCGCTGCTGTGTCCAGGCCCAGGAGCCTTAGCACTGTGCTGTGATGTCACTCAATACCACTGACATCACTAGGTGTAAACAACATCTCTCCTTTGCTGTGTATGTGACTATGGAGCTGTTTGGTGATGTCGTCTATTATGGCCTTCATAGAAGCAACAGGAGATTGTTGCATCCATCTAGAACCCTCAGAACTACAGTGCTATGATGTCACTCACTTCCACAGGCCTTGCAGAGTGTAAACAACAACAACCCAGCTTTGTTGTGTATGTAACCATAGGGATTTGTGATGTCACCTAGAACCTTCACAGCAGCGACAGCTTTATGAGGAGCATCAGCACTGCTCTGCCTGAGCAGAACCATCACCGCCATAGGTTGTCAAATAACCCGGATTTAACCCACACAGGTAAGTCCAATGGGGTGCAGGCATGTCCTCTATGCTTACAGCTTCCCGTGGGTGTTGGTTTGATACCGTTTGGGGACAGCCAAGGAGGCATCTGCAGGCAACAAAGGTAGGTGTGTGCTTGTGTGTGTGTTTCCTATGCAGATCCTAAGCCCAGTGTCACATGCAAGTAGGAGGAGTAAGAAGGGTTCCTGGCAAATCCGGGTTATGGATTGCATTTAAAAAGGCCCCGTGGGAGTGCAATGGGCCCCTGTCTTGCTGCTTAGCAATAATGGTATGGGTTTAGGTTCTGCTGTGTGTACTGGTGGTTGACTGCCCCCCAGCCCAGAGTGTGCATGGAAAATTGTCTGGCAGCCTCCCTGACAGCAAGCAGTGATAGTGCCCATGAAGGGGACCTTGTTGGGCCCGCCCCTTTCACGGTTATCGCTTCTCGGCCTTTTGGCTAAGATCAAGTGTAGTATCTGTTCTTATCAGTTTAATATCTGATACGTCCCCTATCTGGGGACCATATATTAAATGGATTTTTGAGAACGGGGGCCGATTTCGAAGCTTGCTTCCGTCGCCCTATGCATTGACCCGATATGGCAGTATCTTCGGGTACAGTGCACCACCCCCTTACAGGGTTAAAAAGAAAGATTCCTACTTTCATTGCTACCTGCTTGCTGGCTAGCCAGCTAGCCAGCCCTGTGGGCCTTGCTGCTGCAGCCAAAAAACAAAAGGTGGTGCTGCTGCTTCTGCTGCTTCTGCTTGTGTCTGGCCCCTGTTGGAGCGTCCAGGCACAGGACTTCTGCTGCTGCTGACTAAATGGCCTCCTTAATTGGATCATTTGAGTAGCCAGCACACCTGTGCAGGTAGGGCATGACATGATAGGCAGCTGCCTTGATAGCGGGTGGGTGCTGAATGTTCCTAATTGACAAAATAAGATTAATGCTTATGAAGAAATATAAAATCTCATCCCTTCCCCAATATCGCGCCACACCCCTACCCCTTAATTCCCTGGTTGAACTTGATGGACATATGTCTTTTTTCGACCGTACTAACTATGTAACTATGTAACATAACATGGGGGGGGGGGTCTCCTGGCTGTTCACACAGGTGTGTCATTGCTGTACATTGACCATGCATTGCTTCTGTGGTATTGCAAAGGCAAAGACAAATGCTTCCAGCCATCCATTGCACTAATGGATTGGTCATCAGCTGGCTGTCTATGTCCCGCATCAATATAGACCAAAGTACAGAGGGTTAGGCTATGCTATTGTGCACCTACCTGATGCATCAGAAGGTGCGAGGCCCTTGCTAAATTCTGTGCACAGACTTTGAGATCTATACTTTAGACTGTATCTAAACCTGCTCCAACATGGACTGACATTCTGGCCTACTTTCAGCCGATGCGACTTGTCTGTCGCTGAACAGTCGCTTTTTATGTATTCAGCACCTATGTATAATGTTGTAAAAATGCTCTAGAAGCTAAAGTCGCAGAAATGTCACACATATTTGGCCTGCAACTTTCTGTGCGACAAATTCAGACAGGAAAAATCAGTATAAATCCTTAGAAAATTATCCCCCAGTGTCTCCATCTGCTGGCGGTATTGAATAAGCATTGCTGCACTGATGGGGTATGCATTAGACGAAAAAAAAGAAGAAAAAGAAGAATAATACGCCCAGAAAAGAGGCGAAAAGGAGAAAAACGTAAAAAAACGTGAAAAAAAAGTAAGAGGAAGAGAAGGGAAAAAAAGGTGGAAATGGGTTTAAAAGTGATTTCGGCGGAGAAATATATATATATATATATATATATATATATATATATATATATATATACGCGCACACACACACATATATATAAACGTATTCTCCGTTGAGATATTGCAGCCGCTGCTGTGTCCAGGCCCAGGAGCCTTAGCACTGTGCTGTGATGTCACTCAATACCACTGACATCACTAGGTGTAAACAACATCTCTCCTTTGCTGTGTATGTGACTATGGAGCTGTTTGGTGATGTCGTCTATTATGGCCTTCATAGAAGCAACAGGAGATTGTTGCATCCATCTAGAACCCTCAGAACTACAGTGCTATGATGTCACTCACTTCCACAGGCCTTGCAGAGTGTAAACAACAACAACCCAGCTTTGTTGTGTATGTAACCATAGGGATTTGTGATGTCACCTAGAACCTTCACAGCAGCGACAGCTTTATGAGGAGCATCAGCACTGCTCTGCCTGAGCAGAACCATCACCGCCATAGGTTGTCAAATAACCCGGATTTAACCCACACAGGTAAGTCCAATGGGGTGCAGGCATGTCCTCTATGCTTACAGCTTCCCGTGGGTGTTGGTTTGATACCGTTTGGGGACAGCCAAGGAGGCATCTGCAGGCAACAAAGGTAGGTGTGTGCTTGTGTGTGTGTTTCCTATGCAGATCCTAAGCCCAGTGTCACATGCAAGTAGGAGGAGTAAGAAGGGTTCCTGGCAAATCCGGGTTATGGATTGCATTTAAAAAGGCCCCGTGGGAGTGCAATGGGCCCCTGTCTTGCTGCTTAGCAATAATGGTATGGGTTTAGGTTCTGCTGTGTGTACTGGTGGTTGACTGCCCCCCAGCACAGAGTGTGCATGGAAAATTGTCTGGCAGCCTCCCTGACAGCAAGCAGTGATAGTGCCCATGAAGGGGACCTTGTTGGGCCCGCCCCTTTCACGGTTATCGCTTCTCGGCCTTTTGGCTAAGATCAAGTGTAGTATCTGTTCTTATCAGTTTAATATCTGATACGTCCCCTATCTGGGGACCATATATTAAATGGATTTTTGAGAACGGGGGCCGATTTCGAAGCTTGCTTCCGTCGCCCTATGCATTGACCCGATATGGCAGTATCTTCGGGTACAGTGCACCACCCCCTTACAGGGTTAAAAAGAAAGATTCCTACTTTCATTGCTACCTGCTTGCTGGCTAGCCAGCTAGCCAGCCCTGTGGGCCTTGCTGCTGCAGCCAAAAAACAAAAGGTGGTGCTGCTGCTGCTGCTTCTGCTTCTGCTTGTGTCTGGCCCCTGTTGGAGCGTCCAGGCACAGGACTTCTGCTGCTGCTTACTAAATGGCCTCCTTAATTGGATCATTTGAGTAGCCAGCACACCTGTGCAGGTAGGGCATGACATGATAGGCAGCTGCCTTGATAGCGGGTGGGTGCTGAATGTTCCTAATTGACAAAATAAGATTAATGCTTATGAAGAAATATAAAATCTCATCCCTTCCCCAATATCGCGCCACACCCCTACCCCTTAATTCCCTGGTTGAACTTGATGGACATATGTCTTTTTTCGACCGTACTAACTATGTAACTATGTAACATAACATGGGGGGGGGGGGGGGTCTCCTGGCTGTTCACACAGGTGTGTCATTGCTGTACATTGACCATGCATTGCTTCTGTGGTATTGCAAAGGCAAAGACAAATGCTTCCAGCCATCCATTGCACTAATGGATTGGTCATCAGCTGGCTGTCTATGTCCCGCATCAATATAGACCAAAGTACAGAGGGTTAGGCTATGCTATTGTGCACCTACCTGATGCATCAGAAGGTGCGAGGCCCTTGCTAAATTCTGTGCACAGACTTTGAGATCTATACTTTAGACTGTATCTAAACCTGCTCCAACATGGACTGACATTCTGGCCTACTTTCAGCCGATGCGACTTGTCTGTCGCTGAACAGTCGCTTTTTATGTATTCAGCACCTATGTATAATGTTGTAAAAATGCTCTAGAAGCTAAAGTCGCAGAAATGTCACACATATTTGGCCTGCAACTTTCTGTGCGACAAATTCAGACAGGAAAAATCAGTATAAATCCTTAGAAAATTATCCCCCAGTGTCTCCATCTGCTGGCGGTATTGAATAAGCATTGCTGCACTGATGGGGTATGCATTAGACGAAAAAAAAGAAGAAAAAGAAGAATAATACGCCCAGAAAAGAGGCGAAAAGGAGAAAAACGTAAAAAAACGTGAAAAAAAAGTAAGAGGAAGAGAAGGGAAAAAAAGGTGGAAATGGGTTTAAAAGTGATTTCGGCGGAGAAATATATATATATATATATATATATATATATATATATATATACGCGCACACACACACATATATATAAACGTATTCTCCGTTGAGATATTGCAGCCGCTGCTGTGTCCAGGCCCAGGAGCCTTAGCACTGTGCTGTGATGTCACTCAATACCACTGACATCACTAGGTGTAAACAACATCTCTCCTTTGCTGTGTATGTGACTATGGAGCTGTTTGGTGATGTCGTCTATTATGGCCTTCATAGAAGCAACAGGAGATTGTTGCATCCATCTAGAACCCTCAGAACTACAGTGCTATGATGTCACTCACTTCCACAGGCCTTGCAGAGTGTAAACAACAACAACCCAGCTTTGTTGTGTATGTAACCATAGGGATTTGTGATGTCACCTAGAACCTTCACAGCAGCGACAGCTTTATGAGGAGCATCAGCACTGCTCTGCCTGAGCAGAACCATCACCGCCATAGGTTGTCAAATAACCCGGATTTAACCCACACAGGTAAGTCCAATGGGGTGCAGGCATGTCCTCTATGCTTACAGCTTCCCGTGGGTGTTGGTTTGATACCGTTTGGGGACAGCCAAGGAGGCATCTGCAGGCAACAAAGGTAGGTGTGTGCTTGTGTGTGTGTTTCCTATGCAGATCCTAAGCCCAGTGTCACATGCAAGTAGGAGGAGTAAGAAGGGTTCCTGGCAAATCCGGGTTATGGATTGCATTTAAAAAGGCCCCGTGGGAGTGCAATGGGCCCCTGTCTTGCTGCTTAGCAATAATGGTATGGGTTTAGGTTCTGCTGTGTGTACTGGTGGTTGACTGCCCCCCAGCCCAGAGTGTGCATGGAAAATTGTCTGGCAGCCTCCCTGACAGCAAGCAGTGATAGTGCCCATGAAGGGGACCTTGTTGGGCCCGCCCCTTTCACGGTTATCGCTTCTCGGCCTTTTGGCTAAGATCAAGTGTAGTATCTGTTCTTATCAGTTTAATATCTGATACGTCCCCTATCTGGGGACCATATATTAAATGGATTTTTGAGAACGGGGGCCGATTTCGAAGCTTGCTTCCGTCGCCCTATGCATTGACCCGATATGGCAGTATCTTCGGGTACAGTGCACCACCCCCTTACAGGGTTAAAAAGAAAGATTCCTACTTTCATTGCTACCTGCTTGCTGGCTAGCCAGCTAGCCAGCCCTGTGGGCCTTGCTGCTGCAGCCAAAAAACAAAAGGTGGTGCTGCTGCTGCTGCTTCTGCTGCTTCTGCTTCTGCTTGTGTCTGGCCCCTGTTGGAGCGTCCAGGCACAGGACTTCTGCTGCTGCTGACTAAATGGCCTCCTTAATTGGATCATTTGAGTAGCCAGCACACCTGTGCAGGTAGGGCATGACATGATAGGCAGCTGCCTTGATAGCGGGTGGGTGCTGAATGTTCCTAATTGACAAAATAAGATTAATGCTTATGAAGAAATATAAAATCTCATCCCTTCCCCAATATCGCGCCACACCCCTACCCCTTAATTCCCTGGTTGAACTTGATGGACATATGTCTTTTTTCGACCGTACTAACTATGTAACTATGTAACATAACATGGGGGGGGGGGGGGGGGGGGTCTCCTGGCTGTTCACACAGGTGTGTCATTGCTGTACATTGACCATGCATTGCTTCTGTGGTATTGCAAAGGCAAAGACAAATGCTTCCAGCCATCCATTGCACTAATGGATTGGTCATCAGCTGGCTGTCTATGTCCCGCATCAATATAGACCAAAGTACAGAGGGTTAGGCTATGCTATTGTGCACCTACCTGATGCATCAGAAGGTGCGAGGCCCTTGCTAAATTCTGTGCACAGACTTTGAGATCTATACTTTAGACTGTATCTAAACCTGCTCCAACATGGACTGACATTCTGGCCTACTTTCAGCCGATGCGACTTGTCTGTCGCTGAACAGTCGCTTTTTATGTATTCAGCACCTATGTATAATGTTGTAAAAATGCTCTAGAAGCTAAAGTCGCAGAAATGTCACACATATTTGGCCTGCAACTTTCTGTGCGACAAATTCAGACAGGAAAAATCAGTATAAATCCTTAGAAAATTATCCCCCAGTGTCTCCATCTGCTGGCGGTATTGAATAAGCATTGCTGCACTGATGGGGTATGCATTAGACGAAAAAAAAGAAGAAAAAGAAGAATAATACGCCCAGAAAAGAGGCGAAAAGGAGAAAAACGTAAAAAAACGTGAAAAAAAAGTAAGAGGAAGAGAAGGGAAAAAAAGGTGGAAATGGGTTTAAAAGTGATTTCGGCGGAGAAATATATATATATATATATATATATATATATATATATATATATATACGCGCACACACACACATATATATAAACGTATTCTCCGTTGAGATATTGCAGCCGCTGCTGTGTCCAGGCCCAGGAGCCTTAGCACTGTGCTGTGATGTCACTCAATACCACTGACATCACTAGGTGTAAACAACATCTCTCCTTTGCTGTGTATGTGACTATGGAGCTGTTTGGTGATGTCGTCTATTATGGCCTTCATAGAAGCAACAGGAGATTGTTGCATCCATCTAGAACCCTCAGAACTACAGTGCTATGATGTCACTCACTTCCACAGGCCTTGCAGAGTGTAAACAACAACAACCCAGCTTTGTTGTGTATGTAACCATAGGGATTTGTGATGTCACCTAGAACCTTCACAGCAGCGACAGCTTTATGAGGAGCATCAGCACTGCTCTGCCTGAGCAGAACCATCACCGCCATAGGTTGTCAAATAACCCGGATTTAACCCACACAGGTAAGTCCAATGGGGTGCAGGCATGTCCTCTATGCTTACAGCTTCCCGTGGGTGTTGGTTTGATACCGTTTGGGGACAGCCAAGGAGGCATCTGCAGGCAACAAAGGTAGGTGTGTGCTTGTGTGTGTGTTTCCTATGCAGATCCTAAGCCCAGTGTCACATGCAAGTAGGAGGAGTAAGAAGGGTTCCTGGCAAATCCGGGTTATGGATTGCATTTAAAAAGGCCCCGTGGGAGTGCAATGGGCCCCTGTCTTGCTGCTTAGCAATAATGGTATGGGTTTAGGTTCTGCTGTGTGTACTGGTGGTTGACTGCCCCCCAGCCCAGAGTGTGCATGGAAAATTGTCTGGCAGCCTCCCTGACAGCAAGCAGTGATAGTGCCCATGAAGGGGACCTTGTTGGGCCCGCCCCTTTCACGGTTATCGCTTCTCGGCCTTTTGGCTAAGATCAAGTGTAGTATCTGTTCTTATCAGTTTAATATCTGATACGTCCCCTATCTGGGGACCATATATTAAATGGATTTTTGAGAACGGGGGCCGATTTCGAAGCTTGCTTCCGTCGCCCTATGCATTGACCCGATATGGCAGTATCTTCGGGTACAGTGCACCACCCCCTTACAGGGTTAAAAAGAAAGATTCCTACTTTCATTGCTACCTGCTTGCTGGCTAGCCAGCTAGCCAGCCCTGTGGGCCTTGCTGCTGCAGCCAAAAAACAAAAGGTGGTGCTGCTGCTGCTGCTTCTGCTGCTTCTGCTTCTGCTTGTGTCTGGCCCCTGTTGGAGCGTCCAGGCACAGGACTTCTGCTGCTGCTGACTAAATGGCCTCCTTAATTGGATCATTTGAGTAGCCAGCACACCTGTGCAGGTAGGGCATGACATGATAGGCAGCTGCCTTGATAGCGGGTGGGTGCTGAATGTTCCTAATTGACAAAATAAGATTAATGCTTATGAAGAAATATAAAATCTCATCCCTTCCCCAATATCGCGCCACACCCCTACCCCTTAATTCCCTGGTTGAACTTGATGGACATATGTCTTTTTTCGACCGTACTAACTATGTAACTATGTAACATAACATGGGGGGGGGGGGGGTCTCCTGGCTGTTCACACAGGTGTGTCATTGCTGTACATTGACCATGCATTGCTTCTGTGGTATTGCAAAGGCAAAGACAAATGCTTCCAGCCATCCATTGCACTAATGGATTGGTCATCAGCTGGCTGTCTATGTCCCGCATCAATATAGACCAAAGTACAGAGGGTTAGGCTATGCTATTGTGCACCTACCTGATGCATCAGAAGGTGCGAGGCCCTTGCTAAATTCTGTGCACAGACTTTGAGATCTATACTTTAGACTGTATCTAAACCTGCTCCAACATGGACTGACATTCTGGCCTACTTTCAGCCGATGCGACTTGTCTGTCGCTGAACAGTCGCTTTTTATGTATTCAGCACCTATGTATAATGTTGTAAAAATGCTCTAGAAGCTAAAGTCGCAGAAATGTCACACATATTTGGCCTGCAACTTTCTGTGCGACAAATTCAGACAGGAAAAATCAGTATAAATCCTTAGAAAATTATCCCCCAGTGTCTCCATCTGCTGGCGGTATTGAATAAGCATTGCTGCACTGATGGGGTATGCATTAGACGAAAAAAAAGAAGAAAAAGAAGAATAATACGCCCAGAAAAGAGGCGAAAAGGAGAAAAACGTAAAAAAACGTGAAAAAAAAGTAAGAGGAAGAGAAGGGAAAAAAAGGTGGAAATGGGTTTAAAAGTGATTTCGGCGGAGAAATATATATATATATATATATATATATATATATATATATATATACGCGCACACACACACATATATATAAACGTATTCTCCGTTGAGATATTGCAGCCGCTGCTGTGTCCAGGCCCAGGAGCCTTAGCACTGTGCTGTGATGTCACTCAATACCACTGACATCACTAGGTGTAAACAACATCTCTCCTTTGCTGTGTATGTGACTATGGAGCTGTTTGGTGATGTCGTCTATTATGGCCTTCATAGAAGCAACAGGAGATTGTTGCATCCATCTAGAACCCTCAGAACTACAGTGCTATGATGTCACTCACTTCCACAGGCCTTGCAGAGTGTAAACAACAACAACCCAGCTTTGTTGTGTATGTAACCATAGGGATTTGTGATGTCACCTAGAACCTTCACAGCAGCGACAGCTTTATGAGGAGCATCAGCACTGCTCTGCCTGAGCAGAACCATCACCGCCATAGGTTGTCAAATAACCCGGATTTAACCCACACAGGTAAGTCCAATGGGGTGCAGGCATGTCCTCTATGCTTACAGCTTCCCGTGGGTGTTGGTTTGATACCGTTTGGGGACAGCCAAGGAGGCATCTGCAGGCAACAAAGGTAGGTGTGTGCTTGTGTGTGTGTTTCCTATGCAGATCCTAAGCCCAGTGTCACATGCAAGTAGGAGGAGTAAGAAGGGTTCCTGGCAAATCCGGGTTATGGATTGCATTTAAAAAGGCCCCGTGGGAGTGCAATGGGCCCCTGTCTTGCTGCTTAGCAATAATGGTATGGGTTTAGGTTCTGCTGTGTGTACTGGTGGTTGACTGCCCCCCAGCCCAGAGTGTGCATGGAAAATTGTCTGGCAGCCTCCCTGACAGCAAGCAGTGATAGTGCCCATGAAGGGGACCTTGTTGGGCCCGCCCCTTTCACGGTTATCGCTTCTCGGCCTTTTGGCTAAGATCAAGTGTAGTATCTGTTCTTATCAGTTTAATATCTGATACGTCCCCTATCTGGGGACCATATATTAAATGGATTTTTGAGAACGGGGGCCGATTTCGAAGCTTGCTTCCGTCGCCCTATGCATTGACCCGATATGGCAGTATCTTCGGGTACAGTGCACCACCCCCTTACAGGGTTAAAAAGAAAGATTCCTACTTTCATTGCTACCTGCTTGCTGGCTAGCCAGCTAGCCAGCCCTGTGGGCCTTGCTGCTGCAGCCAAAAAACAAAAGGTGGTGCTGCTGCTGCTGCTTCTGCTGCTTCTGCTTCTGCTTGTGTCTGGCCGCTGTTGGAGCGTCCAGGCACAGGACTTCTGCTGCTGCTGACTAAATGGCCTCCTTAATTGGATCATTTGAGTAGCCAGCACACCTGTGCAGGTAGGGCATGACATGATAGGCAGCTGCCTTGATAGCGGGTGGGTGCTGAATGTTCCTAATTGACAAAATAAGATTAATGCTTATGAAGAAATATAAAATCTCATCCCTTCCCCAATATCGCGCCACACCCCTACCCCTTAATTCCCTGGTTGAACTTGATGGACATATGTCTTTTTTCGACCGTACTAACTATGTAACTATGTAACATAACATGGGGGGGGGGGGGGTCTCCTGGCTGTTCACACAGGTGTGTCATTGCTGTACATTGACCATGCATTGCTTCTGTGGTATTGCAAAGGCAAAGACAAATGCTTCCAGCCATCCATTGCACTAATGGATTGGTCATCAGCTGGCTGTCTATGTCCCGCATCAATATAGACCAAAGTACAGAGGGTTAGGCTATGCTATTGTGCACCTACCTGATGCATCAGAAGGTGCGAGGCCCTTGCTAAATTCTGTGCACAGACTTTGAGATCTATACTTTAGACTGTATCTAAACCTGCTCCAACATGGACTGACATTCTGGCCTACTTTCAGCCGATGCGACTTGTCTGTCGCTGAACAGTCGCTTTTTATGTATTCAGCACCTATGTATAATGTTGTAAAAATGCTCTAGAAGCTAAAGTCGCAGAAATGTCACACATATTTGGCCTGCAACTTTCTGTGCGACAAATTCAGACAGGAAAAATCAGTATAAATCCTTAGAAAATTATCCCCCAGTGTCTCCATCTGCTGGCGGTATTGAATAAGCATTGCTGCACTGATGGGGTATGCATTAGACGAAAAAAAAGAAGAAAAAGAAGAATAATACGCCCAGAAAAGAGGCGAAAAGGAGAAAAACGTAAAAAAACGTGAAAAAAAAGTAAGAGGAAGAGAAGGGAAAAAAAGGTGGAAATGGGTTTAAAAGTGATTTCGGCGGAGAAATATATATATATATATATATATATATATATATATATATATATATATATATACGCGCACACACACACATATATATAAACGTATTCTCCGTTGAGATATTGCAGCCGCTGCTGTGTCCAGGCCCAGGAGCCTTAGCACTGTGCTGTGATGTCACTCAATACCACTGACATCACTAGGTGTAAACAACATCTCTCCTTTGCTGTGTATGTGACTATGGAGCTGTTTGGTGATGTCGTCTATTATGGCCTTCATAGAAGCAACAGGAGATTGTTGCATCCATCTAGAACCCTCAGAACTACAGTGCTATGATGTCACTCACTTCCACAGGCCTTGCAGAGTGTAAACAACAACAACCCAGCTTTGTTGTGTATGTAACCATAGGGATTTGTGATGTCACCTAGAACCTTCACAGCAGCGACAGCTTTATGAGGAGCATCAGCACTGCTCTGCCTGAGCAGAACCATCACCGCCATAGGTTGTCAAATAACCCGGATTTAACCCACACAGGTAAGTCCAATGGGGTGCAGGCATGTCCTCTATGCTTACAGCTTCCCGTGGGTGTTGGTTTGATACCGTTTGGGGACAGCCAAGGAGGCATCTGCAGGCAACAAAGGTAGGTGTGTGCTTGTGTGTGTGTTTCCTATGCAGATCCTAAGCCCAGTGTCACATGCAAGTAGGAGGAGTAAGAAGGGTTCCTGGCAAATCCGGGTTATGGATTGCATTTAAAAAGGCCCCGTGGGAGTGCAATGGGCCCCTGTCTTGCTGCTTAGCAATAATGGTATGGGTTTAGGTTCTGCTGTGTGTACTGGTGGTTGACTGCCCCCCAGCCCAGAGTGTGCATGGAAAATTGTCTGGCAGCCTCCCTGACAGCAAGCAGTGATAGTGCCCATGAAGGGGACCTTGTTGGGCCCGCCCCTTTCACGGTTATCGCTTCTCGGCCTTTTGGCTAAGATCAAGTGTAGTATCTGTTCTTATCAGTTTAATATCTGATACGTCCCCTATCTGGGGACCATATATTAAATGGATTTTTGAGAACGGGGGCCGATTTCGAAGCTTGCTTCCGTCGCCCTATGCATTGACCCGATATGGCAGTATCTTCGGGTACAGTGCACCACCCCCTTACAGGGTTAAAAAGAAAGATTCCTACTTTCATTGCTACCTGCTTGCTGGCTAGCCAGCTAGCCAGCCCTGTGGGCCTTGCTGCTGCAGCCAAAAAACAAAAGGTGGTGCTGCTGCTTCTGCTGCTTCTGCTTCTGCTTGTGTCTGGCCCCTGTTGGAGCGTCCAGGCACAGGACTTCTGCTGCTGCTGACTAAATGGCCTCCTTAATTGGATCATTTGAGTAGCCAGCACACCTGTGCAGGTAGGGCATGACATGATAGGCAGCTGCCTTGATAGCGGGTGGGTGCTGAATGTTCCTAATTGACAAAATAAGATTAATGCTTATGAAGAAATATAAAATCTCATCCCTTCCCCAATATCGCGCCACACCCCTACCCCTTAATTCCCTGGTTGAACTTGATGGACATATGTCTTTTTTCGACCGTACTAACTATGTAACTATGTAACATAACATGGGGGGGGGGGGGGTCTCCTGGCTGTTCACACAGGTGTGTCATTGCTGTACATTGACCATGCATTGCTTCTGTGGTATTGCAAAGGCAAAGACAAATGCTTCCAGCCATCCATTGCACTAATGGATTGGTCATCAGCTGGCTGTCTATGTCCCGCATCAATATAGACCAAAGTACAGAGGGTTAGGCTATGCTATTGTGCACCTACCTGATGCATCAGAAGGTGCGAGGCCCTTGCTAAATTCTGTGCACAGACTTTGAGATCTATACTTTAGACTGTATCTAAACCTGCTCCAACATGGACTGACATTCTGGCCTACTTTCAGCCGATGCGACTTGTCTGTCGCTGAACAGTCACTTTTTATTTATTCAGCACCTATGTATAATGTTGTAAAAATGCTCTAGAAGCTAAAGTCGCAGAAATGTCACACATATTTGGCCTGCAACTTTCTGTGCGACAAATTCAGACAGGAAAAATCAGTATAAATCCTTAGAAAATTATCCCCCAGTGTCTCCATCTGCTGGCGGTATTGAATAAGCATTGCTGCACTGATGGGGTATGCATTAGACGAAAAAAAAGAAGAAAAAGAAGAATAATACGCCCAGAAAAGAGGCGAAAAGGAGAAAAACGTAAAAAAACGTGAAAAAAAAGTAAGAGGAAGAGAAGGGAAAAAAAGGTGGAAATGGGTTTAAAAGTGATTTCGGCGGAGAAATATATATATATATATATATATATATATATATACGCGCACACACACACATATATATAAACGTATTCTCCGTTGAGATATTGCAGCCGCTGCTGTGTCCAGGCCCAGGAGCCTTAGCACTGTGCTGTGATGTCACTCAATACCACTGACATCACTAGGTGTAAACAACATCTCTCCTTTGCTGTGTATGTGACTATGGAGCTGTTTGGTGATGTTGTCTATTATGGCCTTCATAGAAGCAACAGGAGATTGTTGCATCCATCTAGAACCCTCAGAACTACAGTGCTATGATGTCACTCACTTCCACAGGCCTTGCAGAGTGTAAACAACAACAACCCAGCTTTGTTGTGTATGTAACCATAGGGATTTGTGATGTCACCTAGAACCTTCACAGCAGCGACAGCTTTATGAGGAGCATCAGCACTGCTCTGCCTGAGCAGAACCATCACCGCCATAGGTTGTCAAATAACCCGGATTTAACCCACACAGGTAAGTCCAATGGGGTGCAGGCATGTCCTCTATGCTTACAGCTTCCCGTGGGTGTTGGTTTGATACCGTTTGGGGACAGCCAAGGAGGCATCTGCAGGCAACAAAGGTAGGTGTGTGCTTGTGTGTGTGTTTCCTATGCAGATCCTAAGCCCAGTGTCACATGCAAGTAGGAGGAGTAAGAAGGGTTCCTGGCAAATCCGGGTTATGGATTGCATTTAAAAAGGCCCCGTGGGAGTGCAATGGGCCCCTGTCTTGCTGCTTAGCAATAATGGTATGGGTTTAGGTTCTGCTGTGTGTACTGGTGGTTGACTGCCCCCCAGCCCAGAGTGTGCATGGAAAATTGTCTGGCAGCCTCCCTGACAGCAAGCAGTGATAGTGCCCATGAAGGGGACCTTGTTGGGCCCGCCCCTTTCACGGTTATCGCTTCTCGGCCTTTTGGCTAAGATCAAGTGTAGTATCTGTTCTTATCAGTTTAATATCTGATACGTCCCCTATCTGGGGACCATATATTAAATGGATTTTTGAGAACGGGGGCCGATTTCGAAGCTTGCTTCCGTCGCCCTATGCATTGACCCGATATGGCAGTATCTTCGGGTACAGTGCACCACCCCCTTACAGGGTTAAAAAGAAAGATTCCTACTTTCATTGCTACCTGCTTGCTGGCTAGCCAGCTAGCCAGCCCTGTGGGCCTTGCTGCTGCAGCCAAAAAACAAAAGGTGGTGCTGCTGCTGCTGCTTCTGCTGCTTCTGCTTCTGCTTGTGTCTGGCCCCTGTTGGAGCGTCCAGGCACAGGACTTCTGCTGCTGCTGACTAAATGGCCTCCTTAATTGGATCATTTGAGTAGCCAGCACACCTGTGCAGGTAGGGCATGACATGATAGGCAGCTGCCTTGATAGCGGGTGGGTGCTGAATGTTCCTAATTGACAAAATAAGATTAATGCTTATGAAGAAATATAAAATCTCATCCCTTCCCCAATATCGCGCCACACCCCTACCCCTTAATTCCCTGGTTGAACTTGATGGACATATGTCTTTTTTCGACCGTACTAACTATGTAACTATGTAACATAACATGGGGGGGGGGGGGGGGGGGTCTCCTGGCTGTTCACACAGGTGTGTCATTGCTGTACATTGACCATGCATTGCTTCTGTGGTATTGCAAAGGCAAAGACAAATGCTTCCAGCCATCCATTGCACTAATGGATTGGTCATCAGCTGGCTGTCTATGTCCCGCATCAATATAGACCAAAGTACAGAGGGTTAGGCTATGCTATTGTGCACCTACCTGATGCATCAGAAGGTGCGAGGCCCTTGCTAAATTCTGTGCACAGACTTTGAGATCTATACTTTAGACTGTATCTAAACCTGCTCCAACATGGACTGACATTCTGGCCTACTTTCAGCCGATGCGACTTGTCTGTCGCTGAACAGTCGCTTTTTATGTATTCAGCACCTATGTATAATGTTGTAAAAATGCTCTAGAAGCTAAAGTCGCAGAAATGTCACACATATTTGGCCTGCAACTTTCTGTGCGACAAATTCAGACAGGAAAAATCAGTATAAATCCTTAGAAAATTATCCCCCAGTGTCTCCATCTGCTGGCGGTATTGAATAAGCATTGCTGCACTGATGGGGTATG
Organism: Hyla sarda; assembly: GCF_029499605.1. Lineage (NCBI taxonomy): Eukaryota > Metazoa > Chordata > Amphibia > Anura > Hylidae > Hyla > Hyla sarda. Next base: position 251,923 of record NW_026608456.1, read on the forward strand.
CATTAGACGAAAAAAAAGAAGAAAAAGAAGAATAATACGCCCAGAAAAGAGGCGAAAAGGAGAAAAACGTAAAAAAACTTGAAAAAAAAGTAAGAGGAAGAGAAGGGAAAAAAAGGTGGAAATGGGTTTAAAAGTGATTTCGGCGGAGAAATATATATATATATATATATATATATATATATATATATATATATATATATATATACGCGCACACACACACATATATATAAACGTATTCTCCGTTGAGATATTGCAGCCGCTGCTGTGTCCAGGCCCAGGAGCCTTAGCACTGTGCTGTGATGTCACTCAATACCACTGACATCACTAGGTGTAAACAACATCTCTCCTTTGCTGTGTATGTGACTATGGAGCTGTTTGGTGATGTCGTCTATTATGGCCTTCATAGAAGCAACAGGAGATTGTTGCATCCATCTAGAACCCTCAGAACTACAGTGCTATGATGTCACTCACTTCCACAGGCCTTGCAGAGTGTAAACAACAACAACCCAGCTTTGTTGTGTATGTAACCATAGGGATTTGTGATGTCACCTAGAACCTTCACAGCAGCGACAGCTTTATGAGGAGCATCAGCACTGCTCTGCCTGAGCAGAACCATCACCGCCATAGGTTGTCAAATAACCCGGATTTAACCCACACAGGTAAGTCCAATGGGGTGCAGGCATGTCCTCTATGCTTACAGCTTCCCGTGGGTGTTGGTTTGATACCGTTTGGGGACAGCCAAGGAGGCATCTGCAGGCAACAAAGGTAGGTGTGTGCTTGTGTGTGTGTTTCCTATGCAGATCCTAAGCCCAGTGTCACATGCAAGTAGGAGGAGTAAGAAGGGTTCCTGGCAAATCCGGGTTATGGATTGCATTTAAAAAGGCCCCGTGGGAGTGCAATGGGCCCCTGTCTTGCTGCTTAGCAATAATGGTATGGGTTTAGGTTCTGCTGTGTGTACTGGTGGTTGACTGCCCCCCAGCCCAGAGTGTGCATGGAAAATTGTCTGGCAGCCTCCCTGACAGCAAGCAGTGATAGTGCCCATGAAGGGGACCTTGTTGGGCCCGCCCCTTTCACGGTTATCGCTTCTCGGCCTTTTGGCTAAGATCAAGTGTAGTATCTGTTCTTATCAGTTTAATATCTGATACGTCCCCTATCTGGGGACCATATATTAAATGGATTTTTGAGAACGGGGGCCGATTTCGAAGCTTGCTTCCGTCGCCCTATGCATTGACCCGATATGGCAGTATCTTCGGGTACAGTGCACCACCCCCTTACAGGGTTAAAAAGAAAGATTCCTACTTTCATTGCTACCTGCTTGCTGGCTAGCCAGCTAGCCAGCCCTGTGGGCCTTGCTGCTGCAGCCAAAAAACAAAAGGTGGTGCTGCTGCTGCTGCTTCTGCTGCTTCTGCTTGTGTCTGGCCCCTGTTGGAGCGTCCAGGCACAGGACTTCTGCTGCTGCTGACTAAATGGCCTCCTTAATTGGATCATTTGAGTAGCCAGCACACCTGTGCAGGTAGGGCATGACATGATAGGCAGCTGCCTTGATAGCGGGTGGGTGCTGAATGTTCCTAATTGACAAAATAAGATTAATGCTTATGAAGAAATATAAAATCTCATCCCTTCCCCAATATCGCGCCACACCCCTACCCCTTAATTCCCTGGTTGAACTTGATGGACATATGTCTTTTTTCGACCGTACTAACTATGTAACTATGTAACATAACATGGGGGGGGGGGGGGGGGGGGGGGTCTCCTGGCTGTTCACACAGGTGTGTCATTGCTGTACATTGACCATGCATTGCTTCTGTGGTATTGCAAAGGCAAAGACAAATGCTTCCAGCCATCCATTGCACTAATGGATTGGTCATCAGCTGGCTGTCTATGTCCCGCATCAATATAGACCAAAGTACAGAGGGTTAGGCTATGCTATTGTGCACCTACCTGATGCATCAGAAGGTGCGAGGCCCTTGCTAAATTCTGTGCACAGACTTTGAGATCTATACTTTAGACTGTATCTAAACCTGCTCCAACATGGACTGACATTCTGGCCTACTTTCAGCCGATGCGACTTGTCTGTCGCTGAACAGTCGCTTTTTATGTATTCAGCACCTATGTATAATGTTGTAAAAATGCTCTAGAAGCTAAAGTCGCAGAAATGTCACACATATTTGGCCTGCAACTTTCTGTGCGACAAATTCAGACAGGAAAAATCAGTATAAATCCTTAGAAAATTATCCCCCAGTGTCTCCATCTGCTGGCGGTATTGAATAAGCATTGCTGCACTGATGGGGTATGCATTAGACGAAAAAAAAGAAGAAAAAGAAGAATAATACGCCCAGAAAAGAGGCGAAAAGGAGAAAAACGTAAAAAAACGTGAAAAAAAAGTAAGAGGAAGAGAAGGGAAAAAAAGGTGGAAATGGGTTTAAAAGTGATTTCGGCGGAGAAATATATATATATATATATATATATATATATATATATATATATATATACGCGCACACACACACATATATATAAACGTATTCTCCGTTGAGATATTGCAGCCGCTGCTGTGTCCAGGCCCAGGAGCCTTAGCACTGTGCTGTGATGTCACTCAATACCACTGACATCACTAGGTGTAAACAACATCTCTCCTTTGCTGTGTATGTGACTATGGAGCTGTTTGGTGATGTCGTCTATTATGGCCTTCATAGAAGCAACAGGAGATTGTTGCATCCATCTAGAACCCTCAGAACTACAGTGCTATGATGTCACTCACTTCCACAGGCCTTGCAGAGTGTAAACAACAACAACCCAGCTTTGTTGTGTATGTAACCATAGGGATTTGTGATGTCACCTAGAACCTTCACAGCAGCGACAGCTTTATGAGGAGCATCAGCACTGCTCTGCCTGAGCAGAACCATCACCGCCATAGGTTGTCAAATAACCCGGATTTAACCCACACAGGTAAGTCCAATGGGGTGCAGGCATGTCCTCTATGCTTACAGCTTCCCGTGGGTGTTGGTTTGATACCGTTTGGGGACAGCCAAGGAGGCATCTGCAGGCAACAAAGGTAGGTGTGTGCTTGTGTGTGTGTTTCCTATGCAGATCCTAAGCCCAGTGTCACATGCAAGTAGGAGGAGTAAGAAGGGTTCCTGGCAAATCCGGGTTATGGATTGCATTTAAAAAGGCCCCGTGGGAGTGCAATGGGCCCCTGTCTTGCTGCTTAGCAATAATGGTATGGGTTTAGGTTCTGCTGTGTGTACTGGTGGTTGACTGCCCCCCAGCCCAGAGTGTGCATGGAAAATTGTCTGGCAGCCTCCCTGACAGCAAGCAGTGATAGTGCCCATGAAGGGGACCTTGTTGGGCCCGCCCCTTTCACGGTTATCGCTTCTCGGCCTTTTGGCTAAGATCAAGTGTAGTATCTGTTCTTATCAGTTTAATATCTGATACGTCCCCTATCTGGGGACCATATATTAAATGGATTTTTGAGAACGGGGGCCGATTTCGAAGCTTGCTTCCGTCGCCCTATGCATTGACCCGATATGGCAGTATCTTCGGGTACAGTGCACCACCCCCTTACAGGGTTAAAAAGAAAGATTCCTACTTTCATTGCTACCTGCTTGCTGGCTAGCCAGCTAGCCAGCCCTGTGGGCCTTGCTGCTTGCAGCCAAAAAACAAAAGGTGGTGCTGGCTGCTGCTGCTTCTGCTGCTTCTGCTTCTGCTTGTGTCTGGCCCCTGTTGGAGCGTCCAGGCACAGGACTTCTGCTGCTGCTGACTAAATGGCCTCCTTAATTGGATCATTTGAGTAGCCAGCACACCTGTGCAGGTAGGGCATGACATGATAGGCAGCTGCCTTGATAGCGGGTGGGTGCTGAATGTTCCTAATTGACAAAATAAGATTAATGCTTATGAAGAAATATAAAATCTCATCCCTTCCCCAATATCGCGCCACACCCCTACCCCTTAATTCCCTGGTTGAACTTGATGGACATATGTCTTTTTTCGACCGTACTAACTATGTAACTATGTAACATAACATGGGGGGGGGGGGGGGGGGGGTCTCCTGGCTGTTCACACAGGTGTGTCATTGCTGTACATTGACCATGCATTGCTTCTGTGTATTGCAAAGGCAAAGACAAATGCTTCCAGCCATCCATTGCACTAATGGATTGGTCCTCAGCTGGCTGTCTATGTCCCGCATCAATATAGACCAAAGTACCACGAGGGTTAGGCTATGCTATTGTGCACCTACCTGATGCATCAGAAGGTGCGAGGCCCTTGCTAAATTCTGTGCACAGACTTTGAGATCTATACTTTAGACTGTATCTAAACCTGCTCCAACATGGACTGACATTCTGGCCTACTTTCAGCCGATGCGACTTGTCTGTCGCTGAACAGTCGCTTTTTATGTATTCAGCACCTATGTATAATGTTGTAAAAATGCTCTAGAAGCTAAAGTCGCAGAAATGTCACACATATTTGGCCTGGCAACTTTCTGTGCGACAAATTCAGACAGGAAAAATCAGTATAAATCCTTAGAAAATTATCCCCCAGTGTCTCCATCTGCTGGCGGTATTGAATAAGCATTGCTGCACTGATGGGGTATGCATTAGACGAAAAAAAAAGAAGAAAAAGAAGAATAATACGCCCAGAAAAGAGGCGAAAAGGAGAAAAACGTAAAAAAACTTGAAAAAAAAGTAAGAGAAGGGAAAAAAAGGTGGAAATGGGTTTAAAAGTGATTTCGGCGGAGAAATATATATATATATATATATATATATATATATATATATATATATACGCGCACACACACACATATATATAAACGTATTCTCCGTTGAGATATTGCAGCCGCTGCTGTGTCCAGGCCCAGGAGCCTTAGCACTGTGCTGTGATGTCACTCAATACCACTGACATCACTAGGTGTAAACAACATCTCTCCTTTGCTGTGTATGTGACTATGGAGCTGTTTGGTGATGTCGTCTATTATGGCCTTCATAGAAGCAACAGGAGATTGTTGCATCCATCTAGAACCCTCAGAACTACAGTGCTATGATGTCACTCACTTCCACAGGCCTTGCAGAGTGTAAACAACAACAACCCAGCTTTGTTGTGTATGTAACCATAGGATTTGTGATGTCACCTAGAACCTTCACAGCAGCGACAGCTTTATGAGGAGCATCAGCACTGCTCTGCCTGAGCAGAACCATCACCGCCATAGGTTGTCAAATAACCCGGATTTAACCCACACAGGTAAGTCCAATGGGGTGCAGGCATGTCCTCTATGCTTACAGCTTCCCGTGGGTGTTGGTTTGATACCGTTTGGGGACAGCCAAGGAGGCATCTGCAGGCAACAAAGGTAGGTGTGTGCTTGTGTGTGTGTTTCCTATGCAGATCCTAAGCCCAGTGTCACATGCAAGTAGGAGGAGTAAGAAGGGTTCCTGGCAAATCCGGGTTATGGATTGCATTTAAAAAGGCCCCGTGGGAGTGCAATGGGCCCCTGTCTTGCTGCTTAGCAATAATGGTATGGGTTTAGGTTCTGCTGTGTGTACTGGTGGTTGACTGCCCCCCAGCCCAGAGTGTGCATGGAAAATTGTCTGGCAGCCTCCCTGACAGCAAGCAGTGATAGTGCCCATGAAGGGGACCTTGTTGGGCCCGCCCCTTTCACGGTTATCGCTTCTCGGCCTTTTGGCTAAGATCAAGTGTAGTATCTGTTCTTATCAGTTTAATATCTGATACGTCCCCTATCTGGGGACCATATATTAAATGGATTTTTGAGAACGGGGGCCGATTTCGAAGCTTGCTTCCGTCGCCCTATGCATTGACCCGATATGGCAGTATCTTCGGGTACAGTGCACCACCCCCTTACAGGGTTAAAAAGAAAGATTCCTACTTTCATTGCTACCTGCTTGCTGGCTAGCCAGCTAGCCAGCCCTGTGGGCCTTGCTGCTGCAGCCAAAAAACAAAAGGTGGTGCTGCTGCTGCTGCTTCTGCTGCTTCTGCTTCTGCTTGTGTCTGGCCCCTGTGAGCGTCCAGGCACAGGACTTCTGCTGCTGCTGACTAAATGGCCTCCTTAATTGGATCATTTGAGTAGCCAGCACACCTGTGCAGGTAGGGCATGACATGATAGGCAGCTGCCTTGATAGCGGGTGGGTGCTGAATGTTCCTAATTGACAAAATAAGATTAATGCTTATGAAGAAATATAAATCTCATCCCTTCCCCAATATCGCGCCACACCCCTACCCCTTAATTCCCTGGTTGAACTTGATGGACATATGTCTTTTTTCGACCGTACTAACTATGTAACTATGTAACATAACATGGGGGGGGGGGGGGGGGGGTCTCCTGGCTGTTCACACAGGTGTGTCATTGCTGTACATTGACCATGCATTGCTTCTGTGGTATTGCAAAGGCAAAGACAAATGCTTCCAGCCATCCATTGCACTAATGGATTGGTCATCAGCTGGCTGTCTATGTCCCGCATCAATATAGACCAAAGTACAGAGGGTTAGGCTATGCTATTGTGCACCTACCTGATGCATCAGAAGGTGCGAGGCCCTTGCTAAATTCTGTGCACAGACTTTGAGATCTATACTTTAGACTGTATCTAAACCTGCTCCAACATGGACTGACATTCTGGCCTACTTTCAGCCGATGCGACTTGTCTGTCGCTGAACAGTCGCTTTTTATGTATTCAGCACCTATGTATAATGTTGTAAAAATGCTCTAGAAGCTAAAGTCGCAGAAATGTCACACATATTTGGCCTGCAACTTTCTGTGCGACAAATTCAGACAGGAAAAATCAGTATAAATCCTTAGAAAATTATCCCCCAGTGTCTCCATCTGCTGGCGGTATTGAATAAGCATTGCTGCACTGATGGGGTATGCATTAGACGAAAAAAAAGAAGAAAAAGAAGAATAATACGCCCAGAAAAGAGGCGAAAAGGAGAAAAACGTAAAAAAACGTGAAAAAAAAGTAAGAGGAAGAGAAGGGAAAAAAAGGTGGAAATGGGTTTAAAAGTGATTTCGGCGGAGAAATATATATATATATATATATATATATATATATATATATATATACGCGCACACACACACATATATATAAACGTATTCTCCGTTGAGATATTGCAGCCGCTGCTGTGTCCAGGCCCAGGAGCCTTAGCACTGTGCTGTGATGTCACTCAATACCACTGACATCACTAGGTGTAAACAACATCTCTCCTTTGCTGTGTATGTGACTATGGAGCTGTTTGGTGATGTCGTCTATTATGGCCTTCATAGAAGCAACAGGAGATTGTTGCATCCATCTAGAACCCTCAGAACTACAGTGCTATGATGTCACTCACTTCCACAGGCCTTGCAGAGTGTAAACAACAACAACCCAGCTTTGTTGTGTATGTAACCATAGGGATTTGTGATGTCACCTAGAACCTTCACAGCAGCGACAGCTTTATGAGGAGCATCAGCACTGCTCTGCCTGAGCAGAACCATCACCGCCATAGGTTGTCAAATAACCCGGATTTAACCCACACAGGTAAGTCCAATGGGGTGCAGGCATGTCCTCTATGCTTACAGCTTCCCGTGGGTGTTGGTTTGATACCGTTTGGGGACAGCCAAGGAGGCATCTGCAGGCAACAAAGGTAGGTGTGTGCTTGTGTGTGTGTTTCCTATGCAGATCCTAAGCCCAGTGTCACATGCAAGTAGGAGGAGTAAGAAGGGTTCCTGGCAAATCCGGGTTATGGATTGCATTTAAAAAGGCCCCGTGGGAGTGCAATGGGCCCCTGTCTTGCTGCTTAGCAATAATGGTATGGGTTTAGGTTCTGCTGTGTGTACTGGTGGTTGACTGCCCCCCAGCCCAGAGTGTGCATGGAAAATTGTCTGGCAGCCTCCCTGACAGCAAGCAGTGATAGTGCCCATGAAGGGGACCTTGTTGGGCCCGCCCCTTTCACGGTTATCGCTTCTCGGCCTTTGGCTAAGATCAAGTGTAGTATCTGTTCTTATCAGTTTAATATCTGATACGTCCCCTATCTGGGGACCATATATTAAATGGATTTTTGAGAACGGGGGCCGATTTCGAAGCTTGCTTCCGTCGCCCTATGCATTGACCCGATATGGCAGTATCTTCGGGTACAGTGCACCACCCCCTTACAGGGTTAAAAAGAAAGATTCCTACTTTCATTGCTACCTGCTTGCTGGCTAGCCAGCTAGCCAGCCCTGTGGGCCTTGCTGCTGCAGCCAAAAAACAAAAGGTGGTGCTGCTGCTGCTGCTTCTGCTGCTTCTGCTTCTGCTTGTGTCTGGCCCCTGTTGGAGCGTCCAGGCACAGGACTTCTGCTGCTGCTGACTAAATGGCCTCCTTAATTGGATCATTTGAGTAGCCAGCACACCTGTGCAGGTAGGGCATGACATGATAGGCAGCTGCCTTGATAGCGGGTGGGTGCTGAATGTTCCTAATTGACAAAATAAGATTAATGCTTATGAAGAAATATAAAATCTCATCCCTTCCCCAATATCGCGCCACACCCCTACCCCTTAATTCCCTGGTTGAACTTGATGGACATATGTCTTTTTTCGACCGTACTAACTATGTAACTATGTAACATAACATGGGGGGGGGGGGGGGGGTCTCCTGGCTGTTCACACAGGTGTGTCATTGCTGTACATTGACCATGCATTGCTTCTGTGGTATTGCAAAGGCAAAGACAAATGCTTCCAGCCATCCATTGCACTAATGGATTGGTCATCAGCTGGCTGTCTATGTCCCGCATCAATATAGACCAAAGTACAGAGGGTTAGGCTATGCTATTGTGCACCTACCTGATGCATCAGAAGGTGCGAGGCCCTTGCTAAATTCTGTGCACAGACTTTGAGATCTATACTTTAGACTGTATCTAAACCTGCTCCAACATGGACTGACATTCTGGCCTACTTTCAGCCGATGCGACTTGTCTGTCGCTGAACAGTCGCTTTTTATGTATTCAGCACCTATGTATAATGTTGTAAAAATGCTCTAGAAGCTAAAGTCGCAGAAATGTCACACATATTTGGCCTGCAACTTTCTGTGCGACAAATTCAGACAGGAAAAATCAGTATAAATCCTTAGAAAATTATCCCCCAGTGTCTCCATCTGCTGGCGGTATTGAATAAGCATTGCTGCACTGATGGGGTATGCATTAGACGAAAAAAAAGAAGAAAAAGAAGAATAATACGCCCAGAAAAGAGGCGAAAAGGAGAAAAACGTAAAAAAACGTGAAAAAAAAGTAAGAGGAAGAGAAGGGAAAAAAAGGTGGAAATGGGTTTAAAAGTGATTTCGGCGGAGAAATATATATATATATATATATATATATATATATATATATATATATACGCGCACACACACACATATATATAAACGTATTCTCCGTTGAGATATTGCAGCCGCTGCTGTGTCCAGGCCCAGGAGCCTTAGCACTGTGCTGTGATGTCACTCAATACCACTGACATCACTAGGTGTAAACAACATCTCTCCTTTGCTGTGTATGTGACTATGGAGCTGTTTGGTGATGTCGTCTATTATGGCCTTCATAGAAGCAACAGGAGATTGTTGCATCCATCTAGAACCCTCAGAACTACAGTGCTATGATGTCACTCACTTCCACAGGCCTTGCAGAGTGTAAACAACAACAACCCAGCTTTGTTGTGTATGTAACCATAGGGATTTGTGATGTCACCTAGAACCTTCACAGCAGCGACAGCTTTATGAGGAGCATCAGCACTGCTCTGCCTGAGCAGAACCATCACCGCCATAGGTTGTCAAATAACCCGGATTTAACCCACACAGGTAAGTCCAATGGGGTGCAGGCATGTCCTCTATGCTTACAGCTTCCCGTGGGTGTTGGTTTGATACCGTTTGGGGACAGCCAAGGAGGCATCTGCAGGCAACAAAGGTAGGTGTGTGCTTGTGTGTGTGTTTCCTATGCAGATCCTAAGCCCAGTGTCACATGCAAGTAGGAGGAGTAAGAAGGGTTCCTGGCAAATCCGGGTTATGGATTGCATTTAAAAAGGCCCCGTGGGAGTGCAATGGGCCCCTGTCTTGCTGCTTAGCAATAATGGTATGGGTTTAGGTTCTGCTGTGTGTACTGGTGGTTGACTGCCCCCCAGCCCAGAGTGTGCATGGAAAATTGTCTGGCAGCCTCCCTGACAGCAAGCAGTGATAGTGCCCATGAAGGGGACCTTGTTGGGCCCGCCCCTTTCACGGTTATCGCTTCTCGGCCTTTTGGCTAAGATCAAGTGTAGTATCTGTTCTTATCAGTTTAATATCTGATACGTCCCCTATCTGGGGACCATATATTAAATGGATTTTTGAGAACGGGGGCCGATTTCGAAGCTTGTTTCCGTCGCCCTATGCATTGACCCGATATGGCAGTATCTTCGGGTACAGTGCACCACCCCCTTACAGGGTTAAAAAGAAAGATTCCTACTTTCATTGCTACCTGCTTGCTGGCTAGCCAGCTAGCCAGCCCTGTGGGCCTTGCTGCTGCAGCCAAAAAACAAAAGGTGGTGCTGCTGCTGCTGCTTCTGCTGCTTCTGCTTCTGCTTGTGTCTGGCCCCTGTTGGAGCGTCCAGGCACAGGACTTCTGCTGCTGCTGACTAAATGGCCTCCTTAATTGGATCATTTGAGTAGCCAGCACACCTGTGCAGGTAGGGCATGACATGATAGGCAGCTGCCTTGATAGCGGGTGGGTGCTGAATGTTCCTAATTGACAAAATAAGATTAATGCTTATGAAGAAATATAAAATCTCATCCCTTCCCCAATATCGCGCCACACCCCTACCCCTTAATTCCCTGGTTGAACTTGATGGACATATGTCTTTTTTCGACCGTACTAACTATGTAACTATGTAACATAACATGGGGGGGGGGGGGTCTCCTGGCTGTTCACACAGGTGTGTCATTGCTGTACATTGACCATGCATTGCTTCTGTGGTATTGCAAAGGCAAAGACAAATGCTTCCAGCCATCCATTGCACTAATGGATTGGTCATCAGCTGGCTGTCTATGTCCCGCATCAATATAGACCAAAGTACAGAGGGTTAGGCTATGCTATTGTGCACCTACCTGATGCATCAGAAGGTGCGAGGCCCTTGCTAAATTCTGTGCACAGACTTTGAGATCTATACTTTAGACTGTATCTAAACCTGCTCCAACATGGACTGACATTCTGGCCTACTTTCAGCCGATGCGACTTGTCTGTCGCTGAACAGTCGCTTTTTATGTATTCAGCACCTATGTATAATGTTGTAAAAATGCTCTAGAAGCTAAAGTCGCAGAAATGTCACACATATTTGGCCTGCAACTTTCTGTGCGACAAATTCAGACAGGAAAAATCAGTATAAATCCTTAGAAAATTATCCCCCAGTGTCTCCATCTGCTGGCGGTATTGAATAAGCATTGCTGCACTGATGGGGTATGCATTAGACGAAAAAAAAGAAGAAAAAGAAGAATAATACGCCCAGAAAAGAGGCGAAAAGGAGAAAAACGTAAAAAAACGTGAAAAAAAAGTAAGAGGAAGAGAAGGGAAAAAAAGGTGGAAATGGGTTTAAAAGTGATTTCGGCGGAGAAATATATATATATATATATATATATATATATATATATATATACGCGCACACACACACATATATATAAACGTATTCTCCGTTGAGATATTGCAGCCGCTGCTGTGTCCAGGCCCAGGAGCCTTAGCACTGTGCTGTGATGTCACTCAATACCACTGACATCACTAGGTGTAAACAACATCTCTCCTTTGCTGTGTATGTGACTATGGAGCTGTTTGGTGATGTCGTCTATTATGGCCTTCATAGAAGCAACAGGAGATTGTTGCATCCATCTAGAACCCTCAGAACTACAGTGCTATGATGTCACTCACTTCCACAGGCCTTGCAGAGTGTAAACAACAACAACCCAGCTTTGTTGTGTATGTAACCATAGGGATTTGTGATGTCACCTAGAACCTTCACAGCAGCGACAGCTTTATGAGGAGCATCAGCACTGCTCTGCCTGAGCAGAACCATCACCGCCATAGGTTGTCAAATAACCCGGATTTAACCCACACAGGTAAGTCCAATGGGGTGCAGGCATGTCCTCTATGCTTACAGCTTCCCGTGGGTGTTGGTTTGATACCGTTTGGGGACAGCCAAGGAGGCATCTGCAGGCAACAAAGGTAGGTGTGTGCTTGTGTGTGTGTTTCCTATGCAGATCCTAAGCCCAGTGTCACATGCAAGTAGGAGGAGTAAGAAGGGTTCCTGGCAAATCCGGGTTATGGATTGCATTTAAAAAGGCCCCGTGGGAGTGCAATGGGCCCCTGTCTTGCTGCTTAGCAATAATGGTATGGGTTTAGGTTCTGCTGTGTGTACTGGTGGTTGACTGCCCCCCAGCCCAGAGTGTGCATGGAAAATTGTCTGGCAGCCTCCCTGACAGCAAGCAGTGATAGTGCCCATGAAGGGGACCTTGTTGGGCCCGCCCCTTTCACGGTTATCGCTTCTCGGCCTTTTGGCTAAGATCAAGTGTAGTATCTGTTCTTATCAGTTTAATATCTGATACGTCCCCTATCTGGGGACCATATATTAAATGGATTTTTGAGAACGGGGGCCGATTTCGAAGCTTGCTTCCGTCGCCCTATGCATTGACCCGATATGGCAGTATCTTCGGGTACAGTGCACCACCCCCTTACAGGGTTAAAAAGAAAGATTCCTACTTTCATTGCTACCTGCTTGCTGGCTAGCCAGCTAGCCAGCCCTGTGGGCCTTGCTGCTGCAGCCAAAAAACAAAAGGTGGTGCTGCTGCTGCTTCTGCTGCTTCTGCTTCTGCTTGTGTCTGGCCCCTGTTGGAGCGTCCAGGCACAGGACTTCTGCTGCTGCTGACTAAATGGCCTCCTTAATTGGATCATTTGAGTAGCCAGCACACCTGTGCAGGTAGGGCATGACATGATAGGCAGCTGCCTTGATAGCGGGTGGGTGCTGAATGTTCCTAATTGACAAAATAAGATTAATGCTTATGAAGAAATATAAAATCTCATCCCTTCCCCAATATCGCGCCACACCCCTACCCCTTAATTCCCTGGTTGAACTTGATGGACATATGTCTTTTTTCGACCGTACTAACTATGTAACTATGTAACATAACATGGGGGGGGGGGGGGGGTCTCCTGGCTGTTCACACAGGTGTGTCATTGCTGTACATTGACCATGCATTGCTTCTGTGGTATTGCAAAGGCAAAGACAAATGCTTCCAGCCATCCATTGCACTAATGGATTGGTCATCAGCTGGCTGTCTATGTCCCGCATCAATATAGACCAAAGTACAGAGGGTTAGGCTATGCTATTGTGCACCTACCTGATGCATCAGAAGGTGCGAGGCCCTTGCTAAATTCTGTGCACAGACTTTGAGATCTATACTTTAGACTGTATCTAAACCTGCTCCAACATGGACTGACATTCTGGCCTACTTTCAGCCGATGCGACTTGTCTGTCGCTGAACAGTCGCTTTTTATGTATTCAGCACCTATGTATAATGTTGTAAAAATGCTCTAGAAGCTAAAGTCGCAGAAATGTCACACATATTTGGCCTGCAACTTTCTGTGCGACAAATTCAGACAGGAAAAATCAGTATAAATCCTTAGAAAATTATCCCCCAGTGTCTCCATCTGCTGGCGGTATTGAATAAGCATTGCTGCACTGATGGGGTATGCATTAGACGAAAAAAAAGAAGAAAAAGAAGAATAATACGCCCAGAAAAGAGGCGAAAAGGAGAAAAACGTAAAAAAACGTGAAAAAAAAGTAAGAGGAAGAGAAGGGAAAAAAAGGTGGAAATGGGTTTAAAAGTGATTTCGGCGGAGAAATATATATATATATATATATATATATATATATATATATATATATACGCGCACACACACACATATATATAAACGTATTCTCCGTTGAGATATTGCAGCCGCTGCTGTGTCCAGGCCCAGGAGCCTTAGCACTGTGCTGTGATGTCACTCAATACCACTGACATCACTAGGTGTAAACAACATCTCTCCTTTGCTGTGTATGTGACTATGGAGCTGTTTGGTGATGTCGTCTATTATGGCCTTCATAGAAGCAACAGGAGATTGTTGCATCCATCTAGAACCCTCAGAACTACAGTGCTATGATGTCACTCACTTCCACAGGCCTTGCAGAGTGTAAACAACAACAACCCAGCTTTGTTGTGTATGTAACCATAGGGATTTGTGATGTCACCTAGAACCTTCACAGCAGCGACAGCTTTATGAGGAGCATCAGCACTGCTCTGCCTGAGCAGAACCATCACCGCCATAGGTTGTCAAATAACCCGGATTTAACCCACACAGGTAAGTCCAATGGGGTGCAGGCATGTCCTCTATGCTTACAGCTTCCCGTGGGTGTTGGTTTGATACCGTTTGGGGACAGCCAAGGAGGCATCTGCAGGCAACAAAGGTAGGTGTGTGCTTGTGTGTGTGTTTCCTATGCAGATCCTAAGCCCAGTGTCACATGCAAGTAGGAGGAGTAAGAAGGGTTCCTGGCAAATCCGGGTTATGGATTGCATTTAAAAAGGCCCCGTGGGAGTGCAATGGGCCCCTGTCTTGCTGCTTAGCAATAATGGTATGGGTTTAGGTTCTGCTGTGTGTACTGGTGGTTGACTGCCCCCCAGCCCAGAGTGTGCATGGAAAATTGTCTGGCAGCCTCCCTGACAGCAAGCAGTGATAGTGCCCATGAAGGGGACCTTGTTGGGCCCGCCCCTTTCACGGTTATCGCTTCTCGGCCTTTTGGCTAAGATCAAGTGTAGTATCTGTTCTTATCAGTTTAATATCTGATACGTCCCCTATCTGGGGACCATATATTAAATGGATTTTTGAGAACGGGGGCCGATTTCGAAGCTTGCTTCCGTCGCCCTATGCATTGACCCGATATGGCAGTATCTTCGGGTACAGTGCACCACCCCCTTACAGGGTTAAAAAGAAAGATTCCTACTTTCATTGCTACCTGCTTGCTGGCTAGCCAGCTAGCCAGCCCTGTGGGCCTTGCTGCTGCAGCCAAAAAACAAAAGGTGGTGCTGCTGCTGCTGCTTCTGCTGCTTCTGCTTCTGCTTGTGTCTGGCCCCTGTTGGAGCGTCCAGGCACAGGACTTCTGCTGCTGCTGACTAAATGGCCTCCTTAATTGGATCATTTGAGTAGCCAGCACACCTGTGCAGGTAGGGCATGACATGATAGGCAGCTGCCTTGATAGCGGGTGGGTGCTGAATGTTCCTAATTGACAAAATAAGATTAATGCTTATGAAGAAATATAAAATCTCATCCCTTCCCCAATATCGCGCCACACCCCTACCCCTTAATTCCCTGGTTGAACTTGATGGACATATGTCTTTTTTCGACCGTACTAACTATGTAACTATGTAACATAACATGGGGGGGGGGGGTCTCCTGGCTGTTCACACAGGTGTGTCATTGCTGTACATTGACCATGCATTGCTTCTGTGGTATTGCAAAGGCAAAGACAAATGCTTCCAGCCATCCATTGCACTAATGGATTGGTCATCAGCTGGCTGTCTATGTCCCGCATCAATATAGACCAAAGTACAGAGGGTTAGGCTATGCTATTGTGCACCTACCTGATGCATCAGAAGGTGCGAGGCCCTTGCTAAATTCTGTGCACAGACTTTGAGATCTATACTTTAGACTGTATCTAAACCTGCTCCAACATGGACTGACATTCTGGCCTACTTTCAGCCGATGCGACTTGTCTGTCGCTGAACAGTCGCTTTTTATGTATTCAGCACCTATGTATAATGTTGTAAAAATGCTCTAGAAGCTAAAGTCGCAGAAATGTCACACATATTTGGCCTGCAACTTTCTGTGCGACAAATTCAGACAGGAAAAATCAGTATAAATCCTTAGAAAATTATCCCCCAGTGTCTCCATCTGCTGGCGGTATTGAATAAGCATTGCTGCACTGATGGGGTATGCATTAGACGAAAAAAAAGAAGAAAAAGAAGAATAATACGCCCAGAAAAGAGGCGAAAAGGAGAAAAACGTAAAAAAACGTGAAAAAAAAGTAAGAGGAAGAGAAGGGAAAAAAAGGTGGAAATGGGTTTAAAAGTGATTTCGGCGGAGAAATATATATATATATATATATATATATATATATATATATATATATATACGCGCACACACACACATATATATAAACGTATTCTCCGTTGAGATATTGCAGCCGCTGCTGTGTCCAGGCCCAGGAGCCTTAGCACTGTGCTGTGATGTCACTCAATACCACTGACATCACTAGGTGTAAACAACATCTCTCCTTTGCTGTGTATGTGACTATGGAGCTGTTTGGTGATGTCGTCTATTATGGCCTTCATAGAAGCAACAGGAGATTGTTGCATCCATCTAGAACCCTCAGAACTACAGTGCTATGATGTCACTCACTTCCACAGGCCTTGCAGAGTGTAAACAACAACAACCCAGCTTTGTTGTGTATGTAACCATAGGGATTTGTGATGTCACCTAGAACCTTCACAGCAGCGACAGCTTTATGAGGAGCATCAGCACTGCTCTGCCTGAGCAGAACCATCACCGCCATAGGTTGTCAAATAACCCGGATTTAACCCACACAGGTAAGTCCAATGGGGTGCAGGCATGTCCTCTATGCTTACAGCTTCCCGTGGGTGTTGGTTTGATACCGTTTGGGGACAGCCAAGGAGGCATCTGCAGGCAACAAAGGTAGGTGTGTGCTTGTGTGTGTGTTTCCTATGCAGATCCTAAGCCCAGTGTCACATGCAAGTAGGAGGAGTAAGAAGGGTTCCTGGCAAATCCGGGTTATGGATTGCATTTAAAAAGGCCCCGTGGGAGTGCAATGGGCCCCTGTCTTGCTGCTTAGCAATAATGGTATGGGTTTAGGTTCTGCTGTGTGTACTGGTGGTTGACTGCCCCCCAGCCCAGAGTGTGCATGGAAAATTGTCTGGCAGCCTCCCTGACAGCAAGCAGTGATAGTGCCCATGAAGGGGACCTTGTTGGGCCCGCCCCTTTCACGGTTATCGCTTCTCGGCCTTTTGGCTAAGATCAAGTGTAGTATCTGTTCTTATCAGTTTAATATCTGATACGTCCCCTATCTGGGGACCATATATTAAATGGATTTTTGAGAACGGGGGCCGATTTCGAAGCTTGCTTCCGTCGCCCTATGCATTGACCCGATATGGCAGTATCTTCGGGTACAGTGCACCACCCCCTTACAGGGTTAAAAAGAAAGATTCCTACTTTCATTGCTACCTGCTTGCTGGCTAGCCAGCTAGCCAGCCCTGTGGGCCTTGCTGCTGCAGCCAAAAAACAAAAGGTGGTGCTGCTGCTGCTGCTTCTGCTGCTTCTGCTTCTGCTTGTGTCTGGCCCCTGTTGGAGCGTCCAGGCACAGGACTTCTGCTGCTGCTGACTAAATGGCCTCCTTAATTGGATCATTTGAGTAGCCAGCACACCTGTGCAGGTAGGGCATGACATGATAGGCAGCTGCCTTGATAGCGGGTGGGTGCTGAATGTTCCTAATTGACAAAATAAGATTAATGCTTATGAAGAAATATAAAATCTCATCCCTTCCCCAATATCGCGCCACACCCCTACCCCTTAATTCCCTGGTTGAACTTGATGGACATATGTCTTTTTTCGACCGTACTAACTATGTAACTATGTAACATAACATGGGGGGGGGGGGGGGGGGTCTCCTGGCTGTTCACACAGGTGTGTCATTGCTGTACATTGACCATGCATTGCTTCTGTGGTATTGCAAAGGCAAAGACAAATGCTTCCAGCCATCCATTGCACTAATGGATTGGTCATCAGCTGGCTGTCTATGTCCCGCATCAATATAGACCAAAGTACAGAGGGTTAGGCTATGCTATTGTGCACCTACCTGATGCATCAGAAGGTGCGAGGCCCTTGCTAAATTCTGTGCACAGACTTTGAGATCTATACTTTAGACTGTATCTAAACCTGCTCCAACATGGACTGACATTCTGGCCTACTTTCAGCCGATGCGACTTGTCTGTCGCTGAACAGTCGCTTTTTATGTATTCAGCACCTATGTATAATGTTGTAAAAATGCTCTAGAAGCTAAAGTCGCAGAAATGTCACACATATTTGGCCTGCAACTTTCTGTGCGACAAATTCAGACAGGAAAAATCAGTATAAATCCTTAGAAAATTATCCCCCAGTGTCTCCATCTGCTGGCGGTATTGAATAAGCATTGCTGCACTGATGGGGTATGCATTAGACGAAAAAAAAGAAGAAAAAGAAGAATAATACGCCCAGAAAAGAGGCGAAAAGGAGAAAAACGTAAAAAAACGTGAAAAAAAAGTAAGAGGAAGAGAAGGGAAAAAAAGGTGGAAATGGGTTTAAAAGTGATTTCGGCGGAGAAATATATATATATATATATATATATATATATATATATATATATATATATATATATACGCGCACACACACACATATATATAAACGTATTCTCCGTTGAGATATTGCAGCCGCTGCTGTGTCCAGGCCCAGGAGCCTTAGCACTGTGCTGTGATGTCACTCAATACCACTGACATCACTAGGTGTAAACAACATCTCTCCTTTGCTGTGTATGTGACTATGGAGCTGTTTGGTGATGTCGTCTATTATGGCCTTCATAGAAGCAACAGGAGATTGTTGCATCCATCTAGAACCCTCAGAACTACAGTGCTATGATGTCACTCACTTCCACAGGCCTTGCAGAGTGTAAACAACAACAACCCAGCTTTGTTGTGTATGTAACCATAGGGATTTGTGATGTCACCTAGAACCTTCACAGCAGCGACAGCTTTATGAGGAGCATCAGCACTGCTCTGCCTGAGCAGAACCATCACCGCCATAGGTTGTCAAATAACCCGGATTTAACCCACACAGGTAAGTCCAATGGGGTGCAGGCATGTCCTCTATGCTTACAGCTTCCCGTGGGTGTTGGTTTGATACCGTTTGGGGACAGCCAAGGAGGCATCTGCAGGCAACAAAGGTAGGTGTGTGCTTGTGTGTGTGTTTCCTATGCAGATCCTAAGCCCAGTGTCACATGCAAGTAGGAGGAGTAAGAAGGGTTCCTGGCAAATCCGGGTTATGGATTGCATTTAAAAAGGCCCCGTGGGAGTGCAATGGGCCCCTGTCTTGCTGCTTAGCAATAATGGTATGGGTTTAGGTTCTGCTGTGTGTACTGGTGGTTGACTGCCCCCCAGCCCAGAGTGTGCATGGAAAATTGTCTGGCAGCCTCCCTGACAGCAAGCAGTGATAGTGCCCATGAAGGGGACCTTGTTGGGCCCGCCCCTTTCACGGTTATCGCTTCTCGGCCTTTTGGCTAAGATCAAGTGTAGTATCTGTTCTTATCAGTTTAATATCTGATACGTCCCCTATCTGGGGACCATATATTAAATGGATTTTTGAGAACGGGGGCCGATTTCGAAGCTTGCTTCCGTCGCCCTATGCATTGACCCGATATGGCAGTATCTTCGGGTACAGTGCACCACCCCCTTACAGGGTTAAAAAGAAAGATTCCTACTTTCATTGCTACCTGCTTGCTGGCTAGCCAGCTAGCCAGCCCTGTGGGCCTTGCTGCTGCAGCCAAAAAACAAAAGGTGGTGCTGCTGCTGCTGCTTCTGCTGCTTCTGCTTCTGCTTGTGTCTGGCCCCTGTTGGAGCGTCCAGGCACAGGACTTCTGCTGCTGCTGACTAAATGGCCTCCTTAATTGGATCATTTGAGTAGCCAGCACACCTGTGCAGGTAGGGCATGACATGATAGGCAGCTGCCTTGATAGCGGGTGGGTGCTGAATGTTCCTAATTGACAAAATAAGATTAATGCTTATGAAGAAATATAAAATCTCATCCCTTCCCCAATATCGCGCCACACCCCTACCCCTTAATTCCCTGGTTGAACTTGATGGACATATGTCTTTTTTCGACCGTACTAACTATGTAACTATGTAACATAACATGGGGGGGGGGGGGGGGGGTCTCCTGGCTGTTCACACAGGTGTGTCATTGCTGTACATTGACCATGCATTGCTTCTGTGGTATTGCAAAGGCAAAGACAAATGCTTCCAGCCATCCATTGCACTAATGGATTGGTCATCAGCTGGCTGTCTATGTCCCGCATCAATATAGACCAAAGTACAGAGGGTTAGGCTATGCTATTGTGCACCTACCTGATGCATCAGAAGGTGCGAGGCCCTTGCTAAATTCTGTGCACAGACTTTGAGATCTATACTTTAGACTGTATCTAAACCTGCTCCAACATGGACTGACATTCTGGCCTACTTTCAGCCGATGCAACTTGTCTGTCGCTGAACAGTCGCTTTTTATGTATTCAGCACCTATGTATAATGTTGTAAAAATGCTCTAGAAGCTAAAGTCGCAGAAATGTCACACATATTTGGCCTGCAACTTTCTGTGCGACAAATTCAGACAGGAAAAATCAGTATAAATCCTTAGAAAATTATCCCCCAGTGTCTCCATCTGCTGGCGGTATTGAACAAGCATTGCTGCACTGATGGGGTATGCATTAGACGAAAAAAAAGAAGAAAAAGAAGAATAATACGCCCAGAAAAGAGGCGAAAAGGAGAAAAACGTAAAAAAACGTGAAAAAAAAGTAAGAGGAAGAGAAGGGAAAAAAAGGTGGAAATGGGTTTAAAAGTGATTTCGGCGGAGAAATATATATATATATATATATATATATATATATATATATATATACGCGCACACACACACATATATATAAACGTATTCTCCGTTGAGATATTGCAGCCGCTGCTGTGTCCAGGCCCAGGAGCCTTAGCACTGTGCTGTGATGTCACTCAATACCACTGACATCACTAGGTGTAAACAACATCTCTCCTTTGCTGTGTATGTGACTATGGAGCTGTTTGGTGATGTCGTCTATTATGGCCTTCATAGAAGCAACAGGAGATTGTTGCATCCATCTAGAACCCTCAGAACTACAGTGCTATGATGTCACTCACTTCCACAGGCCTTGCAGAGTGTAAACAACAACAACCCAGCTTTGTTGTGTATGTAACCATAGGGATTTGTGATGTCACCTAGAACCTTCACAGCAGCGACAGCTTTATGAGGAGCATCAGCACTGCTCTGCCTGAGCAGAACCATCACCGCCATAGGTTGTCAAATAACCCGGATTTAACCCACACAGGTAAGTCCAATGGGGTGCAGGCATGTCCTCTATGCTTACAGCTTCCCGTGGGTGTTGGTTTGATACCGTTTGGGGACAGCCAAGGAGGCATCTGCAGGCAACAAAGGTAGGTGTGTGCTTGTGTGTGTGTTTCCTATGCAGATCCTAAGCCCAGTGTCACATGCAAGTAGGAGGAGTAAGAAGGGTTCCTGGCAAATCCGGGTTATGGATTGCATTTAAAAAGGCCCCGTGGGAGTGCAATGGGCCCCTGTCTTGCTGCTTAGCAATAATGGTATGGGTTTAGGTTCTGCTGTGTGTACTGGTGGTTGACTGCCCCCCAGCCCAGAGTGTGCATGGAAAATTGTCTGGCAGCCTCCCTGACAGCAAGCAGTGATAGTGCCCATGAAGGGGACCTTGTTGGGCCCGCCCCTTTCACGGTTATCGCTTCTCGGCCTTTTGGCTAAGATCAAGTGTAGTATCTGTTCTTATCAGTTTAATATCTGATACGTCCCCTATCTGGGGACCATATATTAAATGGATTTTTGAGAACGGGGGCCGATTTCGAAGCTTGCTTCCGTCGCCCTATGCATTGACCCGATATGGCAGTATCTTCGGGTACAGTGCACCACCCCCTTACAGGGTTAAAAAGAAAGATTCCTACTTTCATTGCTACCTGCTTGCTGGCTAGCCAGCTAGCCAGCCCTGTGGGCCTTGCTGCTGCAGCCAAAAAACAAAAGGTGGTGCTGCTGCTGCTGCTTCTGCTGCTTCTGCTTCTGCTTGTGTCTGGCCCCTGTTGGAGCGTCCAGGCACAGGACTTCTGCTGCTGCTGACTAAATGGCCTCCTTAATTGGATCATTTGAGTAGCCAGCACACCTGTGCAGGTAGGGCATGACATGATAGGCAGCTGCCTTGATAGCGGGTGGGTGCTGAATGTTCCTAATTGACAAAATAAGATTAATGCTTATGAAGAAATATAAAATCTCATCCCTTCCCCAATATCGCGCCACACCCCTACCCCTTAATTCCCTGGTTGAACTTGATGGACATATGTCTTTTTTCGACCGTACTAACTATGTAACTATGTAACATAACATGGGGGGGGGGGGGGGGGTCTCCTGGCTGTTCACACAGGTGTGTCATTGCTGTACATTGACCATGCATTGCTTCTGTGGTATTGCAAAGGCAAAGACAAATGCTTCCAGCCATCCATTGCACTAATGGATTGGTCATCAGCTGGCTGTCTATGTCCCGCATCAATATAGACCAAAGTACAGAGGGTTAGGCTATGCTATTGTGCACCTACCTGATGCATCAGAAGGTGCGAGGCCCTTGCTAAATTCTGTGCACAGACTTTGAGATCTATACTTTAGACTGTATCTAAACCTGCTCCAACATGGACTGACATTCTGGCCTACTTTCAGCCGATGCGACTTGTCTGTCGCTGAACAGTCGCTTTTTATGTATTCAGCACCTATGTATAATGTTGTAAAAATGCTCTAGAAGCTAAAGTCGCAGAAATGTCACACATATTTGGCCTGCAACTTTCTGTGCGACAAATTCAGACAGGAAAAATCAGTATAAATCCTTAGAAAATTATCCCCCAGTGTCTCCATCTGCTGGCGGTATTGAATAAGCATTGCTGCACTGATGGGGTATGCATTAGACGAAAAAAAAGAAGAAAAAGAAGAATAATACGCCCAGAAAAGAGGCGAAAAGGAGAAAAACGTAAAAAAACGTGAAAAAAAAGTAAGAGGAAGAGAAGGGAAAAAAAGGTGGAAATGGGTTTAAAAGTGATTTCGGCGGAGAAATATATATATATATATATATATATATATATATATACGCGCACACACACACATATATATAAACGTATTCTCCGTTGAGATATTGCAGCCGCTGCTGTGTCCAGGCCCAGGAGCCTTAGCACTGTGCTGTGATGTCACTCAATACCACTGACATCACTAGGTGTAAACAACATCTCTCCTTTGCTGTGTATGTGACTATGGAGCTGTTTGGTGATGTCGTCTATTATGGCCTTCATAGAAGCAACAGGAGATTGTTGCATCCATCTAGAACCCTCAGAACTACAGTGCTATGATGTCACTCACTTCCACAGGCCTTGCAGAGTGTAAACAACAACAACCCAGCTTTGTTGTGTATGTAACCATAGGGATTTGTGATGTCACCTAGAACCTTCACAGCAGCGACAGCTTTATGAGGAGCATCAGCACTGCTCTGCCTGAGCAGAACCATCACCGCCATAGGTTGTCAAATAACCCGGATTTAACCCACACAGGTAAGTCCAATGGGGTGCAGGCATGTCCTCTATGCTTACAGCTTCCCGTGGGTGTTGGTTTGATACCGTTTGGGGACAGCCAAGGAGGCATCTGCAGGCAACAAAGGTAGGTGTGTGCTTGTGTGTGTGTTTCCTATGCAGATCCTAAGCCCAGTGTCACATGCAAGTAGGAGGAGTAAGAAGGGTTCCTGGCAAATCCGGGTTATGGATTGCATTTAAAAAGGCCCCGTGGGAGTGCAATGGGCCCCTGTCTTGCTGCTTAGCAATAATGGTATGGGTTTAGGTTCTGCTGTGTGTACTGGTGGTTGACTGCCCCCCAGCCCAGAGTGTGCATGGAAAATTGTCTGGCAGCCTCCCTGACAGCAAGCAGTGATAGTGCCCATGAAGGGGACCTTGTTGGGCCCGCCCCTTTCACGGTTATCGCTTCTCGGCCTTTTGGCTAAGATCAAGTGTAGTATCTGTTCTTATCAGTTTAATATCTGATACGTCCCCTATCTGGGGACCATATATTAAATGGATTTTTGAGAACGGGGGCCGATTTCGAAGCTTGCTTCCGTCGCCCTATGCATTGACCCGATATGGCAGTATCTTCGGGTACAGTGCACCACCCCCTTACAGGGTTAAAAAGAAAGATTCCTACTTTCATTGCTACCTGCTTGCTGGCTAGCCAGCTAGCCAGCCCTGTGGGCCTTGCTGCTGCAGCCAAAAAACAAAAGGTGGTGCTGCTGCTGCTGCTTCTGCTGCTTCTGCTTCTGCTTGTGTCTGGCCCCTGTTGGAGCGTCCAGGCACAGGACTTCTGCTGCTGCTGACTAAATGGCCTCCTTAATTGGATCATTTGAGTAGCCAGCACACCTGTGCAGGTAGGGCATGACATGATAGGCAGCTGCCTTGATAGCGGGTGGGTGCTGAATGTTCCTAATTGACAAAATAAGATTAATGCTTATGAAGAAATATAAAATCTCATCCCTTCCCCAATATCGCGCCACACCCCTACCCCTTAATTCCCTGGTTGAACTTGATGGACATATGTCTTTTTTCGACCGTACTAACTATGTAACTATGTAACATAACATGGGGGGGGGGGGGGGTCTCCTGGCTGTTCACACAGGTGTGTCATTGCTGTACATTGACCATGCATTGCTTCTGTGGTATTGCAAAGGCAAAGACAAATGCTTCCAGCCATCCATTGCACTAATGGATTGGTCATCAGCTGGCTGTCTATGTCCCGCATCAATATAGACCAAAGTACAGAGGGTTAGGCTATGCTATTGTGCACCTACCTGATGCATCAGAAGGTGCGAGGCCCTTGCTAAATTCTGTGCACAGACTTTGAGATCTATACTTTAGACTGTATCTAAACCTGCTCCAACATGGACTGACATTCTGGCCTACTTTCAGCCGATGCGACTTGTCTGTCGCTGAACAGTCGCTTTTTATGTATTCAGCACCTATGTATAATGTTGTAAAAATGCTCTAGAAGCTAAAGTCGCAGAAATGTCACACATATTTGGCCTGCAACTTTCTGTGCGACAAATTCAGACAGGAAAAATCAGTATAAATCCTTAGAAAATTATCCCCCAGTGTCTCCATCTGCTGGCGGTATTGAATAAGCATTGCTGCACTGATGGGGTATGCATTAGACGAAAAAAAAGAAGAAAAAGAAGAATAATACGCCCAGAAAAGAGGCGAAAAGGAGAAAAACGTAAAAAAACGTGAAAAAAAAGTAAGAGGAAGAGAAGGGAAAAAAAGGTGGAAATGGGTTTAAAAGTGATTTCGGCGGAGAAATATATATATATATATATATATATATATATATATATATATACGCGCACACACACACATATATATAAACGTATTCTCCGTTGAGATATTGCAGCCGCTGCTGTGTCCAGGCCCAGGAGCCTTAGCACTGTGCTGTGATGTCACTCAATACCACTGACATCACTAGGTGTAAACAACATCTCTCCTTTGCTGTGTATGTGACTATGGAGCTGTTTGGTGATGTCGTCTATTATGGCCTTCATAGAAGCAACAGGAGATTGTTGCATCCATCTAGAACCCTCAGAACTACAGTGCTATGATGTCACTCACTTCCACAGGCCTTGCAGAGTGTAAACAACAACAACCCAGCTTTGTTGTGTATGTAACCATAGGGATTTGTGATGTCACCTAGAACCTTCACAGCAGCGACAGCTTTATGAGGAGCATCAGCACTGCTCTGCCTGAGCAGAACCATCACCGCCATAGGTTGTCAAATAACCCGGATTTAACCCACACAGGTAAGTCCAATGGGGTGCAGGCATGTCCTCTATGCTTACAGCTTCCCGTGGGTGTTGGTTTGATACCGTTTGGGGACAGCCAAGGAGGCATCTGCAGGCAACAAAGGTAGGTGTGTGCTTGTGTGTGTGTTTCCTATGCAGATCCTAAGCCCAGTGTCACATGCAAGTAGGAGGAGTAAGAAGGGTTCCTGGCAAATCCGGGTTATGGATTGCATTTAAAAAGGCCCCGTGGGAGTGCAATGGGCCCCTGTCTTGCTGCTTAGCAATAATGGTATGGGTTTAGGTTCTGCTGTGTGTACTGGTGGTTGACTGCCCCCCAGCCCAGAGTGTGCATGGAAAATTGTCTGGCAGCCTCCCTGACAGCAAGCAGTGATAGTGCCCATGAAGGGGACCTTGTTGGGCCCGCCCCTTTCACGGTTATCGCTTCTCGGCCTTTTGGCTAAGATCAAGTGTAGTATCTGTTCTTATCAGTTTAATATCTGATACGTCCCCTATCTGGGGACCATATATTAAATGGATTTTTGAGAACGGGGGCCGATTTCGAAGCTTGCTTCCGTCGCCCTATGCATTGACCCGATATGGCAGTATCTTCGGGTACAGTGCACCACCCCCTTACAGGGTTAAAAAGAAAGATTCCTACTTTCATTGCTACCTGCTTGCTGGCTAGCCAGCTAGCCAGCCCTGTGGGCCTTGCTGCTGCAGCCAAAAAACAAAAGGTGGTGCTGCTGCTGCTGCTTCTGCTGCTTCTGCTTCTGCTTGTGTCTGGCCCCTGTTGGAGCGTCCAGGCACAGGACTTCTGCTGCTGCTGACTAAATGGCCTCCTTAATTGGATCATTTGAGTAGCCAGCACACCTGTGCAGGTAGGGCATGACATGATAGGCAGCTTGATAGCGGGTGGGTGCTGAATGTTCCTAATTGACAAAATAAGATTAATGCTTATGAAGAAATATAAAATCTCATCCCTTCCCCAATATCGCGCCACACCCCTACCCCTTAATTCCCTGGTTGAACTTGATGGACATATGTCTTTTTTCGACCGTACTAACTATGTAACTATGTAACATAACATGGGGGGGGGGGGGGTCTCCTGGCTGTTCACAACAGGTGTGTCATTGCTGTACATTGACCATGCATGCTTCTGTGGTATTGCAAAGGCAAAGACAAATGCTTCCAGCCATCCATTGCACTAATGGATTGGTCATCAGCTGGCTGTCTATGTCCCGCATCAATATAGACCAAAGTACAGAGGGTTAGGCTATGCTATGTGCACCTACCTGATGCATCAGAAGGTGCGAGGCCCTTGCTAAATTCTGTGCACAGACTTGAGATCTATACTTTAGACTGTATCTAAACCTGCTCCAACATGGACTGACATTCTGGCCTACTTTCAGCCGATGCGACTTGTCTGTCGCTGAACAGTCGCTTTTTATGTATTCAGCACCTATGTATAATGTTGTAAAAAATGCTCTAGAAGCTAAAGTCGCAGAAATGTCACACATATTTGGCCTGCAACTTTCTGTGCGACAAATTCAGACAGGAAAAATCAGTATAAATCCTTAGAAAATTATCCCCCAGTGTCTCCATCTGCCTGGCGGTATTGAATAAGCATTGCTGCACTGATGGGGTATGCATTAGAAGAAAAAAAAGAAGAAAAAGAAGAATAATACGCCCAGAAAAGAGGCGAAAAGGAGAAAAACGTAAAAAAACGTGAAAAAAAAAGTAAGAGGAAGAGAAGGGAAAAAAAGGTGGAAATGGGTTTAAAAGTGATTTCGGCGGAGAAATATATATATTATATATATATATATATATATACTATATATATATACGCGCACACACACACATATATATAAACGTATTCTCCGTTGAGATATTGCAGCCGCTGCTGTGTCCAGGCCCAGGAGCCTTAGCACTGTGCTGTGATGTCACTCAATACCACTGACATCACTAGGTGTAAACAACATCTCTCCTTTGCTGTGTATGTGACTATGGAGCTGTTTGGTGATGTCGTCTATTATGGCCTTCATAGAAGCAACAGGAGATTGTTGCATCCATCTAGAACCCTCAGAACTACAGTGCTATGATGTCACTCACTTCCACAGGCCTTGCAGAGTGTAAACAACAACAACCCAGCTTTGTTGTGTATGTAACCATAGGGATTTGTGATGTCACCTAGAACCTTCACAGCAGCGACAGCTTTATGAGGAGCATCAGCACTGCTCTGCCTGAGCAGAACCATCACCGCCATAGGTTGTCAAATAACCCGGATTTAACCCACACAGGTAAGTCCAATGGGGTGCAGGCATGTCCTCTATGCTTACAGCTTCCCGTGGGTGTTGGTTTGATACCGTTTGGGACAGCCAAGGAGGCATCTGCAGGCAAACAAAGGTAGGTGTGTGCTTGTGTGTGTGTTTCCTATGCAGATCCTAAGCCCAGTGTCACATGCAAGTAGGAGGAGTAAGAAGGGGTTCCTGGCAAATCCGGGTTATGGATTGCATTTAAAAAGGCCCCGTGGGAGTGCAATGGGCCCCTGTCTTGCTGCTTAGCAATAATGGTATGGGTTTAGGTTCTGCAGTGTGTACTGGTGGTTGACTGCCCCCCAGCCCAGAGTGTGCATGGAAAATTGTCTGGCAGCCTCCCTGACAGCAAGCAGTGATAGTGCCCATGAAGGGGACCTTGTTGGGCCCGCCCCTTTCACGGTTATCGCTTCTCGGCCTTTTGGCTAAAGATCAAGTGTAGTATCTGTTCTTATCAGTTTAATATCTGATACGTCCCCTATCTGGGACCATATATTAAATGGATTTTTGAGAACGGGGGCCGATTTCGAAGCTTGCTTCCGTCGCCCTATGCATTGACCCGATATGGCAGTATCTTCGGGTACAGTGCACCACCCCCTTACAGGGTTAAAAAGAAAGATTCCTACTTTCATTGCTACCTGCTTGCTGGCTAGCCAGCTAGCCAGCCCTGTGGGCCTTGCTGCTGCAGCCAAAAACAAAAGGTGGTGCTGCTGCTGCTGCTTCTGCTGCTTCTGCTTCTGCTTGTGTCTGGCCCCTGTTGGAGCGTCCAGGCACAGGACTTCTGCTGCTGCTGACTAAATGGCCTCCTTAATTGGATCATTTGAGTAGCCAGCACACCTGTGCAGGTAGGGCATGACATGATAGGCAGCTGCCTTGATAGCGGGTGGGTGCTGAATGTTCCTAATTGACAAAATAAGATTAATGCTTATGAAGAAATATAAAATCTCATCCCTTCCCCAATATCGCGCCACAACCCCTACCCCTTAATTCCCTGGTTGAACTTGATGACATATGTCTTTTTTCGACCGTACTAACTATGTAACTATGTAACATAACATGGGGGGGGGGGGGGGGGGGGGTCTCCTGGCCTGTTCACACAGGTGTGTCATTGCTGTACATTGACCATGCATTGCTTCTGTGGTATTGCAAAGGCAAAGACAAATGCTTCCAGCCATCCATTGCACTAATGGATTGGTCATCAGCTGGCTGTCTATGTCCCGCCTCAATATAGACCAAAGTACAGAGGGTTAGGCTATGCTATTGTGTACCTGATGCATCAGAAGGTGCGAGGCCCTTGCTAAATTCTGTGCACAGACTTTGAGATCTATACTTTAGACTGTATCTAAACCTGCTCCAACATGGACTGACATTCTGGCCTACTTTCAGCCGATGCGACTTGTCTGTCGCTGAACAGTCGCTTTTTATGTATTCAGCACCTATGTATAATGTTGTAAAAATGCTCTAGAAGCTAAAGTCGCAGAAATGTCACACATATTTGGCCTGCAACTTTCTGTGCGACAAATTCAGACAGGAAAAATCAGTATAAATCCTTAGAAAATTATCCCCCAGTGTCTCCATCTGCTGGCGGTATTGAATAAGCATTGCTGCACTGATGGGGTATGCATTAGACGAAAAAAAAGAAGAAAAAGAAGAATAATACGCCCAGAAAAGAGGCGAAAAGGAGAAAAACGTAAAAAAACGTGAAAAAAAAGTAAGAGGAAGAGAAGGGAAAAAAAGGTGGAAATGGGTTTAAAAGTGATTTCGGCGGAGAAATATATATATATATATATATATATATATATATATATATGTATATATATATATATATACGCGCACACACACACATATATATAAACGTATTCTCCGTTGAGATATTGCAGCCGCTGCTGTGTCCAGGCCCAGGAGCCTTAGCACTGTGCTGTGATGTCACTCAATACCACTGACATCACTAGGTGTAAACAACATCTCTCCTTTGCTGTGTATGTGACTATGGAGCTGTTTGGTGATGTCGTCTATTATGGCCTTCATAGAAGCAACAGGAGATTGTTGCATCCATCTAGAACCCTCAGAACTACAGTGCTATGATGTCACTCACTTCCACAGGCCTTGCAGAGTGTAAACAACAACAACCCAGCTTTGTTGTGTATGTAACCATAGGGATTTGTGATGTCACCTAGAACCTTCACAGCAGCGACAGCTTTATGAGGAGCATCAGCACTGCTCTGCCTGAGCAGAACCATCACCGCCATAGGTTGTCAAATAACCCGGATTTAACCCACACAGGTAAGTCCAATGGGGTGCAGGCATGTCCTCTATGCTTACAGCTTCCCGTGGGTGTTGGTTTGATACCGTTTGGGGACAGCCAAGGAGGCATCTGCAGGCAACAAAGGTAGGTGTGTGCTTGTGTGTGTGTTTCCTATGCAGATCCTAAGCCCAGTGTCACATGCAAGTAGGAGGAGTAAGAAGGGTTCCTGGCAAATCCGGGTTATGGATTGCATTTAAAAAGGCCCCGTGGGAGTGCAATGGGCCCCTGTCTTGCTGCTTAGCAATAATGGTATGGGTTTAGGTTCTGCTGTGTGTACTGGTGGTTGACTGCCCCCCAGCCCAGAGTGTGCATGGAAAATTGTCTGGCAGCCTCCCTGACAGCAAGCAGTGATAGTGCCCATGAAGGGGACCTTGTTGGGCCCGCCCCTTTCACGGTTATCGCTTCTCGGCCTTTTGGCTAAGATCAAGTGTAGTATCTGTTCTTATCAGTTTAATATCTGATACGTCCCCTATCTGGGGACCATATATTAAATGGATTTTTGAGAACGGGGGCCGATTTCGAAGCTTGCTTCCGTCGCCCTATGCATTGACCCGATATGGCAGTATCTTCGGGTACAGTGCACCACCCCCTTACAGGGTTAAAAAGAAAGATTCCTACTTTCATTGCTACCTGCTTGCTGGCTAGCCAGCTAGCCAGCCCTGTGGGCCTTGCTGCTGCAGCCAAAAAACAAAAGGTGGTGCTGCTGCTGCTGCTTCTGCTGCTTCTGCTTCTGCTTGTGTCTGGCCCCTGTTGGAGCGTCCAGGCACAGGACTTCTGCTGCTGCTGACTAAATGGCCTCCTTAATTGGATCATTTGAGTAGCCAGCACACCTGTGCAGGTAGGGCATGACATGATAGGCAGCTGCCTTGATAGCGGGTGGGTGCTGAATGTTCCTAATTGACAAAATAAGATTAATGCTTATGAAGAAATATAAAATCTCATCCCTTCCCCAATATCGCGCCACACCCCTACCCCTTAATTCCCTGGTTGAACTTGATGGACATATGTCTTTTTTCGACCGTACTAACTATGTAACTATGTAACATAACATGGGGGGGGGGGGGGGGGTCTCCTGGCTGTTCACACAGGTGTGTCATTGCTGTACATTGACCATGCATTGCTTCTGTGGTATTGCAAAGGCAAAGACAAATGCTTCCAGCCATCCATTGAACTAATGGATTGGTCATCAGCTGGCTGTCTATGTCCCGCATCAATATAGACCAAAGTACAGAGGGTTAGGCTATGCTATTGTGCACCTACCTGATGCATCAGAAGGTGCGAGGCCCTTGCTAAATTCTGTGCACAGACTTTGAGATCTATACTTTAGACTGTATCTAAACCTGCTCCAACATGGACTGACATTCTGGCCTACTTTCAGCCGATGCGACTTGTCTGTCGCTGAACAGTCGCTTTTTATGTATTCAGCACCTATGTATAATGTTGTAAAAATGCTCTAGAAGCTAAAGTCGCAGAAATGTCACACATATTTGGCCTGCAACTTTCTGTGCGACAAATTCAGACAGGAAAAATCAGTATAAATCCTTAGAAAATTATCCCCCAGTGTCTCCATCTGCTGGCGGTATTGAATAAGCATTGCTGCACTGATGGGGTATGCATTAGACGAAAAAAAAGAAGAAAAAGAAGAATAATACGCCCAGAAAAGAGGCGAAAAGGAGAAAAACGTAAAAAAACGTGAAAAAAAAGTAAGAGGAAGAGAAGGGAAAAAAAGGTGGAAATGGGTTTAAAAGTGATTTCGGCGGAGAATATATATATATATATATATATATATATATATATATATATATATACGCGCACACACACACATATATATAAACGTATTCTCCGTTGAGATATTGCAGCCGCTGCTGTGTCCAGGCCCAGGAGCCTTAGCACTGTGCTGTGATGTCACTCAATACCACTGACATCACTAGGTGTAAACAACATCTCTCCTTTGCTGTGTATGTGACTATGGAGCTGTTTGGTGATGTCGTCTATTATGGCCTTCATAGAAGCAACAGGAGATTGTTGCATCCATCTAGAACCCTCAGAACTACAGTGCTATGATGTCACTCACTTCCACAGGCCTTGCAGAGTGTAAACAACAACAACCCAGCTTTGTTGTGTATGTAACCATAGGGATTTGTGATGTCACCTAGAACCTTCACAGCAGCGACAGCTTTATGAGGAGCATCAGCACTGCTCTGCCTGAGCAGAACCATCACCGCCATAGGTTGTCAAATAACCCGGATTTAACCCACACAGGTAAGTCCAATGGGGTGCAGGCATGTCCTCTATGCTTACAGCTTCCCGTGGGTGTTGGTTTGATACCGTTTGGGGACAGCCAAGGAGGCATCTGCAGGCAACAAAGGTAGGTGTGTGCTTGTGTGTGTGTTTCCTATGCAGATCCTAAGCCCAGTGTCACATGCAAGTAGGAGGAGTAAGAAGGGTTCCTGGCAAATCCGGGTTATGGATTGCATTTAAAAAGGCCCCGTGGGAGTGCAATGGGCCCCTGTCTTGCTGCTTAGCAATAATGGTATGGGTTTAGGTTCTGCTGTGTGTACTGGTGGTTGACTGCCCCCCAGCCCAGAGTGTGCATGGAAAATTGTCTGGCAGCCTCCCTGACAGCAAGCAGTGATAGTGCCCATGAAGGGGACCTTGTTGGGCCCGCCCCTTTCACGGTTATCGCTTCTCGGCCTTTTGGCTAAGATCAAGTGTAGTATCTGTTCTTATCAGTTTAATATCTGATACGTCCCCTATCTGGGGACCATATATTAAATGGATTTTTGAGAACGGGGGCCGATTTCGAAGCTTGCTTCCGTCGCCCTATGCATTGACCCGATATGGCAG
This sequence comes from Hyla sarda, assembly GCF_029499605.1. NCBI lineage: Eukaryota > Metazoa > Chordata > Amphibia > Anura > Hylidae > Hyla > Hyla sarda. The sequence continues at coordinate 285,141 of NW_026608456.1, forward strand.
TATCTTCGGGTACAGTGCACCACCCCCTTACAGGGTTAAAAAGAAAGATTCCTACTTTCATTGCTACCTGCTTGCTGGCTAGCCAGCTAGCCAGCCCTGTGGGCCTTGCTGCTGCAGCCAAAAAACAAAAGGTGGTGCTGCTGCTGCTGCTTCTGCTGCTTCTGCTTCTGCTTGTGTCTGGCCCCTGTTGGAGCGTCCAGGCACAGGACTTCTGCTGCTGCTGACTAAATGGCCTCCTTAATTGGATCATTTGAGTAGCCAGCACACCTGTGCAGGTAGGGCATGACATGATAGGCAGCTGCCTTGATAGCGGGTGGGTGCTGAATGTTCCTAATTGACAAAATAAGATTAATGCTTATGAAGAAATATAAAATCTCATCCCTTCCCCAATATCGCGCCACACCCCTACCCCTTAATTCCCTGGTTGAACTTGATGGACATATGTCTTTTTTCGACCGTACTAACTATGTAACTATGTAACATAACATGGGGGGGGGGGGGGGTCTCCTGGCTGTTCACACAGGTGTGTCATTGCTGTACATTGACCATGCATTGCTTCTGTGGTATTGCAAAGGCAAAGACAAATGCTTCCAGCCATCCATTGCACTAATGGATTGGTCATCAGCTGGCTGTCTATGTCCCGCATCAATATAGACCAAAGTACAGAGGGTTAGGCTATGCTATTGTGCACCTACCTGATGCATCAGAAGGTGCGAGGCCCTTGCTAAATTCTGTGCACAGACTTTGAGATCTATACTTTAGACTGTATCTAAACCTGCTCCAACATGGACTGACATTCTGGCCTACTTTCAGCCGATGCGACTTGTCTGTCGCTGAACAGTCGCTTTTTATGTATTCAGCACCTATGTATAATGTTGTAAAAATGCTCTAGAAGCTAAAGTCGCAGAAATGTCACACATATTTGGCCTGCAACTTTCTGTGCGACAAATTCAGACAGGAAAAATCAGTATAAATCCTTAGAAAATTATCCCCCAGTGTCTCCATCTGCTGGCGGTATTGAATAAGCATTGCTGCACTGATGGGGTATGCATTAGACGAAAAAAAAGAAGAAAAAGAAGAATAATACGCCCAGAAAAGAGGCGAAAAGGAGAAAAACGTAAAAAAACGTGAAAAAAAAGTAAGAGGAAGAGAAGGGAAAAAAAGGTGGAAATGGGTTTAAAAGTGATTTCGGCGGAGAAATATATATATATATATATATATATATATATATATATATATATATACGCGCACACACACACATATATATAAACGTATTCTCCGTTGAGATATTGCAGCCGCTGCTGTGTCCAGGCCCAGGAGCCTTAGCACTGTGCTGTGATGTCACTCAATACCACTGACATCACTAGGTGTAAACAACATCTCTCCTTTGCTGTGTATGTGACTATGGAGCTGTTTGGTGATGTCGTCTATTATGGCCTTCATAGAAGCAACAGGAGATTGTTGCATCCATCTAGAACCCTCAGAACTACAGTGCTATGATGTCACTCACTTCCACAGGCCTTGCAGAGTGTAAACAACAACAACCCAGCTTTGTTGTGTATGTAACCATAGGGATTTGTGATGTCACCTAGAACCTTCACAGCAGCGACAGCTTTATGAGGAGCATCAGCACTGCTCTGCCTGAGCAGAACCATCACCGCCATAGGTTGTCAAATAACCCGGATTTAACCCACACAGGTAAGTCCAATGGGGTGCAGGCATGTCCTCTATGCTTACAGCTTCCCGTGGGTGTTGGTTTGATACCGTTTGGGGACAGCCAAGGAGGCATCTGCAGGCAACAAAGGTAGGTGTGTGCTTGTGTGTGTGTTTCCTATGCAGATCCTAAGCCCAGTGTCACATGCAAGTAGGAGGAGTAAGAAGGGTTCCTGGCAAATCCGGGTTATGGATTGCATTTAAAAAGGCCCCGTGGGAGTGCAATGGGCCCCTGTCTTGCTGCTTAGCAATAATGGTATGGGTTTAGGTTCTGCTGTGTGTACTGGTGGTTGACTGCCCCCCAGCCCAGAGTGTGCATGGAAAATTGTCTGGCAGCCTCCCTGACAGCAAGCAGTGATAGTGCCCATGAAGGGGACCTTGTTGGGCCCGCCCCTTTCACGGTTATCGCTTCTCGGCCTTTTGGCTAAGATCAAGTGTAGTATCTGTTCTTATCAGTTTAATATCTGATACGTCCCCTATCTGGGGACCATATATTAAATGGATTTTTGAGAACGGGGGCCGATTTCGAAGCTTGCTTCCGTCGCCCTATGCATTGACCCGATATGGCAGTATCTTCGGGTACAGTGCACCACCCCCTTACAGGGTTAAAAAGAAAGATTCCTACTTTCATTGCTACCTGCTTGCTGGCTAGCCAGCTAGCCAGCCCTGTGGGCCTTGCTGCTGCAGCCAAAAAACAAAAGGTGGTGCTGCTGCTGCTGCTTCTGCTGCTTCTGCTTCTGCTTGTGTCTGGCCCCTGTTGGAGCGTCCAGGCACAGGACTTCTGCTGCTGCTGACTAAATGGCCTCCTTAATTGGATCATTTGAGTAGCCAGCACACCTGTGCAGGTAGGGCATGACATGATAGGCAGCTGCCTTGATAGCGGGTGGGTGCTGAATGTTCCTAATTGACAAAATAAGATTAATGCTTATGAAGAAATATAAAATCTCATCCCTTCCCCAATATCGCGCCACACCCCTACCCCTTAATTCCCTGGTTGAACTTGATGGACATATGTCTTTTTTCGACCGTACTAACTATGTAACTATGTAACATAACATGGGGGGGGGGGGGGGGTCTCCTGGCTGTTCACACAGGTGTGTCATTGCTGTACATTGACCATGCATTGCTTCTGTGGTATTGCAAAGGCAAAGACAAATGCTTCCAGCCATCCATTGCACTAATGGATTGGTCATCAGCTGGCTGTCTATGTCCCGCATCAATATAGACCAAAGTACAGAGGGTTAGGCTATGCTATTGTGCACCTACCTGATGCATCAGAAGGTGCGAGGCCCTTGCTAAATTCTGTGCACAGACTTTGAGATCTATACTTTAGACTGTATCTAAACCTGCTCCAACATGGACTGACATTCTGGCCTACTTTCAGCCGATGCGACTTGTCTGTCGCTGAACAGTCGCTTTTTATGTATTCAGCACCTATGTATAATGTTGTAAAAATGCTCTAGAAGCTAAAGTCGCAGAAATGTCACACATATTTGGCCTGCAACTTTCTGTGCGACAAATTCAGACAGGAAAAATCAGTATAAATCCTTAGAAAATTATCCCCCAGTGTCTCCATCTGCTGGCGGTATTGAATAAGCATTGCTGCACTGATGGGGTATGCATTAGACGAAAAAAAAGAAGAAAAAGAAGAATAATACGCCCAGAAAAGAGGCGAAAAGGAGAAAAACGTAAAAAAACGTGAAAAAAAAGTAAGAGGAAGAGAAGGGAAAAAAAGGTGGAAATGGGTTTAAAAGTGATTTCGGCGGAGAAATATATATATATATATATATATATATATATATATATATATATATACGCGCACACACACACATATATATAAACGTATTCTCCGTTGAGATATTGCAGCCGCTGCTGTGTCCAGGCCCAGGAGCCTTAGCACTGTGCTGTGATGTCACTCAATACCACTGACATCACTAGGTGTAAACAACATCTCTCCTTTGCTGTGTATGTGACTATGGAGCTGTTTGGTGATGTCGTCTATTATGGCCTTCATAGAAGCAACAGGAGATTGTTGCATCCATCTAGAACCCTCAGAACTACAGTGCTATGATGTCACTCACTTCCACAGGCCTTGCAGAGTGTAAACAACAACAACCCAGCTTTGTTGTGTATGTAACCATAGGGATTTGTGATGTCACCTAGAACCTTCACAGCAGCGACAGCTTTATGAGGAGCATCAGCACTGCTCTGCCTGAGCAGAACCATCACCGCCATAGGTTGTTCAAATAACCCGGATTTAACCCACACAGGTAAGTCCAATGGGGTGCAGGCATGTCCTCTATGCTTACAGCTTCCCGTGGGTGTTGGTTTGATACCGTTTGGGGACAGCCAAGGAGGCATCTGCAGGCAACAAAGGTAGGTGTGTGCTTGTGTGTGTGTTTCCTATGCAGATCCTAAGCCCAGTGTCACATGCAAGTAGGAGGAGTAAGAAGGGTTCCTGGCAAATCCGGGTTATGGATTGCATTTAAAAAGGCCCCGTGGGAGTGCAATGGGCCCCTGTCTTGCTGCTTAGCAATAATGGTATGGGTTTAGGTTCTGCTGTGTGTACTGGTGGTTGACTGCCCCCCAGCCCAGAGTGTGCATGGAAAATTGTCTGGCAGCCTCCCTGACAGCAAGCAGTGATAGTGCCCATGAAGGGGACCTTGTTGGGCCCGCCCCTTTCACGGTTATCGCTTCTCGGCCTTTTGGCTAAGATCAAGTGTAGTATCTGTTCTTATCAGTTTAATATCTGATACGTCCCCTATCTGGGGACCATATATTAAATGGATTTTTGAGAACGGGGGCCGATTTCGAAGCTTGCTTCCGTCGCCCTATGCATTGACCCGATATGGCAGTATCTTCGGGTACAGTGCACCACCCCCTTACAGGGTTAAAAAGAAAGATTCCTACTTTCATTGCTACCTGCTTGCTGGCTAGCCAGCTAGCCAGCCCTGTGGGCCTTGCTGCTGCAGCCAAAAAACAAAAGGTGGTGCTGCTGCTGCTGCTTCTGCTGCTTCTGCTTCTGCTTGTGTCTGGCCCCTGTTGGAGCGTCCAGGCACAGGACTTCTGCTGCTGCTGACTAAATGGCCTCCTTAATTGGATCATTTGAGTAGCCAGCACACCTGTGCAGGTAGGGCATGACATGATAGGCAGCTGCCTTGATAGCGGGTGGGTGCTGAATGTTCCTAATTGACAAAATAAGATTAATGCTTATGAAGAAATATAAAATCTCATCCCTTCCCCAATATCGCGCCACACCCCTACCCCTTAATTCCCTGGTTGAACTTGATGGACATATGTCTTTTTTCGACCGTACTAACTATGTAACTATGTAACATAACATGGGGGGGGGGGGGGGGGGTCTCCTGGCTGTTCACACAGGTGTGTCATTGCTGTACATTGACCATGCATTGCTTCTGTGGTATTGCAAAGGCAAAGACAAATGCTTCCAGCCATCCATTGCACTAATGGATTGGTCATCAGCTGGCTGTCTATGTCCCGCATCAATATAGACCAAAGTACAGAGGGTTAGGCTATGCTATTGTGCACCTACCTGATGCATCAGAAGGTGCGAGGCCCTTGCTAAATTCTGTGCACAGACTTTGAGATCTATACTTTAGACTGTATCTAAACCTGCTCCAACATGGACTGACATTCTGGCCTACTTTCAGCCGATGCGACTTGTCTGTCGCTGAACAGTCGCTTTTTATGTATTCAGCACCTATGTATAATGTTGTAAAAATGCTCTAGAAGCTAAAGTCGCAGAAATGTCACACATATTTGGCCTGCAACTTTCTGTGCGACAAATTCAGACAGGAAAAATCAGTATAAATCCTTAGAAAATTATCCCCCAGTGTCTCCATCTGCTGGCGGTATTGAATAAGCATTGCTGCACTGATGGGGTATGCATTAGACGAAAAAAAAGAAGAAAAAGAAGAATAATACGCCCAGAAAAGAGGCGAAAAGGAGAAAAACGTAAAAAAACGTGAAAAAAAAGTAAGAGGAAGAGAAGGGAAAAAAAGGTGGAAATGGGTTTAAAAGTGATTTCGGCGGAGAAATATATATATATATATATATATATATATTATATATATATATACGCGCACACACACACATATATATAAACGTATTCTCCGTTGAGATATTGCAGCCGCTGCTGTGTCCAGGCCCAGGAGCCTTAGCACTGTGCTGTGATGTCACTCAATACCACTGACATCACTAGGTGTAAACAACATCTCTCCTTTGCTGTGTATGTGACTATGGAGCTGTTTGGTGATGTCGTCTATTATGGCCTTCATAGAAGCAACAGGAGATTGTTGCATCCATCTAGAACCCTCAGAACTACAGTGCTATGATGTCACTCACTTCCACAGGCCTTGCAGAGTGTAAACAACAACAACCCAGCTTTGTTGTGTATGTAACCATAGGGATTTGTGATGTCACCTAGAACCTTCACAGCAGCGACAGCTTTATGAGGAGCATCAGCACTGCTCTGCCTGAGCAGAACCATCACCGCCATAGGTTGTCAAATAACCCGGATTTAACCCACACAGGTAAGTCCAATGGGGTGCAGGCATGTCCTCTATGCTTACAGCTTCCCGTGGGTGTTGGTTTGATACCGTTTGGGGACAGCCAAGGAGGCATCTGCAGGCAACAAAGGTAGGTGTGTGCTTGTGTGTGTGTTTCCTATGCAGATCCTAAGCCCAGTGTCACATGCAAGTAGGAGGAGTAAGAAGGGTTCCTGGCAAATCCGGGTTATGGATTGCATTTAAAAAGGAAGGCCCCGTGGGAGTGCAATGGGCCCCTGTCTTGCTGCTTAGCAATAATGGTATGGGTTTAGGTTCTGCTGTGTGTACTGGTGGTTGACTGCCCCCCAGCCCAGAGTGTGCATGGAAAATTGTCTGGCAGCCTCCCTGACAGCAAGCAGTGATAGTGCCCATGAAGGGGACCTTGTTGGGGTCGCCCCTTTCACGGTTATCGCTTCTCGGCCTTTTGGCTAAGATCAAGTGTAGTATCTGTTCTTATCAGTTTAATATCTGATACGTCCCCTATCTGGGGACCATATATTAAATGGATTTTTGAGAACGGGGGCCGATTTCGAAGCTTGCTTCCGTCGCCCTATGCATTGACCCGATATGGCAGTATCTTCGGGTACAGTGCACCACCCCCTTACAGGGTTAAAAAGAAAGATTCCTACTTTCATTGCTACCTGCTTGCTGGCTAGCCAGCTAGCCAGCCCTGTGGGCCTTGCTGCTGCAGCCAAAAAACAAAAGGTGGTGCTGCTGCTGCTGCTTCTGCTGCTTCTGCTTCTGCTTGTGTCTGGCCCCTGTTGGAGCGTCCAGGCACAGGACTTCTGCTGCTGCTGACTAAATGGCCTCCTTAATTGGATCATTTGAGTAGCCAGCACACCTGTGCAGGTAGGGCATGACATGATAGGCAGCTGCCTTGATAGCGGGTGGGTGCTGAATGTTCCTAATTGACAAAATAAGATTAATGCTTATGAAGAAATATAAAATCTCATCCCTTCCCCAATATCGCGCCACACCCCTACCCCTTAATTCCCTGGTTGAACTTGATGGACATATGTCTTTTTTCGACCGTACTAACTATGTAACTATGTAACATAACATGGGGGGGTGGGGGGTCTCCTGGCTGTTCACACAGGTGTGTCATTGCTGTACATTGACCATGCATTGCTTCTGTGGTATTGCAAAGGCAAAGACAAATGCTTCCAGCCATCCATTGCACTAATGGATTGGTCATCAGCTGGCTGTCTATGTCCCGCATCAATATAGACCAAAGTACAGAGGGTTAGGCTATGCTATTGTGCACCTACCTGATGCATCAGAAGGTGCGAGGCCCTTGCTAAATTCTGTGCACAGACTTTGAGATCTATACTTTAGACTGTATCTAAACCTGCTCCAACATGGACTGACATTCTGGCCTACTTTCAGCCGATGCGACTTGTCTGTCGCTGAACAGTCGCTTTTTATGTATTCAGCACCTATGTATAATGTTGTAAAAATGCTCTAGAAGCTAAAGTCGCAGAAATGTCACACATATTTGGCCTGCAACTTTCTGTGCGACAAATTCAGACAGGAAAAATCAGTATAAATCCTTAGAAAATTATCCCCCAGTGTCTCCATCTGCTGGCGGTATTGAATAAGCATTGCTGCACTGATGGGGTATGCATTAGACGAAAAAAAAGAAGAAAAAGAAGAATAATACGCCCAGAAAAGAGGCGAAAAGGAGAAAAACGTAAAAAAACGTGAAAAAAAAGTAAGAGGAAGAGAAGGGAAAAAAAGGTGGAAATGGGTTTAAAAGTGATTTCGGCGGAGAAATATATATATATATATATATATATATATATATATATATATATACGCGCACACACACACATATATATAAACGTATTCTCCGTTGAGATATTGCAGCCGCTGCTGTGTCCAGGCCCAGGAGCCTTAGCACTGTGCTGTGATGTCACTCAATACCACTGACATCACTAGGTGTAAACAACATCTCTCCTTTGCTGTGTATGTGACTATGGAGCTGTTTGGTGATGTCGTCTATTATGGCCTTCATAGAAGCAACAGGAGATTGTTGCATCCATCTAGAACCCTCAGAACTACAGTGCTATGATGTCACTCACTTCCACAGGCCTTGCAGAGTGTAAACAACAACAACCCAGCTTTGTTGTGTATGTAACCATAGGGATTTGTGATGTCACCTAGAACCTTCACAGCAGCGACAGCTTTATGAGGAGCATCAGCACTGCTCTGCCTGAGCAGAACCATCACCGCCATAGGTTGTCAAATAACCCGGATTTAACCCACACAGGTAAGTCCAATGGGGTGCAGGCATGTCCTCTATGCTTACAGCTTCCCGTGGGTGTTGGTTTGATACCGTTTGGGGACAGCCAAGGAGGCATCTGCAGGCAACAAAGGTAGGTGTGTGCTTGTGTGTGTGTTTCCTATGCAGATCCTAAGCCCAGTGTCACATGCAAGTAGGAGGAGTAAGAAGGGTTCCTGGCAAATCCGGGTTATGGATTGCATTTAAAAAGGCCCCGTGGGAGTGCAATGGGCCCCTGTCTTGCTGCTTAGCAATAATGGTATGGGTTTAGGTTCTGCTGTGTGTACTGGTGGTTGACTGCCCCCCAGCCCAGAGTGTGCATGGAAAATTGTCTGGCAGCCTCCCTGACAGCAAGCAGTGATAGTGCCCATGAAGGGGACCTTGTTGGGCCCGCCCCTTTCACGGTTATCGCTTCTCGGCCTTTTGGCTAAGATCAAGTGTAGTATCTGTTCTTATCAGTTTAATATCTGATACGTCCCCTATCTGGGGACCATATATTAAATGGATTTTTGAGAACGGGGGCCGATTTCGAAGCTTGCTTCCGTCGCCCTATGCATTGACCCGATATGGCAGTATCTTCGGGTACAGTGCACCACCCCCTTACAGGGTTAAAAAGAAAGATTCCTACTTTCATTGCTACCTGCTTGCTGGCTAGCCAGCTAGCCAGCCCTGTGGGCCTTGCTGCTGCAGCCAAAAAACAAAAGGTGGTGCTGCTGCTGCTGCTTCTGCTGCTTCTGCTTCTGCTTGTGTCTGGCCCCTGTTGGAGCGTCCAGGCACAGGACTTCTGCTGCTGCTGCTGACTAAATGGCCTCCTTAATTGGATCATTTGAGTAGCCAGCACACCTGTGCAGGTAGGGCATGACATGATAGGCAGCTGCCTTGATAGCGGGTGGGTGCTGAATGTTCCTAATTGACAAAATAAGATTAATGCTTATGAAGAAATATAAAATCTCATCCCTTCCCCAATATCGCGCCACACCCCTACCCCTTAATTCCCTGGTTGAACTTGATGGACATATGTCTTTTTTCGACCGTACTAACTATGTAACTATGTAACATAACATGGGGGGGGGGGGGGGGTCTCCTGGCTGTTCACACAGGTGTGTCATTGCTGTACATTGCCCATGCATTGCTTCTGTGGTATTGCAAAGGCAAAGACAAATGCTTCCAGCCATCCATTGCACTAATGGATTGGTCATCAGCTGGCTGTCTATGTCCCGCATCAATATAGACCAAAGTACAGAGGGTTAGGCTATGCTATTGTGCACCTACCTGATGCATCAGAAGGTGCGAGGCCCTTGCTAAATTCTGTGCACAGACTTTGAGATCTATACTTTAGACTGTATCTAAACCTGCTCCAACATGGACTGACATTCTGGCCTACTTTCAGCCGATGCGACTTGTCTGTCGCTGAACAGTCGCTTTTTATGTATTCAGCACCTATGTATAATGTTGTAAAAATGCTCTAGAAGCTAAAGTCGCAGAAATGTCACACATATTTGGCCTGCAACTTTCTGTGCGACAAATTCAGACAGGAAAAATCAGTATAAATCCTTAGAAAATTATCCCCCAGTGTCTCCATCTGCTGGCGGTATTGAATAAGCATTGCTGCACTGATGGGGTATGCATTAGACGAAAAAAAAGAAGAAAAAGAAGAATAATACGCCCAGAAAAGAGGCGAAAAGGAGAAAAACGTAAAAAAACGTGAAAAAAAAGTAAGAGGAAGAGAAGGGAAAAAAAGGTGGAAATGGGTTTAAAAGTGATTTCGGCGGAGAAATATATATATATATATATATATATATATATATATATATATATATATATATATATATATATACGCGCACACACACACATATATATAAACGTATTCTCCGTTGAGATATTGCAGCCGCTGCTGTGTCCAGGCCCAGGAGCCTTAGCACTGTGCTGTGATGTCACTCAATACCACTGACATCACTAGGTGTAAACAACATCTCTCCTTTGCTGTGTATGTGACTATGGAGCTGTTTGGTGATGTCGTCTATTATGGCCTTCATAGAAGCAACAGGAGATTGTTGCATCCATCTAGAACCCTCAGAACTACAGTGCTATGATGTCACTCACTTCCACAGGCCTTGCAGAGTGTAAACAACAACAACCCAGCTTTGTTGTGTATGTAACCATAGGGATTTGTGATGTCACCTAGAACCTTCACAGCAGCGACAGCTTTATGAGGAGCATCAGCACTGCTCTGCCTGAGCAGAACCATCACCGCCATAGGTTGTCAAATAACCCGGATTTAACCCACACAGGTAAGTCCAATGGGGTGCAGGCATGTCCTCTATGCTTACAGCTTCCCGTGGGTGTTGGTTTGATACCGTTTGGGGACAGCCAAGGAGGCATCTGCAGGCAACAAAGGTAGGTGTGTGCTTGTGTGTGTGTTTCCTATGCAGATCCTAAGCCCAGTGTCACATGCAAGTAGGAGGAGTAAGAAGGGTTCCTGGCAAATCCGGGTTATGGATTGCATTTAAAAAGGCCCCGTGGGAGTGCAATGGGCCCCTGTCTTGCTGCTTAGCAATAATGGTATGGGTTTAGGTTCTGCTGTGTGTACTGGTGGTTGACTGCCCCCCAGCCCAGAGTGTGCATGGAAAATTGTCTGGCAGCCTCCCTGACAGCAAGCAGTGATAGTGCCCATGAAGGGGACCTTGTTGGGCCCGCCCCTTTCACGGTTATCGCTTCTCGGCCTTTTGGCTAAGATCAAGTGTAGTATCTGTTCTTATCAGTTTAATATCTGATACGTCCCCTATCTGGGGACCATATATTAAATGGATTTTTGAGAACGGGGGCCGATTTCGAAGCTTGCTTCCGTCGCCCTATGCATTGACCCGATATGGCAGTATCTTCGGGTACAGTGCACCACCCCCTTACAGGGTTAAAAAGAAAGATTCCTACTTTCATTGCTACCTGCTTGCTGGCTAGCCAGCTAGCCAGCCCTGTGGGCCTTGCTGCTGCAGCCAAAAAACAAAAGGTGGTGCTGCTGCTGCTGCTTCTGCTGCTTCTGCTTCTGCTTGTGTCTGGCCCCTGTTGGAGCGTCCAGGCACAGGACTTCTGCTGCTGCTGACTAAATGGCCTCCTTAATTGGATCATTTGAGTAGCCAGCACACCTGTGCAGGTAGGGCATGACATGATAGGCAGCTGCCTTGATAGCGGGTGGGTGCTGAATGTTCCTAATTGACAAAATAAGATTAATGCTTATGAAGAAATATAAAATCTCATCCCTTCCCCAATATCGCGCCACACCCCTACCCCTTAATTCCCTGGTTGAACTTGATGGACATATGTCTTTTTTCGACCGTACTAACTATGTAACTATGTAACATAACATGGGGGGGGGGGGGGGGTCTCCTGGCTGTTCACACAGGTGTGTCATTGCTGTACATTGACCATGCATTGCTTCTGTGGTATTGCAAAGGCAAAGACAAATGCTTCCAGCCATCCATTGCACTAATGGATTGGTCATCAGCTGGCTGTCTATGTCCCGCATCAATATAGACCAAAGTACAGAGGGTTAGGCTATGCTATTGTGCACCTACCTGATGCATCAGAAGGTGCGAGGCCCTTGCTAAATTCTGTGCACAGACTTTGAGATCTATACTTTAGACTGTATCTAAACCTGCTCCAACATGGACTGACATTCTGGCCTACTTTCAGCCGATGCGACTTGTCTGTCGCTGAACAGTCGCTTTTTATGTATTCAGCACCTATGTATAATGTTGTAAAAATGCTCTAGAAGCTAAAGTCGCAGAAATGTCACACATATTTGGCCTGCAACTTTCTGTGCGACAAATTCAGACAGGAAAAATCAGTATAAATCCTTAGAAAATTATCCCCCAGTGTCTCCATCTGCTGGCGGTATTGAATAAGCATTGCTGCACTGATGGGGTATGCATTAGACGAAAAAAAAGAAGAAAAAGAAGAATAATACGCCCAGAAAAGAGGCGAAAAGGAGAAAAACGTAAAAAAACGTGAAAAAAAAAGTAAGAGGAAGAGAAGGGAAAAAAAGGTGGAAATGGGTTTAAAAGTGATTTCGGCGGAGAAATATATATATATATATATATATATATATATATATATATATATATATACGCGCACACACACACATATATATAAACGTATTCTCCGTTGAGATATTGCAGCCGCTGCTGTGTCCAGGCCCAGGAGCCTTAGCACTGTGCTGTGATGTCACTCAATACCACTGACATCACTAGGTGTAAACAACATCTCTCCTTTGCTGTGTATGTGACTATGGAGCTGTTTGGTGATGTCGTCTATTATGGCCTTCATAGAAGCAACAGGAGATTGTTGCATCCATCTAGAACCCTCAGAACTACAGTGCTATGATGTCACTCACTTCCACAGGCCTTGCAGAGTGTAAACAACAACAACCCAGCTTTGTTGTGTATGTAACCATAGGGATTTGTGATGTCACCTAGAACCTTCACAGCAGCGACAGCTTTATGAGGAGCATCAGCACTGCTCTGCCTGAGCAGAACCATCACCGCCATAGGTTGTCAAATAACCCGGATTTAACCCACACAGGTAAGTCCAATGGGGTGCAGGCATGTCCTCTATGCTTACAGCTTCCCGTGGGTGTTGGTTTGATACCGTTTGGGGACAGCCAAGGAGGCATCTGCAGGCAACAAAGGTAGGTGTGTGCTTGTGTGTGTGTTTCCTATGCAGATCCTAAGCCCAGTGTCACATGCAAGTAGGAGGAGTAAGAAGGGTTCCTGGCAAATCCGGGTTATGGATTGCATTTAAAAAGGCCCCGTGGGAGTGCAATGGGCCCCTGTCTTGCTGCTTAGCAATAATGGTATGGGTTTAGGTTCTGCTGTGTGTACTGGTGGTTGACTGCCCCCCAGCCCAGAGTGTGCATGGAAAATTGTCTGGCAGCCTCCCTGACAGCAAGCAGTGATAGTGCCCATGAAGGGGACCTTGTTGGGCCCGCCCCTTTCACGGTTATCGCTTCTCGGCCTTTTGGCTAAGATCAAGTGTAGTATCTGTTCTTATCAGTTTAATATCTGATACGTCCCCTATCTGGGGACCATATATTAAATGGATTTTTGAGAACGGGGGCCGATTTCGAAGCTTGCTTCCGTCGCCCTATGCATTGACCCGATATGGCAGTATCTTCGGGTACAGTGCACCACCCCCTTACAGGGTTAAAAAGAAAGATTCCTACTTTCATTGCTACCTGCTTGCTGGCTAGCCAGCTAGCCAGCCCTGTGGGCCTTGCTGCTGCAGCCAAAAAACAAAAGGTGGTGCTGCTGCTGCTGCTTCTGCTGCTTCTGCTTGTGTCTGGCCGCTGTTGGAGCGTCCAGGCACAGGACTTCTGCTGCTGCTGACTAAATGGCCTCCTTAATTGGATCATTTGAGTAGCCAGCACACCTGTGCAGGTAGGGCATGACATGATAGGCAGCTGCCTTGATAGCGGGTGGGTGCTGAATGTTCCTAATTGACAAAATAAGATTAATGCTTATGAAGAAATATAAAATCTCATCCCTTCCCCAATATCGCGCCACACCCCTACCCCTTAATTCCCTGGTTGAACTTGATGGACATATGTCTTTTTTCGACCGTACTAACTATGTAACTATGTAACATAACATGGGGGGGGGGGGGGGGTCTCCTGGCTGTTCACACAGGTGTGTCATTGCTGTACATTGACCATGCATTGCTTCTGTGGTATTGCAAAGGCAAAGACAAATGCTTCCAGCCATCCATTGCACTAATGGATTGGTCATCAGCTGGCTGTCTATGTCCCGCATCAATATAGACCAAAGTACAGAGGGTTAGGCTATGCTATTGTGCACCTACCTGATGCATCAGAAGGTGCGAGGCCCTTGCTAAATTCTGTGCACAGACTTTGAGATCTATACTTTAGACTGTATCTAAACCTGCTCCAACATGGACTGACATTCTGGCCTACTTTCAGCCGATGCGACTTGTCTGTCGCTGAACAGTCGCTTTTTATGTATTCAGCACCTATGTATAATGTTGTAAAAATGCTCTAGAAGCTAAAGTCGCAGAAATGTCACACATATTTGGCCTGCAACTTTCTGTGCGACAAATTCAGACAGGAAAAATCAGTATAAATCCTTAGAAAATTATCCCCCAGTGTCTCCATCTGCTGGCGGTATTGAATAAGCATTGCTGCACTGATGGGGTATGCATTAGACGAAAAAAAAGAAGAAAAAGAAGAATAATACGCCCAGAAAAGAGGCGAAAAGGAGAAAAACGTAAAAAAACGTGAAAAAAAAGT